>NC_059347.1:7027500-7627500 GCF_019703515.2 Myxocyprinus asiaticus
TCAAGACATTACTGATGTGATTGTGCTGTTTTTTTACTATTTGACAAAAGTCTAGAGCAAATCTAGACAGGCCCCAATTCCAGCAGCCATCACTCCAACACCTTATCCTCGAGTAATCATGCTAAATTATACCAAACACTGCTGAAAGCTATTTGGTTTGTTAAATGAAGCTTAACATTGTTCTTGTGTTTGTTTTTGAGTTGCCACAGTATGCAATAGACTGGCATGTCTTAAGGTTAATATTAGGTCAAAAATGGCAAAAAAGAAAGCTTCCTCTAGAAACTCATCAGTCAATCATTGTTTCGAGGAATGAAGGCTATACAATGCTTGAAATTGCCAAAAAAACTGAAGATTTCATACAAAGGTGTACACTACAGTCTTCTAACAAGGACAGAAAGAGATGTGGAAGGCCAGATGTACAATTAAACAAGAGGATAAGTACATCAGAGTCTCTAGTTTGAGAAATAGATGCCTCACATGTCCTCAGCTGACAGCTTCATTGAATTCTACCCACTCAACACCAGTTTCATGTACAACAGTAAAGAGAAGACTCAGGGTGCAGGCCTTATGGGAAGAACTGCAAAGAAAAAGCCAATTTTGAAACAGACATTGGACAATAGATAATTGGAAAAGAGTGTTATGTATCTTAAACCCATTGAGCTTTCGTGGGATCAGCTAGACTGTAAGGTGCGTGAGAAGTGCCCGACAAGACAGCCACATCTATGGCAAGTGCTACAGGAAGCGTGGGGTGAAATGTCACCTGAGTATCTGGACAAACTTTTCACAATTCCTGTATAGGTCAGATGGAACCAGGGCCAGAAATCAACTTTTTAATTAAGGGGCAATATTTGATTTCCAGGGGAATTTTCTTACCTTTATAAGGGTAATTTTTTCTATTCTAACCTTATAAAATGGCCCTGTCATCCTTTTATGTTATAATTTAAACAATTCTATTTGAAAAATTGCATGTTTCAATAATTACAAAATTGCATGATCTGTACATTGCAGAATGTGCATTGTTACTGAAATAAAACCTTTTTTTCTCATTCACATATTTCCAAACATTTTGGCTATTAAATAAATTAACAGCCTACAAAAGTAATGCATCGACAGAGAGGAGATGACAGCATTTCTCCAGATTTGGAATGAGCTTAAAAAAAAACTTAGCAACTGCTTCATGCCAACTGAATAAAACAATGCAAAAATAAACATTTCACAATGAAAATTAGTCAAGAGATTTGATTCATACACTATAAGTGGTTAATGTAAAATTATTATTGTACAGTGCATCCGGAAAGTATTCACAGCGCTTCACTTTTTCCACATTTTGTTATGTTACAGCCTTATTCCAAAATGGATTAAATTCATTATTTTCCTCAAAATTCTGTAAACAATACCCCATAATGACAATGTGTAAGAAGTTTGTTTGAAATCTTTGCAAATTTATTAAAAATAAAATACGAAAAAAAAAAAAAAAAACACATGTACATAAGTATTCACAGCCTTTGCCATGACACTCATAATTGAGCTCAGGTGCATCCTGTTTCCACTGCTCATCCTTGAGATGTTTCTACAACTTGATTGGAGTCCACCTGTGGTAAATTCAGTTGATTGGACATGATTTGGAAAGGCACACACCTGTCTATATAAGGTCCCACAGTTAACAGTGCATGTCAGAGCACAAACCAAGCCATGAAGTCCAAGGAATTGTCTGTAGACCTCCGAGACAGGATTGTATCGAGGCACAGATCTAGGGAAGGGTACAGAAACATTTCTGTAGCATTGAAGGTCCCAATGAGCACAGTGGCCTCCATCATCCGTAAATGGAAGGAGTTTGGAACCACCAGGACTCTTCCTAGAGCTGGCCGCCCAGCCAAACTGAGCAATCGGCGGAGAAGGGCCTTAGTCAGGGAGGTGACCAAGAACCCAATGCTCACTCTGACAGAGCTCCAGGAGAGAGGAGAACCTTCCAGAACAACAACCATCTCTGCAGCACTTCACTTATCAGGCCTGTATGGTAGAGTGACCAGACGGAAGCCACTCCTCAGTAAAAGGCACATGACAGCCTGCCTGGAGTTTGCCAAAAGGCACCTGAAGGACTCTCAGACCATGAGAAACAAAATTCTCTGGTCTGATGAAACAAAGATTGAACTCTTTGGCCTGAATGGCAAGTGTCATGTCTGGAGGAAACCAGGCACCGCTCATCACCTGGCCATCCTTACAGTGAAGCGTGGTGGTGGCAGCATCATGCTGTGAGGATGTTTTTCAGACTAGTCAGGATCGAGGGAAAGATTAATTAATTTAATTAATTTTATTTATTTATCACACATTATACATTTGCACATATACAGCGCCCCTGGAGCAGATAGGGTCAAGGGCCTTACAGTGGCATCTAGGCGGTGCGGGGGCTTGAACCCCCGACCTTCTGATCAGTAACCCAGAGCCTTAACCGCTGAGCTACCACTGCCCCTGAAGAATGCAGCAATGTACAGAGACATCCTTGATGAAAACCTGCTCCAGAGTGCTCTGGACCTCAGACTGGGGCAAAGGGTCATTGTCCTTTTGGAGATGAACCCAAGCACACAGCCAAGATAACAAAGGAGTGGCTACGGGACAACTCTGTGAATGTCCTCGAGTGGCCCAGCCAGAGCCCAGACTTGAACCCGATTGAACATCTCTGGAGAGATCTGGAGAGACGCTCCCCATCCAACCTGATGGAGCTTGAGAGGTCCTGCAAAGAAGAATGGGAGAAACTGCCCAAAATAGGTGTGCCAAGCTTGTAGCATCATACTCAAAAAGACTTGAGGCTGTAATTGGTGCCAAAGGTGCTTCAACAAAGTATTGAGCAAAGGCAAAGTGTGAATACTTATGTACATGTGATTTTTGTTTTTTATTTTTAATAAATTTGCAAAGATTTCAAACAAACTTCTTTCATGTTGTCATTATGGGGTATTGTTTGTAGAATTTTGAGGAAAATAATGAATTTAATCCATTTTGGAATAATTCTGTAACATAACAAAATGTGGAAAAAGTGAAGCGCTGTGAATATTTTCCGGATGCACTGTAAATTACAGGAAAATTGTTGGGTTGCCTTTACTAGCATGTACTGTTCACACATAACATCAATATTTAAATTTCTGTTACAATTTCTCATTAAGGGAAATTGCTTGAGCAAAATTTACCAGTATTTTCAAAAAAGGTTGTGTTTTTTTTTTTTTTTTACAAAACTGCATTTCACACAAGCAGTGCTCATCAAGCGCACAACGGAGAACCATTTATTACACGTATTAACTATTCCAGACACAGATGGAGCTCTCTCCTGAAGCATTTGTAACTGGCAATGTGAGGCATGGGAGCCTGCAGCATTTCATTTCAGGGTACGCACAAAAGTCTGACAAAAGCATATCTAGCGGGGTCCAGGGGCATGCTCCCCAGGTGAGACACACAAACCTTTCAATTCTGGTTACTTTGAGAGAAGTATTTTCCTAATAAAGTGCTCAGTGAGTGTAAATTCAATCATACAATGATCAGGACATTATCCACAACCTTGACTGCTACATGGGAAAAGAGATCATGGTTCTTTCCAACCAAGATTAATAGAAAAACTAGCTTCATATCATGTGACCCACATTTGGATTGACCATTGTTAAGGGGTAAAATTGAAAAATTACAAATGGACCCACATTGACAGGGCTCCAGACCTGCGACTAAAATGGTAGCAAATACGACAAAAAAAATAATCGATTGCGACAACAATTTAAAAACTAGTCATCATTTGCGACAGTGTGTGCGTTCATATGTAGTTTCGTCAGATATCATCTTGTGAGATACTGAATACATCTTTAGAGCGCGCACCACCAGTGTGTCTCATGCTGCTTTTCACCCGTTCTGTTGTGATGACGAACTCGCTGCACCGCCCACAACAACAAACCCTGTGCAAAAGAGTCGTGAACAAATGACTCTTTTGAACCGGGTCTTTTTCATGAATCACCCGAAAAGAACTGAGGATTTGAACTTTGGAGCTCAGGTTAGCAGTTTGAATCAGGCACTTTCTCAGTGAATCAGACGTAGTGTCAGTGAGTTCACAACTAGGAGCGCAGACATTTCAAGGGACTTGTACACAACTATTATATAAACATTCATTGATGTGTTTTAAATGGTAGATAGCAGTTTCTTCTGATTTCTGTTTAGTCATCCAATTTTATTAATCTATTTGAACAAAGAAATTGTTAATATATTAGGAAGAAGGACATAACAGTGCACAGTTGTCTAGCAACCATGGTTGGCATGTACGCATTAGCAATCACATTTTCTCACAAAAGACGAATCAAACTTATTGTACATAAAGTACACAGTGAATATGTTATTTACTCTAAGCTTGTGCGGATCCAGCAAGCAGCAAACGTTTTACATGGCCCAGATCGCCTGTTTGGATTGTCACAGACTGACTGTCATGCAACATTCATAAATCAGAGAAACTGAGTTTTGATTCTGGCTGAATGGACGTGTCAGAGGAAGATATTTAAGGAGCGCTCGACATGAAGAAAATGCTAGATTTTCATAAGGTTCGTGAATTACATCAGGTTAAACGAGATTTATGCATATTTGCAATTTAAAAAAATTGAATATCAGCCTCTGCAAATATCAGTGGACCACTACTTAAAAATTAAGATAATTAAAAGGAAAGTTTGTTCTGAGCCAGAATCTAAAATGATATTAAGATATCTTTAATACTTAGAGTAAGGCACTCCAACTTAGGGGAAACAACACAATAAAAAGTGTTTTTTCACATTTTTGGACTCCACTGACATATAATGCAACAAGGGGTGCTGAAGTCAAGAGATTTTAGTAAAAGACCTACCTATCACAGTGTTAAAAATATATGATAAAATAATAATAATGGTGCTGACCCCTATCTAAGGTTATCTTTTTGATCCATAGATTTGCTTCAAAATCACAGCTGAAAATTGTCATTTTACATTTACATTTATGCATTTGGCAGACGCTTTTATCCAAAGCAACTTATAGTGCCCTTATTACAGGGACAATCCACCTGGAGCAACCTGGAGTTAAGTGCCTTGCTCAAGGACACAATGGTGGTGGCTGTGGAGATCGAACCAACAACCATCTGCTTACCAGTTCAGTGCTTTAATCCACTTTGTAACAAATGGGCTGATCATGGGTAAATTAATTGCTCAGTCTTGTCTCACATTGGTTGTTATGTAGGTTACATGCTGAGCCACTTGTTTTAGCCTGTTTTAATTCCCATTTTGTAATAAATTTTAAGCATATGCATAAAAGATTAAAAACATGGCTTTGGAACTAGCTGATCTAACCCAACCACATAATAAAACAGCAACACAGCCAGTAATGTAGTTAATGTGCACCAAAATGTATCAACATCTACAAGCACAAGTAGAGGCTGGAAAAGCATAACACTAAATCTTTTTGCCATTTTGAAAAGATAAAAATGTGATGGCCCTAAACCCTCACTGACATGCTTGGAGCACATCATTATATATCTGTAGTCGGAATCTGACCCAATTCTTGAGCCAATTCTTGCTCTTTGGTTGAATTTGCTGTAAATCAAAGCTTAGATTGATACCCATGTGACATGAATTAAGCCGGCACAAGCTCTTGTGTGCAGAGTATCACCAAATGCATGTGACGTACACATGTGCTGCAGACATTTTGTTTCTGCTGCAAAGCAAAGTTATCTACCAAGTTAAATTCCTCATCTACCTATCATTATAGTACTACAGAAGCAAGGAATTTTCCTTGGCACTTCTCGGAGTAACAACAACACAACACAAGACATTTTATCAAGGTTTTAATATCTTAGCTGTGCCTTCAGGCAAACTAACTATTGTTTGCCAGTATATTCACTTTAACAACGTATTATTAGACTGCTGGCACACAAGCTCTACTGAAATGTTATGAGACCAACCAATGCGTGACGTAAATAAACAGCTCTTTATCCCAATGTCTTGGTCAAGTGCTCTATTTAATCACCAACGACACAGCTGGGTAACAGTGCAGACTTCAGTTACATCCTAGATTCATTAAATAATAATAAAACAAGATCTCCTCCCTGTGAGCATGAAAAACACACAGACAAACAAGCAGGCTGAAAAACAATTTTTTATATATAGATTTAGAATGGGGACTGAACTTGACATCTTGGAGCATTCAGTATTAATCATGAAAGACTGACACAGTATGACTAGGCTACTGTACATTACATAAAAATAGATGTGAGAACAAATATCCTCAGTTCAGGACTCTTACACCTTATATTTTGTTTAACATAACTGACACTATTAAAGAGATGCCTATTAAAGAGAAAAAAGCCTCAGCCTGTTTTTGATGAAATTACACAGAATATTACTTGATTAAAAGAACTGCTTAAAGTCTCACAGATTCAAATTATGCGTTTTCATTTTTTTCTGTATTCCATGTTAAATGTTTTAATTAAATGTTACGATCAAATGGTGTTTAATCAAATTGATTCATGCCGCTTTAATCAAATAAAAATATAATAATATATATATATAATTGCAATTTTATTTTTGGTAAAATAAAATGTTGAACAACAGAGCTTCACAGTATTAATGAAAACAAAATCTGATTACCTGTGGCACAAGGCTGCTATGGCTGAATCACAACATGCTGATAATACACTCGTGTTTGTGATACCGCCTACAGGATAATAATAATAAAACAAAATAGTAATAATAATAATAAACTCAGCAAAAAATGAAACGTCCTCTCACTTTCAACTGCTTTTATTTTCAGCAAACATAACGTGTAAATATTTGTATGAACATAAAAGATTCAACAACTAAGACATAAACTGAACAAGTTTCACAGACATTTGACTAACAGAATGGAATAATGTGTCCCTGAACAGGGGGGTCAAAATCAAAAGTAACAGTCAGTATCTGGTGCGGCCACCAGCTGCATTAAGTACTGCAGTGCATCTCCTCCTCATGGACTGCACCAGATTTGCCAGTTCTTGCTGTGAGATGTTACCCCACTCTTCCACCAAGGCACTTGCAAGTTCCCAGACATTTCTGGGAGGAATGGCCCTAGCCCTCACCCTCCGATCCAACAGGTCCCAGATGTGTTCAATGGGATTGAGATCGGGCTCTTCGCTGGCCATGGCAGAACACTGACATTCCTGTCTTGCAGGAAATCACGCACAGAACAAGCAGGATGGCTGGTGGCATTGTCATGCTGGAGGGTCATGTCAGGATGAGCCTGCAGGAAGGGTATCACATGAGGGAGGAGGATGTCTTCCCTGTAACGCACAGCGTTGAGATTGCCTGCAATGACAACAAGCTCAGTCCGATGATGCTGTGACACACCGCCCCAGACCATGACGGACCCTCCACCTCCAAATCGATCCCACTCCAGAGTCCAGGCCTCGGTGTAACGCTCATTCCTTCGACGATAAACGTGAGTCTGACCATCACCCCTGGTGAGACAAAACCGTGACTTATCAGTGAAGAGCACTTTTTGCCAGTCCTGTCTGTTCCAGCGAAGCTGGGTTTGTGCCCATACCGCTGTTGCCGGTGATGTCTGGTAAGGACCTGCCTTACAACAGGCCTACAAGCCCTCAGTCCAGCCTCTCTCAACCTATTGTGGACAGTCTGAGCACTGATGGAGGGATTGTGCGTTCCTGGTGTAACTCGGGCAGTTGTTGTTGCCATCCTGTACCTGTCCCGCAGGTGTGGGACAGGTGTTGTTACATGTGCAGGTGTTGTTACATGTGGTCTGCCACTGCGAGGATGATCAGCTGTCCTTCCTGTAGCGTTGTCTTAGGTGTTTCACAGTACGGACACTGCAATTAATTGCCCTGGCCACATCTGCAGTCCTCATGCCTCCATGCAGCATGCCTAAGGCACATTCACGCAGATGAGCCGGGACCCTGGGCATCTTTCTTTTGGTGTATTTCAGAGTCAGTAGAAAGGTTTCTTTAGTGTCCTAAGTTTTTATAACTGTGACCTTAATTGCCTACCATCTGTAAGCTGTTAGTGTCTTAACGAATGTTCCACAGGTGCATGTTCATTAATTGTTTATGGTTCATTGAACAAGCATGGGAAACGTTGTTTAAATCCTTTACAATAAAGATCTGAAAAGTTATTTGGATTTTTACAAAATTATCTTTAAAATACAGTGTCCTGAAAACGTTTACAACCATTTAATATTATATAATTGTTATGAGTATTATTAGTAATTTTTGAATATATTACATTTTTATAAATTTTTCTGTCTACAATTTCACGCATCCAGTTGAATAAAGCTTTCATTTTAGCAGGACTTTTATTTTGACAGACCTTTGAGTTCTTCCTGTTTTCAATGGGTTAGTTATATCAAGCTTCCCATTAATGCTGGGATACTCCCATTGTGACACTCGAGCTGAAATCTCCGAGCTGCACCGGAGTTCATTTAAGTGTTAACAGCCGTTTATACTCTAAACATAATGCATGAAAATTAAGCACAAGTAGTGTTTGTGTGTGGGTAAAGCAGATGACAGAGCAGCACCTCTTGTTCACTCTGTAGCGTGCAACGCATGTGATTGTATATCTAATTAAATTACATTCTTCTACTGTTTAATGGTCACACTTGGCCATATCCAGAAGTTTTTTATTTTATTTTCAAATTGTCAATGATTTCATCGCAAAACTGTCACATCTTATATCACTTTGCTAATTACAGCATATTGTAATATGGTACTGAAGTCAGCAACAAGATGATATCGTACTGTTTTAATTTGTTTGGTATCGTGATACTTCGTTAGTACAGGTAAACCCACACAACCCTAAATTCTACATGAGAATTTTCACTTTTAAAGTGCTTTGGAGCAATTCAACCATGTCAAATGACTCATTTCGTTTACCTTAAAGGTGTACTCAGTAACTTTTTTGTTTGTTATTTTGGTTTCACAGTTTTCAGTTTCAGATGCCAATGTAGAAATTCACTACTCACAGTCAGTCATGATTAATAGAATCTAAGAGTGAAAGTACCCAACAACAGGGCGGTTACTGAGATTAAGCAAGCAGTATTCGGCTGATCATGTGGTCTCAACATGGCAGCCCCCATTAGGGAACCCTTTCCATGTAGAATAAAACAGCTTTTATAAGGGTACTGATATGACTAGAGTCCTCATCTCATTTGAGTGGCCATGATTTTATACATTTCAAAATCAAAATTAATTTTAAAGTAAAACTTTTTTAATGAGGCAAAAATGTCTGAGTGCACCATTAACCCAATGCTCTTTATGAGACACTGTATACAGAGACTAAAACAAAAAGGAGAAACATAAAATAAACGGCTGAGAGTATACTTCATTAGCATATTTTGAGTAAGCACAGAAGAAATTATGCAATAAAATCCTATAGAAGAAAAACAAGAATACAAACTTACATGACTTTCTCCATGACACTACCTGAATTATTACTAGAACATGTTCAGGCCTTCTTTACATTTTAGGGATGCACCGATTATTACCTGTATTGGTATCAGCTCCAATACTGACGTTTTTAACCGGATCAGGTATCCGTCCGATGAGACCGATCTAAATTTAAAACAGTGTTAGTAATGGTTGTTACTGTCAAGCTAAAAAAACTGACATAAAAGCACAATGAAAGTAGTCCATATGACTCGTGCATTTTAATCAAAGTCTCTTGAAGACATACAGTGTTTTATGACTCTCAAAAAGGCTGTGTTTAATAAGTAAATCTCTAGTTTGCAAATGCAAATTACAGAATAAATGTGTGCTGCTCTGTTGTGTCACACACTCACAGCACAAGCAGGGGCTCATGTGTTTCTAATTTTTAGTAATAATAATAGGCTAATCATAATTATAATAATTACATTAATAATAATTATTATTGTTTTTATTATTTTACAAATTACAATAATCTTTCAACTGACTGGGTTCCAAAAAAACAACTGTGTGATTGAAAAGCAGACTGATATCCTATTACAACTAAATGAACCAAAAAAAAAAAAAAATAATAAAAAAAAAAAAAAAAAAGAGAGATCAGAATCCACTGAAGTCCAGATACAAGTTGAAAAAAAAAAAAAAAAAAAAAAAATTGTAGAAAACCGGGTTCTTTTTTTTTTTTTTTTACTTAAAGTATTAGTCCAGGTTCAATAAAAGTTAAGCTCAACTGACAGCATTTGAGGCGCAATGTTGACTTATCACAAAAAATCATTTAGACTCATCCCTCCTTTTCTTTAAAAAATAATTAAAAAAAAAATCTGGGTCACATACATTGGAAGTGAATGTGGCCATTTTTTGGAGGGTTAAAAAGGCAGAAATATGAAGCTTATAATTTTTATAAAAGCAATTAAATTAATTCTTCTGTTAAAACTTGTGTATTATTTGTTTAAATAAGTTGTTGTGGTCGTTTTAGGGTTTGCTGACAATGTAGTCATGGCAACAAAGTTGTAAAATTGACTATAATTTTACACAGAAAAGGTTAGTAAGGGATTTTATCATACTAATATCTTAACGCACATATTGTTTATGTCTTGTGGCTACACTTTTGAATCAGTGAGTATTTTAATGTTTACGAATTGGCACCATTCACTTCCATTGTAAGTGCCTCACTGTAACTCCGATTTGTATTTATTTAAAGAAAATTAGGGACAAATCAAAAAGAAATTTTTTTGTGGTAATCAACATTATGCCACAAGTGCTGTCTATTGAGCTTAACTTGTATTGAACCTGGAATATTCCTTTAACTGGAATTACTGTTAATTGTGCTGCTGCACTATCCAATAGACTAGTACTAAGCAATAAAGTTTTTCTTAATAGGTTACAAATGTTTTCTCTAGACTGATTAAGGAAAAAACAACACTGGTATCGGATCGGGATCTCACATATCGGTTTTAGATCGGTAGGAGAAAAAATGTTATCGGTGCATCGTTCACCTCACGTTTGGAGAAGTGCAAAACATCAAAGTGTGTATTTATTTAAATCAATGAGACATTTTGCCGAGCCATAGATAGAAACCTGCTCTTCCTCAAAGTCCTTAAAAGACAATCTTGTCTTTTGGCATAAAACCTAATCACATTTCAAAATTTGAGCCGATTTATATATTGACCAATTATCAAGCCTGTTTAGGAATTTTAACCAAAACAGTTAGAACGTGATATATTTGACAAAACTTACAAATAAATAGTTTTAGAAAACAAACGCTGAAACTTGAGTCTAAATGCGTAGCTGATATGAGTTAGGTTCCCAGACCGTTTTAAAAAGTTAGAACCTGGCAAACTAAACCATAACGTCACAAAGTTGCTTAACCTACGCAATAATATTTTACTTCAGAGCAGTACACGTTAGTTCAACAGCCGCAATAAACATGGAGAAAGTTCACAAGTCCGAATGACGACTTTACGCAATGTCAACCAAAACAGAGAGCTGCAGGTCAAGAAACCCGTACTACTATACAACAACACACATCCACAATCCACGTATTCTGATCGATACAACGCTTTCTGTTTACAATCACCAGAAGCTAATGAGGGCTCACGTACAATCGGGAGGAGTTATTAATATGAGAGGTTTGAGGTTACTGGCGAGGGCCGAGGCACAACCTGTAATTCTGACTTAACTTACATCGCGGGTAAAAAGCGGTTTCCTAGAGATCCACGCCACACACGGAACAGAACATGTACTCCGCTAATCGTTTTCTCACCTGCTGTCTCCAACCATGCAGTGCTCTGAAAAACAAAGAGATGAATTCCACAGAATTCTCTTTAATACATATGGCTTGACTGCCGCGTGGGTTTAGGTTAAAGATTTAACCGGGTGCGTTGAAGCACCCCTTCAGCAGTGACACGAGTGGCGTAATGACGTCTCTCATTCTACTCAGCATCTGCCCCGCCTAAGGACCACGGGAGCCCTAAGGAGGCGGGAACATGAAAAAGCAAACGTGGACCCACTCGTCTGAGACCGATTTAGTTTGATTCGATAAGACTATGAGCGTCTCTGCGTTCTGAAACACATTGGGGTACAATACAATTCCTCGTTACATGAGGACCGCAAAACTGTATAATCTAGTTGTTTCATTCAAAGCTTTCATGTCTCATATATCCCCCTGCCTGTAGTCTCTTTCTTCTCAAATCATACAGTAATTTCAACTTTCATTTATTTAAAAGTATGTAAAAGTATTCCATGTCGTTCCAAACCTGTATGACTTCCTTTATATCATGGAATACAAAAGGAGAAATTTTCTTGTTTGTAAATGTTTCCATGCAATAGAACAGCGGTCACCAATTAGCCTAGCGGACCACGGTTCGGGACTGGACCCCGGCTTGGTTTCACTCAGACCACGAAGCATCATGACAACGGTTTACAGTTTAAGTGAGCAACGTGTCAAAACTACGGAGAATTAATATTTTTCTCTACCGCCGAACGCGCTTCATTCCCGCATCCCGCTCCGCGCGCGTTGCCTCTCTCTTCCTGCCATAGACATAAGGTACCTCCTGATATGTAGAGTTGCAGGCGCGGTTATTTTAACAACAGTAGCGTAGACACGGTGAGCAGCAATATAGATGGATACTAACATCTTTCGCCTAAACACGTTGCAGAAAACAAGAATGAAGCAAAGTGAAACTATCTTCATCAGTCTGATATAATACTCCTATGGTTCAGCTAAGGCAGGTCTGTGTCAGGACAAGTTAACGTGGCGCCTTTAGACAATAACGTTTTTCCCCGTCTCAATTTAGCTTCATTAATCAGCATGTTACTAGCCTCTGATAATAAACAAACTGATTTTTCTTCCAATTTTGTGCAAATTAATCAAAGATGTCATCGTCTCTGACATGGATAAAGACAACCAAAACTTTGAAATGACTAGTTATCCTAGTAGAGTTCTCTGCTGTTGAGAACGTTTCCATTATTTCTTAGTCGGCCTATTTATACCTACAGCCTATATACAGTGCATCTGGAAAGTACACACAGCGCTTCACTTTTTCCACATTTTGTTTTGTTACAGCCTTATTCAAAAATGGATTAAATTCATTATTTTCCTCAAAATTCTGCAAACAATACCCCATAATGACAATGTGTAAGAAGTTTGTTTGAAATCTTTGCAAATTTATTAAAAATAAAATACGAAAAAAATCACATGTACATAAGTATTCACAGCCTTTGCCATGACACTCAAAATTGAGCTCAGGTGCATCCTGTTTCCACTGATCATCCTTGAGATGTTTCTACAAATTGATTGGAGTCCACCTGTGGTAAATTCAGTTGATTGGACATGATTTGGAAAGGCACACACCTGTCTATATAAGGTCCCACAGTTAACAGTGCATGTCAGAGCCCAAACCAAGCCATGAAGTCCAAGGAATTATCTGTAGACCTCCGAGACAGGATTGTATTGAGGCACAGATCTGGGGAAGGGTACAGAAAAAAGTCTGCAGCATTGAAGGTCCCAATGAGCACAGTGGCCTCCATCATCCATAAATGGAAGAAGTTTGGAACCACCAGGACTCTTCCTAGAGCTGGCCGCCCGGCCAAACTGAGCGATCGGGGGAGAAGGGCCTTAGTCAGGGAGGTGACCAAGAACCCGATGGTCACTCTGACAGAGCTCCAGCATTTCTCTGTGGAGAGGGGAGAACCTTCCAGAAGAACAACCATCTCTGCAGCATTCCACCAATCAGGCCTGTATGGTAGAGTGGCCAGACGGAAGCCACTCCTCAGTAAAAGGCACATGACCGCCCGCCTGGAGTTTGCCAAAAGGCACCTGAAGGACTCTCAGAAACAAAGATTGAACTCTTTGGCCTGAATGGCAAGCGTCATGTCTGGAGGAAACCAGGCACCGCTCATCACCTGGCCAATACCATCCCTACAGTGAAGCATGGTGGTGGCAGCATCATGCTGTGGGAATGTTTTTCAGTGGCAGGAACTGGGAGACTAGTCAGGATCGAGGGAAAGATGAATGCAGCAATGTACAGAGACATCCTTGATGAAAACCTGCTCCAGAGCGCTCTGGACCTCAGACTGGGGCGAAGAGTCGTTGTCCTGTTGAAAGATGACCCTAAGCACACAGCCAAGATAACAAAGGAGTGGCTATGGGACAACTCTGTGAATGTCCTTGAGTGGCCCAGCCAGAGCCCAGACTTGAACCCGATTGAACATCTCTGGAGAGATCTGACAATGGCTGTGCACCGACACTCCCCATCCAACCTGATGGAGCTTGAGAGGTCCTGCAAAGAAGAATGGGAGAAACTGCCCCAAAATAGGTGTGCCAAGCTTGTAGCATCATACTCAAAGACTTGAGGCTGTAATTGGTGCCA
The DNA here is from genome assembly GCF_019703515.2 of Myxocyprinus asiaticus. Lineage (NCBI taxonomy): Eukaryota > Metazoa > Chordata > Actinopteri > Cypriniformes > Catostomidae > Myxocyprinus > Myxocyprinus asiaticus. The sequence continues at coordinate 7,041,820 of NC_059347.1, forward strand.
AAGGTGCCTCAACAAAGTATTGAGCAAAGGCTGTGAATACTTATGTACATGTGTTTTTTTTTTTTTATTTATTTTTTTTATAAATTTGAAAAGACTTCAAACAAACTTCTTTCATGTTGTCATTATGGGGTACTGTTTGTAGAATTGAGGAAAATAATGAATTTAATCCATTTTGGAATAAGGCTGTAACATAACAAAATGTGGAAAAAGTGAAGTGCTGTGAATACTTTCCGGATGCACTGTAGGCTATCTATATATGGCAAACAGTATTTTTATGCTGCACTGTTATGTAAAATGTTTGTGTTAGTAGATTGTCACTTTAAGGAATATATAAAAATAGTCCATTCAAACTTAAACTATACATTTTCTTTCAGGGGACACCCCTGAACCCCCATACAGTATTTTTTGACCAATCAAAAGGCCTACTATGTCCCATACATATGTAGGTATTTATTCTGAATGTAAAAAAGATATTCAAACACAAAAACTGGACTGCTGTCATTCAGCTTAAAAACCAACTGTTGATCTCTTCATTTCCAGTTGCCCTCGACTGATAAACTCTTAAATATTTGAATCTTTTTGTAGAAAAGATTCCTCAGACCCCAACACTTATAAAAATTGGTAAATCAATAGTCCTTTTTTACTAAAAATTCTCCTCCCTGCTCAATCTCCACTTCACATTCTTCTTCTTCTAGTGTTTTTGGTAATTCACATTCTTCATGCATGAAACCTCTCTACAATAATGCCAATATTGTAGAGATTTGGTGTTTGAGCCCCGCCTGTTTTGGGGCGAAACTGTCCGCTATAAAAACAAGTGCACATCCTCAGAATTCCTGACTGAGAACAAGGAGTGCATCGCTCGTGCCTCAAGAACACTGAGTCTTGTAGTGCGGCTAGCATTTGCATTGTCTCGTTCCCTTTGTCTCAGGGAACAAAGGTTAGGTACGTAACTGAGCTGTTCCCTTACGACTCAGTACAACTGACATTGCGTTTATTATGGCTTTTGAAAAACCGGGGCCAAACTCCAGACATGAATTTCAATTGATAGTGCATGCAGGTCACTGACCCGCTTTACTGAGGCCAGAGCTAGCGGAGAGCATGCGCAAATCAACAGAGTCCAAAGGCTCGAAGGGGGGCCCTGCGAGAGCTTTTAGGGCTAAAGTCCCAAGTCGGGACTGTAGCCGGGCAAAGTGGGTTTAATCGTCTTGCTCCTTTAAGGAACTTTATGATTAAATCATGCTTGCCTATAGAGGTGCCGGCTTCATGTTCATGATACACAGATATAGTTGCCACATCCGCTTTGAGCGCTGAAGGAGTCCTGCGTCTAATCGCTCTTGAAGAAATACGAGAATTTCATGTATGGGTCAGTTTACTGGGTCTTTGCCATGTGAGAGACACCAATCAGCGAACACCTTCCATTTTAGCACAGAGGCGTCTCGTGGACACCGCTCTGGCCTGTAAAATGGTGTTCATGACTGAATGTGTCAGTTCTGGCACGTTTAGCATGCTCCGTTCAGGGGATACACATGCCGGTTCCACAGCTGGGGATGCCAGATTGTGCCTTGCGCCTGAGTGAGGAGATCCCTCCTCAGCGGTATTTCCCATGGCGAGCTGTACAGCATCTCTATCATTTCCGGGAACCATAGCTGGTTGGGCCATTTCGGTGCAACCAATAGAATCGCTTCCTTGTCCTCTCAGACTTTGCATATGACAGAGTGAATCAGGCATACCAGGGGAAACGCATATTTGTGTTTCGCCGGCCATTTGTGTGCCATTGCGTCCGCTCCCATCAGGGCTTGTGACTTCGAGTACAAGAGAGGACAGTGGGCATTCTCCACTGAGGCAAGTAGACTGATTTCTGCTTTGCCGAATATTTCCCAAATCCTCAATACAGATTGAGGATGAAGTCTCCACTCGCCCGACTGAGACAGATACTGTAGAATGGCCTGAACACGCTCGTTTGTGAGGTGTGCGCACCCGCTCGTGGAGTCGAAGCGTACTCCCAAAAAGGAGGTTTGTTGGCTGGGGGAGAGCGTGCTCTTTGCCCAGTTCACATTGAGGCCCAAGCTGTTTAGATACTGAAGCAGTAAGTCTCTGTGCTCGCATAACAGAGCCTCTGATTGCGCCAGTAACGGCCAATCGTAGAGGTAGTTCAAGATGCGCATGCTGCTGAGTCTCAGAGGCACTTTGTGAATGTGCGAGGAGCCAGAGACAGTCCGAAGGGCAGGACTTTGAATTGATATGCTGTTCCCTCGAATGTGACTCTCAAAAACATCCTGTGACGTCGTACAATTTGGATGAAAGTACGCATCCTTCAGATCTATCGACGCAAACCAATCATGTGGACTTACATATGATAAGATGCGTTTGAGTAATCATTTTGAATGGGCGCTTTGAGTGCGTGATTTAAATGTCTCGGATCCAAGATCTGCAAAGCCCACCATCTTACTTTGGGACAAGAAAATAACAGCTGTAAAACCCTTTTTGGGCTTACAATTTAGCACAATCTCTACCGCGCTTTTCACAAGGAGATTGTGTATTTCGGCTCGTAACATTGGCGTGTCTTCGTACGAAACCGTGGAAGACAGCACGCCATTGAAATGGGGTGTCCGGCGTGCAAACTGGATCATATAACCATGGGTGCAAAAAACTATCGAACATTCTAAAATACCTGTTACGGCTCACCACTCATCCGCGTAGCGGGACAGAGGGCAATTTGGTTTGTTTACCGTATAATATAATGCGTCGCTCACAACAGGGAAGCGGTTGCGCATAATGTGTGTGCTTTGAAGAGGAAAAGGGGTCTTTATTGAGAATGTGTGAGCATCTTGTGCATTTGCTACAAATTGCATTTTTTTTTTTATTGCATTTATTTGAGTGCAAGACACAGGAACAACATTTTGAACAATATTGTGAACAATAATATTCCTTTCCTGACAAACAGTAGTGGGGAGATGGGGAACAGTGTTTTGTGTCTCTAATCAAGCCTTTTTTTGGAGCAGACCCGGAGGGAACCGCGGGCTCTGCTTTCCGCTTCAAAGGGTTGTGCCCGTCAGGAGCGCTTTTGCTGTGCATGCTGATATGCAGGTGCTGGTGAGGCAGCAGGTATGGGGCTTTTATTCGGGTGCTGGCTCAAAACAGAGCGAGGGCGAACCGGCTGTGATATACTCCATTTGGGCATAAAGTGTCTCATAGCCTGTGACTGCTGCTGAGTTGCGACGTAACGCTCAGCAAACTTATTCACAGAGCCGCCAAAGAGGCTGGCTGGAGGCACTGGAGCATCCAACTGAGTGGCTTTTATCTTATCACTCATTTCTGTGAGGGTCAGCCATATATGTCGATCAAGAACTGCCAGGTTGCCCAAGGACTTGCCAATGACCTACACAGTGACTTTCGTGGCATGCAGCGCTAAGTCTGTAATGGTGCAGAGTTCTCTGAATGTCTCTGGATTGAAGCCGTGCTCGTCCATTTGCTTGAGGAGCTTGGCTTGAAATACCTGGAGCACCAACACTGCGGAGTGCTGATCCAGCTTGTCCTGCCGCTGAGTAAGCTTTTCCCACCAGTGGGGACGTTTGTCGACATGGTTTGGAAGGATGTATGGGGTGTGATTTCCACAATCCGTTTACTCGCTGGGCAGAGGTGTGCTGCTACAGCCTCCTCCACAGGGGGTAGTTGGGCATAACCCTTTTCTTCCCCATGATCCACATTAGAGAGGATGGCGTCACTGCGCGAGCGCACAGAGAAGGGACAGTTAGACAGTTTGTTATGAACTTCGGGGAAGAATGGGTCAGATCTGCGGGATGCTGCCGTAAACCCTAATATATTCTAAACATGACGTGCCTGCACACAGAACAAAAGATAGTTTCATCCATTAAGCAGTTGGCACATAGTTGAAAATAGCCTTCTTAATCAGCAGGGTAAAAAAAAAAAAAAAAGGCAGATGATATTTGCACACTAGTGCAAATAATGGTACATGCTATTTACACCCCAGTGCAAAGTGTCAGATATTATTTGCACCCCAATCCTGGTGCAAATAGTGTCAGATACAATTTGCACCCATATTTATACTAGCATACAGTAAATGGGCATCACTGCAGTGTTTGTGTTTATTTAGAGTTCCACATACTCACTACATTAACCCTTACCCCTAATCCTAACCTTACCTTAGAAAAAATAACCTTGGTCTTACTACAGAAACCAGTTTCACCATGGTATTTTGTTATAAATTGCAGTAACCACAAAATTAACTGTGGTTACAGTACTGTGCAATAGTTTTCATTTATCAATTAACACCATACAAGGTCCAGTGAACATAAAAAAGATAAATCAATATTTGGTGTAACCACCTTTGCCTTCAAAAGAGCACCAATTCTCCTAAGCACACCTGGACACAGTTTTTCTTTGTTTTTGGCAGATAGGATGTTCTAAGCTTCTTGGAGAATTTGCCACAGTTCTTCTATTTATTAAGGATGTCTCAATTGCTTGTCTCTTCATGTATATCCCAAACTGACTCTATGTTCAGTGGGGGCCATGCCATCTGTTGCATGGCTCCCTGTTCTTCTATTCTATTATTTTTGCAAAAGGAATGTTTGAGAGTCTAAAATGTATATTTCTTATTTACACACTAAAGCTGAAGATATAAATAACCATCTTAAGACAAATGTTTTTGTGAAACATCTTAAAGTGCCTAACACTTTTGCACAATACTGTATATTACCACCATATTACTGTAGCAACACCATTGTTAACTGCATCTATGGTTTCTGCCAAAAAAACCAAAAAAACATGGTTACTACAATATTACTATAGTATGATGCAATATACACACAAGCTATGCCGAGCCGAATGAGTGCGATCGACAGACCCCGCCTCCGGATCAAACCCTTCTCTACACTCCTCGACATTCACCGTGACCATACCACTGTGATGAAATCAACATTTACATTCATTTTTATCTATTATATTTAGTAATATTAAAGGAAATATTAAGAGTGGAAACAGGAAATCAGATGGGAATAAGAGTGGGACAAAATGAGGATTCAAACCATGGTCGCCAAGACAACAGAGCATTCACACCATCCTTACACCCCACGCCACTGCAGCGACACCTATAGCTGCACTGTGTGGCAGATGCTATTTAGATCGGGGTGCAAATAGTCACTCTGTAAAAAAAAAAAAAAAAAGGCATATCCAGGTTAAAACAGTAATTTTCTAGGCTACTTAAAAGCATACATTTTTGATGAGCAAAATTAACATGTCAACATGGTCTTGTGAAAGACGGACCTGACTCACCTGAGGCAATTATCCTGCACTTGAAAAAGCCCACTCAGCAGGAAAATAACTTACAAGCACGCACAGATTTAAAGACTCAAATGTGAAAACATCCATAGCGACTTTCAAGCCAACATTTTGGAAATCTTCTTCCCGCACCACCACCGAAGTGATTTCATAGCTACTTTGCTGAGTTTGCTTGTCCAGTGAGAGGACATTTTCCTATGCATGCCGTGAGGTGAAATGAAACTTTGTATCTGCTCCAGATATTAACTTTTTTTAATAGTATTTGTATAATTATATTTAAAATGTGTAACATGAACATCAATTTAAGCGCAGCCTTTGTAAAAATATAAAGCGACTAGTAATTCTAGTGTTGACTAGCAGCATCAGAACCGTTTAGTCAACCACTCTCGCACATCCCTAGTGAAAACTGTAGAAATAATTCACCTGGGCCTGGTTGAGTGGTGACAGGGAGCAACAACTTTATATTGAAATATTAAAAGTGAAATGATTTGCTTTTACTACCATTCTCTAGTTAAAAATTTTAATTCAGTGAAGTGGGCACCATTATAAACGGTCAGAATCTTTAAGAAATTATTTAAGATGAAAGATATTCATAATAAATTACACAAATTAACTGTGCTAGGCATACAACTGAGCATGCCACAAGATGTAGCAAAAAGGACCCAAATAACTCAACAGGAAGAATAAAAAAAATTATCTACAGCACAGTAAATCTGAAGTAAAAAAGCCAGTTAATGTCCAGGTACATGAAGATCAAATGTGCCAATCTGTGTTTTTTGTTATTTTCTTTTTTTAAAATGATGCAAATCACACTATTGATAACCCGTAAAAAAAGAAACAGATCACCAAAGTTACACTACATATAAACTGACTGGGTAACAGTAAGAAAAAAAGCATTCGTGGGCCACAAGTTAAAAAAAACAGACGTCTTCAATTATTTTTTGTTTTTGGCCTGATTTCTTGGGGAGCTTTTGAGAAGATCTCGAATCTTGAGGTAAACCCCTGTTGCTTCAGCGACCTCTGTAAACTCAGGCGTGTCCTCAAAAGGAATTATTCCTGCAGCAAATTTGCTACGGTGTGGAACGAAAGTTACTTTATTTATTTCAGGTTCCACTGTGTTCTCAACCGCTGGAGCGTTTGACTCTTGCGTGCTTGTTTGTGGAGTGGCTTCAGTGATATTCGATGCATCTTGATCATCATTTTGCTCATAAATTTCATCCAGGACAATAATGTCACCCATGTCTGGTTGCGAATTGATCACGTTTTCATTTATCGAATGTTTTACTTCTCCATCACTAGTTGTTTCATCTATTCTCTCTGTCTCATCCTCACAAACACTGGCCTCTGACTCTTCAATGGGTGAAGCAGGTGTGCTCATGATTTCATATGCATGACTCAAGTTCTCCATCTTAACCTGTTGTTCTTCCTCTTCTGTATCAGGCCTGACAGGAGTGCAAATACTGGGGGAACTTGGGACAGGGGTCCCGGAAGCTCCTGCATCAGAATCGCTGTTAGTTGCAGTATCTGCCTTCTCGAGGGCTGCCCAAAGAAGCCTTTGCTGCTCCTCAAGTTCTTCTAGGGTTAGCCCATCTTCTGATTCCTCCCCATCAGCCATGCCTCTCATTCGACTAGATGGAGAATAATGTGTGGGTGGAGTAGCAGGTGGAGTACCTTTAGGGAGTGGAGGTGGGGTGGGCGTGGTGGGAGGCGTTCCCAGTGGTAGGGGTGGAGGAATGCCTACAGGTGAAGAACCAGGAGGGAGTGGTGTTTGGAACTGGAATCCATCAGGTCTATTTTGAGGTGTGTCATGATCTGTAGATAGGCAAAAACTCAAATGTCACAGTGCAAAAAATAATTTCCTTAAACGGTATCTTTGTCTTGTTTTACAGAAATAATTTCTAAACACCCTCAAAACAAGATGGCATTAAAAGGAATTATTCTGGGTTCAATACAAGTTAAGTTATTTGTGGCATAATATTGATAACCACAAAAATGTATTTTGACTCATCCCTCCTTTTCTTAAAAAAATTCAAAAATCTGGGTTACAGTGAGGCACTTACAATGGATGTAAGGATGTAAGGTTTCAAAAGTATAGCCACAAGACAAACAATATGCATGCAAACATGATTTTATTGTTATAAATTCACTTACTAAACTTCTTTGTGTAAATCATGACGATGTGATTCCAATAAACCCTAAAATGACTGTAAAAATGGCAATTTAAATAACTTAAAGCTAAAATAATACATGAGTTTTAACAGAAGATTTAATGTAAGTGCTTTTATAAAATTATAAGCGTCACATTTCTGCCTTTAAATCCTCCAAACACTGACCCCCATTCACTTCCATTGTAAGTGTCCCACTGTAACCTTGATTTTTTAAAGAAAAGGAGGGACGAGTTAAAATAAATTTGTGTGGCAATCAACTTTATGCCACAAATGCTGTCAGAGCTTAACTTGTATTGAACCCAGAATATTCCTTTAATTTTGATTTCCTTTTGTCTCTCCTTTTCTTTAAAAAAAAAAAAAAGCAAAAATCTGGGTTTCAGTGAGGCACTTATAATGGAAGTGAATGGGGTCAATAAATGATAAAATACTCACTTTTTCAAAAGTATAGCAACAAGATGTAAACATTATGCATGTTAACATGGTTTTAATGTAATAAAATCACTTACTAAACTTTTCTGTGTACAGTTACATGCAATTTAACACTGTTGCCATGATGATGTAATGCAGTGAAACCTAAACCAACTTAACAGCTCAAGTGATACACAAGTTTTGACCGAAGAATTAATGTAAGTGATTTTTTATTTATTTTTTTTTAAATTTTTTTTTAAGAGTAATATGCTTAAAATGTCTGCCATTTATCCCTCCAAAAATTGGCCCCATTCACTTCCATTGTAAGTACCTCACTGTAACCTCGATTTTTTCTTTTTTCTTAAAGAAAAGGTGGGACACTGTGGAATTATTTTTTGTGAAAATCAGTATTACTTAAAAAATGCTGTTAATTGGCCTTATCTTGCATTCGACCCAAAATATTGCTTTAAACTAACTAAATTTTGCTAGATATATGATTAAAACAAGGGAGAAAAAAAAACAATTTGCCAATAGGTTGAGAAAATTTAAAACATATCACACTATTTGAGTTTTCATGGTTGACCGTTCAAGCACCGAAATTAATATTTAAGGTTAGGGGTTCAGAACAAATCCTAATCATCAGTACTAGCAATAACACTAGTGATACTCGCCTTAACAAACAACAACAATAAATCAGGTAATGACATTGTTAGGCAGTGTTCTAATATTGCAATTCATTTATGCATTTAACAGACACTCTCCGAAGCGGCTTACAGTGCATTCAAGTTACACATTTTATCAGGATTTGTGTTTCCTGAAAAATCGAACCCATTACCTTGCCGTTGTTAGCACCACACTCAACCAGTTGAGCTACAAGAACATGGTAATATGGATAAGAAATAGATTTTCTCCATGTTTAAAGATAATAAAGAGAACCATTTTGTTCATCTATGGAAATTCATGCCTATTGTAAAATAGTTTTGTTTGTGCTTACAGGAACAATCTGTCCTCGTAAAACCTACATTCCTACATGTAGGAGTCCAAACCATGTACCTGACTCTATCTCCATATCAGAACCGTGGCGTGGGTCTGAACTGGATCTCCGTTTCTTTGTCTGCTCGGGTGTTGATTCAGACTCATGACGTCTCTTATTGCAGTTAGAGCCAGGCTGTGGGCGGAGAAATGAATTCACGAGGACATGGATTTATGGGGAAATGTGAATTTTGGCAACAAACTAGACATCTTAAAAATACGCAGCAAAAGATGTTTTTACCTCTGGAAAAGTATTGCTCAAAAAAGCAGCAAAATTTTGTTTCCAGTGCTGAGGCTGCATGGGAATGGATCCAAAAGACCTGAAGTCCTGAAAAAAAAAAATAAAAATGCAAGTTTGATGGATTTAAAACTACAAACAAGAGACAGTTATTTGTTAAAAAAAAAGTTTAATATCAATTAGCATTAATTATGGGTCCTATTCTTTCATTGTGAATATTCAGACAAATATACAGTACAGCCATCTGCCATTTCATTTGTTTCAGGTAATCCACATAAAGTAAACTAGATTTCAATGGTTGAAAGCGAATGTGATGGAGGCTTATATTTTGCATTGCATCTTCTTTTGTGTTCCATGAAAAAACTACTGGATATAAAGGTTTGTAAAAACACGAGGGTGACTAATTGATGACAATGTTTTCATTTATGTGTGAACTGTCCCTTTAAAGGTATGAATTCTGTGTGCTTAAATACATGTAATACTTGGAGGTTCCGCAAGTGTTTCCTTTTAATATTTTGTGTACACTTGTGTACACTTACATCCCTTATGTTGGGTGGTGGATTGACATTGAATCCAGGAAAATCAACCAGCCGGGAGACATCATAAGATATCTTTTGGCTGAGGTTTTCTTCATCTTCAGAACGCTCACCATCATTTGTTCCTTAAAAAGAAAATTTCAAGCAAATAACAGTCAATGACAAAACCGTTTTTATTTAAAAAGCTACAATCCTGTAATTCTGCTTCTTCAAGATCAAAATCTTTCAGTCCAATACATACTACAGCACAAAACCCACCCTTGCCATCATAGAGCATTAAACCAGAGTTTTCCATCTCTGCTTCTTTTAACCAGCCAGGCGGGTAGCCCAGCTCCCTCATGCGATAGATGAACGGTGGAAGGGTGTTTGCTGTGACCCCAAGGGCATCAAGAAGCTCTTGACTACAAAGACAATATCAATCGCATATCATTTAAAGAAATAGTTAGTCTAAATATAAACATTCTGTCATCATTTACTCACCTTCATTTAGTTCCAAACCCATATGACTTGTTCTACTGCATAACACAAAAGGAGGAATTTTAAAGGATGCGCCTTTCACTGATTTCAATACAAATGGCAGTTGACAGTGGCTCACTGATGGCATACAATAGGTTTTGGTGAGAAACGACCCAGGATTTTTACGCTATTTTACAGTGAAAATCTTGACTTCCGTCAAAACTCTTCTTTGCACACTCTTGAATACCTGAGGAAAAACTCATTCATAATTGCTTGTACTTAAAGGGATAGTTCACCCAAAAATGAAAATTCTCTAATTTACTCACCCTCATGCCATCCCAGAAGTGTATGACTATTTCTTCAGCTGATCAAAAACAAAACATTTTTAGAAGAATATCTCAGCTCTGTAGGTCCTTACAATGCAAGTGAATGGTGATCAGACCTTTGCAGCTCCAAAAATCACATAAAGGAAACAGAAGTAATCCATAAATCTCCAGCTGTTAAATCCATATCTTCAGAAGCGATATAATAGGTGTGGGTGACAAACAGATGAAAATTTAAGTCCTTTTTTAACTCTAAATCTCCACTTTCACATCTGAAAGTCACATGCAGTGTCTGTTTAGTTTCACTTTCACATCTGAAAGTGAAAGTTAAATTGGAGATTTAGAGTTAAAAAGGACTTAAATATTGTCCTGTTTCTCACCCACACATATTATTTGGCTTCTGAAGATATGGATTTAACAACTGGAGTCTTAAGGATTACTTTTATGTTTCCTTTATGTGATTTTTGGAGATAAAAAGTTCTGATCACCATTTACTTGCATTGTATGGACCTACAGCGCTGACATATTCTAAAAAAATATTTGTTTGTTTTCTGCTGAAGAAAACAAGTCATACACATCTGGGATGGCATGAGGGTGAGAAATAAGAGAATTTTACATTTTTGGATTAACTATTCCTTTAAACCTCATTATATCAAAACAATGCAAGTCTGAGCATGAGCACATGAATGAACTCCCTTACAAAAAAATCTAGAGTTCTGGCAAATTAGCCGCAAACTTGCCACTCATTATTTTCACATGCAAATTAGCTTTTGATTCGCCGCAAATGTTTGCAGCTCTTCACCAGTAGTGGTGAACTTGTAGCAAACCTTTGGCAACAATGGAAAATTTGCCGCAAAGCTCATTTGCATGTGAAAAAGAACAGTGTTGAATTTGCAGCAAGTTTGCGGCAAATTTGCCATGAACTCTCGATTTTTGTAAGGTCTTTTCTCATGCACTCATGAACATGCAAAGGAAAGCCATGCCAGAAGTCAAGCTTTTCACTGTAAATTAACTTCGGGTTGTTTCTTACCAAAACTTATAGTATGTCTTCAGAAGACTTGGAATATGACGCACAATTCGAATGGACTACTTTTATGACAAATTTGGGTCTTTTAAAATTGGACATTCTTTAAAAAAAAATTTTTGCATCCACACAAAAAAGAAAGTGATACAGGTTTGGAACGACATGAGGGTGAGTGAATCATAAAAGAGCTTTAATTTTGGGTGAACTATTCCTCTGTCTTGATGTGCAAGATGTGGAAAAACAACCCTCTACAATGCAAGTAAATTACTTGCATGTGTGACCAAATTTAGCACTAGGCAAAAAACAAAACAAAAAAGTCAATGGCTACTAAATTTTCTGATGTTTTTATCATTTATGTTTTTAAATAAACACTGAATCATTGTCTATTCCTGGGCCTTATTGTTTTGGGGGTATTAAATAAAAAAAAAAATTAAAAAAATCGGCTGACCTCACTTTTCCTGGCTTGTACTTTGCAAACCGCTCCTCGACCTCTTCTGCATGGTATCGCTGGTTGCTCTGATTGTTGTTCTGTGAAAACTCCCTCCTCTTCTCATTGATGCGAGCCATATCTTTAGGCTTAAACAATAAAATAAAAGTTTAAAACACTCAAAGCCCCTCAAAGATTTTATACTATAGACTCAATTTATAATTGTGTTGTATATGTGCTCACATTAGCCCCTTTCAAACCCATTAAATTGCAGTAAAATTGCCAGATTACCTTTACTGGTAAATGTACTACATCTGCTATTAACACATGCAAAGGCTTTCTGTCTATTATCTGCATTGTGATCTGCAAAACCTGTGATGTCATTAACTTTATCATGAAGTAAGAGAGCCTCTGAAGTCCAAAGTATACTTCGGCTTTACGCTAGCGTATGTGTACAGCTGAACACTCTGGCCTTTCAAAGTATACTCCAATTGACCGTGCATGCATACACGGGTCGACTGCTATGCCATACTGGACTTTTTGTCTTCAGGAGTTTAGATGTCTTTATAGTCATTCAGACTCGACTTATATACTAATGCAGGTATCTCTTGACCTTCTCACTTACGCACTCTTGATGCGCACATCCAGTTGTTTTAATCTTCTATCGTTAACATTGAGTTCTTGTACTATTTCTTCAAAGCAACAAGCGAACTGTTAGTGTTGCCACCTTGTGGACCCACTAATTAATGCAACCAATTCCAGGCGAGCACACACAAAATCGGTTACTATACTTTGGACTGAACTGTTCTATTAATCTGTCAACCAATTTCTTCATCTGCTAGGATGGAGAGAAGCTCTTTCCCTTTCAGCAAATGTACAATTTGACTAAACTTTTTACCCTGTACATGCTCAAACTATTAAGTCTTACGACTTTGTTCACACATGGCATCAGTTCAGAACTTTAGGCAATATAACAACTTCTTACGAACACAAATTGTCAGAGTTGATTTGCCTGTTCACACATGACCTCTAAACAGAAAAATGCCATTAAATATACAGAAAAGACTGTATGTGTGAAAGTGACTTAAGAACATTCTAATATTAACATAATAATGTAATAGATTTAAACAAGCATTAACAGAAATACTGTCTGTAAGTAAGGAGAAACACCTCTGGACAGTCTCGCAGCTGATGGTCCACAGAACCACAGTTAAAACAGCATGGTCTTGGTCTGTAAACAAAACAGTTTTTGTCTTCAACCAAAAAGCTAAGAAGCTAATCAGATATGTGCTGCATATCTTGCTTCACAGTAAAACCTTTAAAAAGGAATTAAGTATAAAAGGAAAAAAATAAAAAAAGACTTTCAAAGAAAATTGCAGTACCATAAATATCAATATTAGAAAACATCTTATAGTTTATGCTGCCATCACTTGCTTGACGGAAAAAACAACTTCCCATTTCTGAGAAAGAATTGGAAACATTGAGGACAATGATTACATTTTTCAGATATACATAAATGTATACAATGGAAACTGCAACAGTTTACAAGGTAGCTGTATTCTGAAGTAATTTCCTACCATTCACTAATTAAACTAAACTTATGGGTCATCACAACTCGTTAACTCCGGTTTCAAAATTACCGCCAAACTTCCCAATCATAATTATGATTTTAGGGGGCGTTCATGTGCAACTTCCAAGTTTGCAACTTGTATTCATGACAATTCAGATAGCATGTGAAAGCAGCATAAGCCAAAAAAGTACAACAGTTGTTCACTTTTTCAGCAGCCTTAGTTCCAGGACTATTTTCCCATTCGTTTTCTCCATAGGGATTTCAAAAAATCTTCCAAAAGAGTTTGAAGCCATGAACCAAATGAACCAAACCAACCAGCTACGATATGAATGACATTACAAAATTAGATTTGAAGCAAATAGGTATTTGAAAAGGAGCATAATGCCATTACATCAAGAATGCTTCATGGGAGTGGTCGGTCACTGTTACCATAAAGCAAAATTTGTGGCAAAAGAAGAGTTCAGCAGCAATTTTGCTCTCCAGTAACAGTGACTTCTCTAATTGGTGGATTTCTCTTCAGGATTATGGGTAGTGTAGTTCTTCACCAGGAATTCAGCAGTTAAACAATTAAACATTTCTTAAAATGAAACCACACTGACTTGTGGTTTCTAAATCAACATTTTATCATTGCTCAGAGCTCATTGTTCATACGTCTTGAAAGTTTTGTAAATTAAAAATAAATTTTCCTATTGAAAAAATGAATGGAATTTTTTACTTCCGGCACCCAAATGTTGCACTCTTTAACTATCCCTTCTAACAGGTTTACATACCTTTTCTCCTTTATTTGCACCTCTTGGCCTTCAAAGGCAATGACCTGGCCAAAGACCTGCTGGTATCTTTGCAAAAGTGATTCAGGAGCAGTGATGTGCATAAACATGAGTAAAATACACTTAAAGCATTCTCTAAATCATCAAGAGCACAGTAGGATAAGATTAAGGTGCAACACTGGCTATAAACTTTTAGGATACTTGGGAACTTCCCATCCTTCAGTAAGTTGAGGGTTTTCATTCAGCAGCGGTTGGCCAAGTTTGTCAATGCAGAAGTTGGTGAAGTACAAAACACTCCCTATCATCTACAAAGCAAGAAGCATATATGAGCTCTGGTTACATTTGTTTTGATTTGTCTTGTATAAGAATAATTAATGTTAAGTCACAGGTCTGAAGAACTCACACTGAAAGCATCTTTGATATGTTTGGAGGTACAGGAAGCCTTCTTTTTGTAGCTCTCCTCCATGACAAAACTTGAATACTGAAAAAAATAAAATAAATGTGTTTGGTAATTGAGACGTACGTTATAACAAGTGGCTTGTCCAGTGACATTAAATACACACATGTGGGTTGACATGAAGAGCAGAGCCGTCTGGAACATTGTTCTGCTCATGTAGGTGTTTCTGGACAAGATGGAAGATGAAGTCTTCAATCTCTTGCCGATGTTGCCTGAAAACATAAAGAGTCTCATGTGCTTTAATTAACAAAACAGAAATTTTCAAAACACTGAAATTGTGACCCATTCAAATCAAAGGGTTATGGAACAAATACATACTTGGAAATGCTATTGTTTCCAAAAAGAACTTGGTACAGTGGCCCATCGGTTTTGGAATTTTCAATTTTTATACCCCTGGCATAAAAATGAGCAAACAATCAATCAATCACAGTGAATAAACATTTGCACATAAATGCCCAGTTTTACTGTATATTAAAACATTGTGAAAATATTAACTCACATAGGACGACTTAATATATTTAACTTTCTCTTCAGTTCCTCATGTGGATCATCGTCAAGGTGCAAAAAACATAATACACAAACATGTGGGTGGACACCTCAACAGACAAATAGTTAACATTAACAGGCAATCACATAGGATTAAAGCAAAAAAATGTAAAGTCAAACAAAGAGGTACGTACTAGGCATGCACAAAATAAGTGACTACTAGTGATATTGTCCGGTATTTGGTCATTCTGAGATTATCTGCATTGTTTTTGCTTGGCCAATTAACAAAGCCTCAGCTCTCCCTTGTGTCATTTCAGTAACGTACCAACAGCCTAGACAATGGATAACGCACAATTTATGTTTTCAAATATTTTCAGTAAACATTCTACAAAACAAAAAGGTTTAATTGTAGTGTAAAGGTGGATCTCAGTTGAAAATTATATTTTATTTATTCTTTTCTAGTGTTTATTATCAGTATTGGTCTTATTTGGCTGGTATTAGGCAGACTGTATCAGAGCTTCCTTGGTCTCAATTCAATCAGTGTACACTTATTCTATGCCATATTTCAGAAGTAAGGTGAATTAAGGTAATCTGGCACATTTTTTGCATATTGCAATTCACCGAGTGTCACTCCAAAAAATACAGACCAACAAATGACACTTCAATCACGCGATTGAAGTTTATTGCTAACATCAAAACAGGACTTGATTGTAATAAGAGCAAGAAATAACCACATCAAAGGTTCGGTGTCCCAGACCCACATTATCCTACTATTCACCATAATAAACACTTATCCGTCTTTTTTACTGTACATTTTGTTTTGATGTCACTGCAGATAGTAAAATTCCACCTTGACTGAAGCTAAAGCTTAAATGGTTTTCGTAAAACAAAACAGGTTAAACAGTGTAGATTTATAATAATATCAGTTATTAGTCATAACAAAAAATAATAATCGGTATTGGCCAAAATGTCTAAATCGGTGCATCCCTTAAAGATACACGATGAGAGGAAACGCGTAGTATATTTTAGAGATTAAAGCTGAAACTCTGCGGTCATACTGTGATCGTAACAGATAAACACAAACATCCGAGAAGCATTGACATTGTTGTTGCTCTACGTAGCTGAGCACAATGTGCAGTGCAATGTTTGTTATCTACACTTCGAGGTGCAGATAGTTTCAACCGCAAAGCAAACTGGTGCAAAGAAATCAACATTTCCCACTATAAACAGTCAAATGTATTTAAGCATGCAATGAGAAACCGTCAGCACGCCCAATGGGTAATGCACTTTAAGGATATTCTCTGCATTCAGACGTTGTATTCTCTCTTCGCACTCTTCTAATGACTGTCGAAGTTGATCTGAACCTTCTTCGTCGTCGTCATCATCATTATGTGTCATTCGAATGTGTTTAGCGACTGGCACTTTCTCCTCGAACTGCTCGAAGAGTTCAGTGTCTCCGAAATCTACCGCAGCCATGTTTGATGTTCAAAATGCGCTCACGGTTCAAAGGGCGAAAGGCTAAACGCGCAAACGCTGAACGCTGATTGGCCAGAAGACAACGGACAGGAAGTAAAACAAAAGCTTGTGAGGGAAAAAGACCGGATGAGAAATACTCAAACGCATTTAAAGCGTTAGATAGCAAACGTTGACTATTTTAAAGGCTACAATTTTTAATTTGGATGCACAAAATAAAGTATCTTTTTATTGCTTAAATGCTTTGTGTTTACGCTCTTAGCAAAAGATCTGCGTCTGAAAGTTTCGATCATTTGTAACTCTTCGGTGTAGTGACTGTTGTGTCTTTACAGCATCATGTCATCTAGTGGAGTTTCTCCCATCAGTATGTCATATTGGGAGTGTGGTAAAAGGAGGATACGATTCCTTTTTCTGGCGAACAATAACTCATTTAAAGTTGCTAAACGAAGCACAAGTGAGGTAAGTGTACAACTAACATAAAGTTACCCTTTGAGCACCATGTACATATCATAGTACATTGAGTTGCAGTCGTCGCTTAGCAACACATATGTAGTGGGAGTTGTACACGAAGCTGACACAGGTTTTAGTAGAGAGAAGGAAGCAAATGAAATAATGTTAGCATAGATTATATTAATTTCAATATAAAATGGTGAGTTTATGTTTGTTTTTTGTTGTTGTTTTTTTTTTTTTTTTTTGTTTTGTTATCATTTTCAGTTTTAACTGGGTATTTTCTGTTTAATATAACTAGCGCAAAAGATCTTCTATTTTTCTACTTCTAGTCCAGCCATATGTCAACCCGTCACACAAGCTGTAAAGAAATGTAAAATATTCACATATTTTCTATTCGTAGCTACACCAGAAAATCTGAATGACTCAATTTAAATTCATGTGTGAGATGAAAAATATGGTTATTTTGTCAGCATCTTCCGTGGTGAAAACTTAATTGATGAAGCCGAAAATCATTTTAAAACCACGTGTAGTCTCGATTGTTTCATTCATTGAAGTGAATTCCAGATTTGTCCATATTTATAATAAACATTTGACACATTATTTTTTGTATCTGAAGATCCATGAGTTAATGGCAAGGCAAAAAAATGGAAGAAAAAGGAGAGTAGAGGTCGACCAATAGTGAATTTTGCTTATACGATAACTAAGGTGGTGGAAAAGGTGATAACCGATTAATCGGCCGATAGTTATTAAAAACAGTTTAATCTTATTCTTTCCTTACTATGACAGGCACAGACATTGAGGCTACAAGAGTCCAAAATGAATAAAAATGATCCCAAAAGCAGTATATTCTGCAACCAAAATCCCAATAATAACCAGTAAAGTTCAGATTTGGTGCATAATGCAGGACTTTTATAAACAAGCCCGAAATACACCAGGTACTCATATTCAGAAATAATAAATAAAGAGAATTGGCTCTGTGACAAAATGCTCTGTATGTAAGTATTTGACAAATTAAATTTGTATAGCCCACCAGATGAAGAATTGTGTGTGTGTGTGTGTGTGTGTATATATATATATATATATATATATATATATATATATATATATATATAGTGATAAGGAATAATAAACAAAAATTTGCTATCGGCATAGATTTTTGCAGATAACCGATAGTTCCAAAAAACAACTATTGGCAGTGTTTCATCGGTAAAACGGATCTGTCTACCTCTGCACCCAAACATAGGTGAACAACACCTCTCTTGAATAAGTTAATCCAAATAGAATCCTTAAAATATTCATAAATGGTTCAGTTTTGTAGCCTGTTTCGTCCCATGAAAAATCAATGTACAGATTTTGCTGTTTTGGAAGGAAATTGGTTCTTTAATTCACCAAAGTGGCATTCTGCTGATCACAAAGTACAGTCAGGACATTACTGATGTAAAAAACAGTACCATCACTATTTGAAAAAAGTAATTTTTGATCAAATATAGACAGGCCACATTTCCAGCAGCCATCACTCCAACACCTTATCCTTGAGTAATCATGCTAAATTGATCATTTGGTACTAGAAAATGACTTGCCATTATATCAAACACTGCTTTTGTGGGATCAGCTAGACTGTAAGGTGCGTGAGAAGTGCCCGACAAGACAGCCACATCTATGGCAAGTGCTACAGGAAGCGTGGGGTGAAATGTCACCTGAGTATCTGGACAAACTGACAGCTAGAATGCCAAGGATCTGCAAAGCTGTCATTGCTGCACATGAAGGATTTTTTTGATGAGAACTCTTTGAAGTAGTTTATTTACTGTAATAGTAATTTTTCATGTTATTAATGTCCTAACTATACATTGTGATCAGTTGAATGCCACTTTTGTGAATAAAATTATCAATTTCTTTCCATAAAGGCAAAATCTGTACATTATTCCAAACTTTTGGCTGCCAGTGTGTGTTTATATATACACAGCATAAATGAGTACACCCCCTCTGAACATAAAGATATAATTCTATTTCTAAATGATTACTATTACAATTTATGCGAAGATGACAAAATTGAAATGTATTTAACATATACTTAATAACATAATCGAAATATATGATATCAATATCTGTAAAATAATTAAATTAGGCAGTTTTGCTTAAGTGTTGCAAAAATGAGTACACCTTTGAATAAATTCAAATAGTGTGCAATATTTTAGTACTTAGAAAGTCCTCCATAACTTTTAAATACTGCTCTGACCCTTCTTGACATGAAGTGTACAAGTTCATGACATATTGTCATGCACATCCTCTTCCACTCTTGGAGGATGACCTCCTTGAGTACTCTGTTTAATGGGGAGTGATGCTTGACTTGCACCCCACAGGTGCTTAAATAGGGTTGAGGTTGGATGACATACAGGTGCATCTCAATAAATTAGAATGTCGCGGAAAAGTTCATTTATTTCAGTAATTCAACTCAAATTGTGAAACTCGTGTATTAAATAAATTCAATGCACACAGACTGAAGTAGTTTAAGTCTTTGGTTCTTTTAATTGTGATGATTTTGGCTCACATTTAACAAAAACCCACCAATTCACTATCTCAAAAAATTAGAATATGGTGACATGCCAATCAGCTAATCAACTCAAAACACCTGCAAAGTTTTCCTGAGCCTTCAAAATGGTCTCTCAGTTTGGTTCACTAGGCTACACAATCATGGGGAAGACTGCTGATCTGACAGTTGTCCAGAAGACAATCATTGACACCCTTCACAAGGAGGGTAAGCCACAAACATTCATTGCCAAAGAAGCTGGCTGTTCACAGAGTGCTGTATCCAAGCGTGTTAACAGAAAGTTGAGTGGAAGGAAAAAGTGTGGAAGAAAAAGATGCACAACCATCCGAGAGAACCGCAGCCTTACGATTGTCAAGCAAAATCGATTCAAGAATTTGGGTGAACTTCACAAGGAATGGACTGAGGCTGGGGTCAAGGCATCAAGAGCCACCACACACAGACACTACAGTTGTCGTATTCCTCTTGTTAAGCCACTCCTGAACCACAGACAACGTCAGAGGCGTCTTACCTGGGCTAAGGAGAAGAAGAACTGGACTGTTGCCCAGTGTTCCAAAGTCCTCTTTTCAGATGAGAGCAAGTTTTGTATTTCATTTGGAAACCAAGGTCCTAGAGTCTGGAGGAAGGGTGGAGAAGCTCATAGCCCAAGTTGCTTGAAGTCCAGTGTTAAGTTTCCACAGTCTGTGATGATTTGAGGTGCAATGTCATCTGCTGGTGTTGGTCCATTGTGTTTTTTGAAAACCAAAGTCACTGCACCCGTTTACCAAGAAATTTTGGAGCACTTCATGCTTCCTTCTGCTGACCAGCTTTTTAAAGATGCTGATTTCATTTTCCAGCAGGATTTGGCACCTGCCCACACTGCCAAAAGCACCAAAAGTTGGTTAAATGACCATGGTGTTGGTGTGCTTGACTGGCCAGCAAACTCACCAGACCTGAACCCCATAGAGAATCTATGGGGTATTGTCAAGAGGAAAATGAGAAACAAGAGACCAAAAAATGCAGATGAGCTGAAGGCCACTGTCAAAGAAACCTGGGCTTCCATACCACCTCAGCAGTGCCACAAACTGATCACCTCCATGCCACGCCGAATTGAGGCAGTAATTAAAGCAAAAGGAGCCCCTACCAAGTATTGAGTACATAAACAGTAAATGAACATACTTTCCAGAAGGCCAACAATTCACTAAAAATGTTTTTTTTTATTGGTCTTATGATGTATTCTAATTTTTTGAGATAGTGAATTGGTGGGTTTTTGTTAAATGTGAGCCAAAATCATCACAATTAAAAGAACCAAAGACTTAAACTACTTCAGTCTGTGTGCATTGAATTTATTTAATACACGAGTTTCACAATTTGAGTTGAATTACTGAAATAAATGAACTTTTCCACGACATTCTAATTTATTGAGATGCACCTGTACTATCTTGTTTATCCATAGGAATTCAGCAGTGGCTTTGGAAAAATGTTAGGGTTGTTGTCAGAGTTGCTTAAACATTACATTATAAATGAACACCAGATATGTCTTATTTGTAAAGAGAGAGAGCTGAATTTGTTAGGTTTCAGAGGGGGTGTACTCATTTATGCTGTGTACTGTAAATATACGGTATATATATAATTTTATAATTATTTACAATTTTATTGTATTTTATTATATACAATATAATGCTCATTAATTTATTTATGTTTGAAGGATCAAATGATTCCTCTATTTCTTGGAGCTGATCTGTTCTCAGCCACAGACATTCGCAGTGAAAACCATCCCAGATACCATGGCAAATTTGCTAAGCGAGGACTAGCAACTAAACTGGTTTTCTCATCAGGTATCTAGTCATCATTTTTTGGCTTGGGCAAAGGATAATATTTTCCCTGAATGTTTAATATGTTAATATTTATCTATTTAATGTCTAGACTGCAGATTCCAAGGTTTGCGACTTCCTTGTTCCAACAACAGTCTGTGGTTCTACAGTGTTCAGGGAGTTTTCAGAGTGGCTTTTGAACTGTATAGCAAACAAGATCAGCTCTCAATTATGGAGTCCTTTCAGGTAACATGAGAGTGTCATTTAATGATAAAAAGAATCAGTCTTTGTATCTTCAAACTGTACAATGAATACTGTTTCAAAAATATTTTCTGTTTAGGATCTGTGGAAATCCCGCATCAATGATAACAAACTAAACATGACCTATCATCTTAGTGCCCAAGTGGATGTTCAACCCCAAACTGATCAAGAGGCACAAGCAGTTTTGGTAAATAATATTAGTTGTGCATCACCCCAAGCCCATCTAACCTCAAATGGAGACAATGACTTGAGATTCCCTAAACTAATCAGAGACCAGTCTACTAATTCATCATCTACAGACCATGACTATTGCTCCTCAACAGAGCAAACAAACTTAAGCCAGTCTGCTTTACTTGCTCAGAAACTTCACAGCATTGGGGAAAAACTCAAGTTCATAACAGATATTGAGGAGGACCAATTAAAGACTACCATGAAGATACTGGACTATGTTGAATGCTATTTAACTGGGAAATTTGATGAGGGCCGACTGACAAATACAGTGATGGCCCTGTTTCAGACTCAGTTTCAAGGATACTCTATCTACTCAAGCACTCTGCTGAAGGCTGTGGCAGGTTGGCTTGGCCAGCAGTTCAATGCAGCTAACAACACCATTAGCCGTCGTGTTGAAGGTTTTAAGGCACAACACATTGAGCACATTACAAACTTGCCACCTCCAGAGGAGCTGGCTAAAGAACTCTTCCCAGAAGCTATGCAAAATATATTGGCACACTGGATGGGTCTGAGTGAAGAAGCAGATAGCTGGAAAAGGCACAGCGAGTATCCCATCTTATTGCTTATCCTGGAATTTGCCAATCACAATCTAGTTACAGGAGTTGCCCATGTATTGTATTCCAGTCTAATATGCAAATAATAATGGTTAGATTATATGTTAAGGGATAGTTCACCCAAAAATGACTTTGAAACCCATGACTTTATTTCTTCTGTGAAAAAAGATGCAATGAAAGTGAATGGTTATTGATGCCTATCATTCTGCCTAACATCTCCTTTTGTGTTCCACAGAAAAGACAGAAGGGGATAGAAGGGTAAAATATGTCAGTGAGCAAGTTGTGAAGCCTCCTTAATCTGGGAAACTGTGCACAATTTTAGTCAAGTCGCCATTCATATAGAAAGGGCCCAACATCTAATAGGTAAAATCACTAAAAGATAACAGGGAATAAGTTTTGCATTCAAATGCAGGAAATACTATTACACTTATCACTTTGAAAAGATTTAACTTGGGGCCAAATTTCTTTTAAGAAATTTGAATTTTTAATATTTTGTTTGTTCGTGAAAATAATGGATCCTTTAAAAAAAAGAAAAAAAAAATTTCTTCAATCAAAAAATGTTTCTAAAGATATGAAAAACAAAAAAACGCTGTTGACAATTGTTTTACTACATTAAAATAAACTTAGTATTAAACCTTTTCCTGACTGGTTTATTTTGATTATCTTTCACTCAAAAATTAAATGTCATTTTCTCACCCTCCTCCTATTCCAAACCCGTATACAAAACACAAAAGATATTTAAAAGATGTTCTGTTCTCTGATATCAATACGATAGCAGTTGATAGTTACTCACTTTAAAGCTTAAAAAAAAAAAAAAAAAACACCCTAAAGTGTCATAAAGCAGTCCATGCCACTCATGAGTCAAATGTCAAGTCTTCTGAAGGCATTTTGTATGATGATGAACAGACTGAAATTAAAATTATCATTCAATCTCAAATCATTGATCAAATCCTGTAAACAGAGCGCCAACACGTCAATAACATCAAACTTTCTGGTTCTTATGTGTCTCGTAATCAACATAATGACACAAAAACAAATGATATTTAATTTATTGCCTTTCATATTTGATTTGTGCTGTTTACAGAGGTTGATCAATGATTTCATAACGAATAGCGACTTAACTTTCAGTCTGTTCATCATACACAGTGAGCATATGCCTTCAGAAGACTTGGAATGTAATGCATGAATTGCACAGATTGCTTTTGACACTTTTGGGTGCTTTTTTAAGCTTTAAAGTGAGTCTTTATAAACTGCTAATGCATGGAAATCACAGAATGTTACATCCTTTAAAATATCATATTTTGTGTTCCACAGAAGAAAGTCATGTAGGTTTTGAACATAACGGAGGGTTTGGGGGGGGGGGGGGATAAGCACTATTGCTTTAAAAATCTGTGAATAATGTACAGGATATTTTTTATTTTTTTTGTATAAACACATTTATGTTTAAAAAAAATTTATTATTACAAATGAGATCCATTCATGTCTTACCAGTGATTCGCACTAAAATATAAATAGGTCTTTTAATCTTAACACAACAACAGTCTCCTTTTGCCATGACTATACCTCAACTAAAAGTAAAAAAGTGGCACACGTGACTGCTTACTCCACTTTCCTCTATAACATCTCTTTTGTACCATATTGCTTAATTTAATAGACTGAATGGCAAACAGCTGGACATTTACAACCCTAGGACATTTATATCAGGAATCTCTATTTCAATTAGGTTTTTTTTACTTGAAGTCCAGAAGTGTTAATTTCACAGTATTCTGTGAGTGTCAAGATACAGATATTTTGGGTGAATTTGTTTACCTGCCAGAATCCTTGATATTAGAACAACAACCCAACATAGTTTTTCATGAGCACTTGCGATATCTCTAATATCAGTACATCAGACTATGCAAGAATCTGTCAACAGACAGTTTTAATACAAAATACAATCACATTCCCAACCATAAATCCCAATGAAAGCTTGGCAAAATCAAACACAGTTTTCAGAGACCAAGTGACAAAACACGTTTAAGCGATCAACTGTATTTACATGTGCATTCTTCCAAGATGAACCTGGACGCTAAATAAATGACATCTGATGAAACCAATATCCATGCAAGCTAATGCGACAGCATTTTCTACAAACACATACAAAGCAGCTATAGGGCTGTAAAACCAATGAGAATTTACACAACACAGAATGTTCAGACGGCATCCATGCCACTTGAGGAGAAAGAGGAGGAAAAGCCAAGGCCCATCCCCCTCTGGGTGTGTGTCTGCGAGCGTGCCATCTCATACTGCACGTCCAGGTTGCGGAACATCTCCTCCTGCTGTTGCAGGGTCTTAAGACCTTCTTCATCAGTTGCTCCTGATGAACTACCTTCATCTTCACCCTACAGCGAACACAAGCATCAAATTTCTACATTCCACACTTGTTCAAAAAATGTAGAAATGCCAACACAGCAGAACACTTACTTTAATGCCCATCAGTTTGCGAAATTTTACATTTTGGTCCTTATTGCCAAAATTGAGCTTCTCCCAAAGCTCAGCTGTCTGCGACTTGTCCTACAACATAAACATAGGTATGATTTAAGGTGTCCAATATAAGACTGCATAAGACTTCATAATAATATGAAAATAAATGAATGAACACTCCCTTTTTTGTTAATATTTATTTTTAACTTATTTTAATACAAGGAGTGTGATAAATCGCATATTAGTTTTCGCAGTGATATTGAAAATTTCACTGGTATTACCATGAACAAAAGACATTTTGGTATCTTGACAGCCCTAAAATATTACATGACACTTTAAATAACAGCAGCTTGCTTGCACTCACCCCCTCTTTCTTCCCCTGCCACAACATTTTCCTTTTCTTCTCCTGTTCAGCAAACTTCATTGGGTTGACCGCTGAGGGATTGTAGTAGCTTGGCACAGCAATGCCAGTCTCTGCCAGCGTTTTGGCCTGAAGTGCTGCCATCTGAGCAGCCATAGCTATCTGCGGTGTGACCTGTGTGCCAGAGGCAAGCAGCGCAGCGACGTTCAGGGCTGGACTGGCTGCGGCGCTGACCGTATCACACAACAGTGGAGCTGCTGCTGAGATACAACCAACAAACTATTAGATGGATTTAGAGCTGAAGGTTGCTGTAGTGGGCCACATGTGAAGTGATTACACCCATAGGCAGATGACTAGTGGTGGTTACTTGCCTACTGCTCTCTCTTGTTGCTGTTTTTCCAGCATGTCTTTTTCCTTCTGTTCTTGAAGCTTCTTTGCTCTCTCCAACCTTAAAATGTGAAGAAAATATGTTTAATAACAGAATTCTAGAAAGCAATTTAGTATGGCTTCTTTTAACTCTAGTCCAGCTTCAGGTGTCATTGTGATCAATGCAAACGGTGAGCATATCATCTTAAAAGGATCATTCACCCAACAATGAAAATTATCTCTCATCATTTACTCACCCTCATGCCATCCCAGATGTGTATGACTTTCTTTCTTCTGCAAAACACAAAGTTTTTTAAAAGAATATTTCAGCTCTGTTGGACCATACAATGCAAGTGAATGGTGACCAGAACTCTGAAGGCCCAAAAGGCAGTATAAAAGTAATCCACAAGATTCCGGTGGTTAAATCCATGTCTTCTGAAGAAATATGATAGGTGTGGATGAAAAACAGATATTTTAAAATATTTTAAAAATTACTTAAAATATTTAAGTAATTTTTTTTTTTTTTTTACTGTAAATCTACACTTTCACATTAAGCCACTTACTGGTTGGGGGTGGATATTGATAGTAAAAAAGGACTTAAATATTCATCTGTTTCTCACCCACTCCTACCATATTGGTTCAGAAGACATGGATTTAACCACTGGAGACGTATGGATTACTTTTATGCAGCCTTTGTAATTTTTGGACCTTCTGAGTCCTGGTCACCATTCACTTGCATTGTATGGACCTACAGAGCTGAAATATTTTTCTAAAAATCTTAATTTGTGTTCTGCAGAAGAAAGAAAGTCATACACATCTGGGATGGCATGAGGGGGGGAGTAAATAAGAGAATTTTCATTTTTGGGTGAACTATCCCTAAGTGTATATCTTAAACATCTAAGTGTTTTAAATCTGATACGTGATCCTAACATGACATGCAATTTGTACAATAGAACATAAGATCCAACCATCTGTGAAATGCAGGTAACAGGAAACTTGTATGGAAAAAAAAAGTTGAGATCTGGACAACTTTTATGGTGCTTTTAACAGTTAAAAGTTCTTTCATTATTACTTCCACAAAGCAGTATCACATTTTTATACCCAAAAAAAAATTATATATATTTATATATATATATATATATATATATATATATATATATATATATATATATATATATATATATATATATATATATATATATATATATATATATATATATATATATATATATATATATATATACACACATATATATATATATATATATATATATACACACACACATACACACACACACACACACACCACTTTATTGGGAATACTTGTACACCTACATATTCATGCGATTATCTAATCAGCCAATCGTGAGGCAGCAGTGTAATCTATAAAATCAACCAGATACAGGTCAGGAGCTTCAGTTAATGTTCACATCAACAATCAGAATGGGGAAAAATGTGATCTCTGTGATTTCGACCATGGCATGATAGTTGGTGCCAGACGGGCTGGTTTGAGTATTTCTGCAACTGCTGATCTCCTGGGATTTTCACGTAAAATAGTATATAGAGTGTATAGAGATTGGTGCGAAAACCAAAAAACATCCAGTGAGCGGCAGTTCTGTGGGCAAAAAAGGGCTTGTTAATGACAGAGGTCAGAGTTACCGTAGCCTTTCTGTCAGCTCGAACCAGTCAGGCCATTCTCCTCTGACCTCGGTCATTAACAAGCCGTTTTTGCCCACAGTACTGCTGCTCACTGGATGTTTTTTGGTTTTGATTACTCATTCTGAGTAAACTCTCAGCATAATAAACAATAGCTTAACCTTTTAAGACACAAAGGTACTTAAAAATGGACCAGTTATTACTCATTTTAAACATTCAGAAGCTAACACTATTGTGTATTTTTTAATTGCTTTAGTCTAATAATTTTTTAACCATTGTGCAAAAAGTCATGTATAAAACAATTATAAAATATCAGTTGTAAAAAAAAACAATTTCCATTTCAGTAGGAATTTTTTTTTATGGTGCATGCTACACAAAGCTTTATGGTGGTAGTCAGTACGGTGGTTACTATGTGTAAAATTAAATGGCAAGTTACATTATTAAGGATATTTGAATACACATTTTTTTACCTTGTGTCTGTGTATCGAATCTGTAGCATGACATCCAGCACCACAAACAATTTTGATACATTCCTCAAGGTGTATTAAACAAAACATTTAACGGAAACTTTGCAGGCAAGATGGGAAGAGGGATTTCAAATCAGAAATGTAAAGCCCAAAAAAGTGAGCAATTTCAACTGTAAAGTTGTCTAAATTGTTGATCTACTTGGTGGAGGAACTTCTAGTAATTAATTTGTTATTCTATGTTATTTTTGCTGGTGATGACACAAATAGAAAGATTCAAATCATACTTATATTAACACATGTAATGTTTGAGTGCTAAGGATATCATTTTAAAACATTATCTGTGATACTCGACAGCAGGCCACAGGGATTAAATAATCAAGGTTTGTTTTTCAACCTAATGTCTGTTCAATTATTAATGGAGACAACACCAGAGATTTTACATTGTACCACTCTACCTTCTGGCCAAAGCTTCCTGAGCATCCATGGCTGTGTTTCTGCCCCTGAAGGTCACAGGGCTAACTGACCCACTTCGACTCTTCCTCCTCACTTTGTCCATCCTCTTCTTCTTCTCCCTAAGTTGGACCATCTCAAAGTTGAAGGCCAAATCCCCATTTTCATTAGCACACAAAACAATAGCTCCCAAACACAAGAGTAATTAGCCCACCTGCTCTTACTGCGGCTCCTGCTGCGATGTCTGTGTTTGCTTTTAGAGTTTGATCGAGATCTGGCCCGTCTCTTCTTTTCGCGACTCCTAGATCTCCTGTCACCGCTGCGTGAGCGAGATCTTCTTTTGTCCCGGTTTCGACTATGATGTCGTCTTGAGTAAAACAGTTTACATTCAAGTCAACTTTAAATTAGAACATATTCACTTTAGACTATATTGTTGGGGTCATAAGGAATCAAATGCTCATTGATCTTTTGAGGTATTAGAGACTTGATGTACTACAAACACATTCTTCAGATATTAAAACTTCCTCTCCAGCCCAAAAATAGCATTTATCAAAACTTAGCAGCAAAAATGCCCCTGAACTTCCACAACTCTGTGATGTCACAAGGATGAATGCACTGACACATGACTGCCCATGATTAAACCTCAATAGCTGCGTTTCCACTGTCGGGCCATATGAGGACACACTAGTGCATGCCAGGGCCAGTTGCGTTCCCACTGTCACTTCCGGGACTTAATCGTGCCTCCTAGGGGCTTATTCGGGACCAATGGCATTTGGCCCGCCGATTACCCTTGGGTCAAAGAAGGCCAACTGGGGATTGAGGCACGGTCAATGTCAAAGGCGGAGTTTAGCAAAATACTCATGCTGCATTTCATTCAAGTTGGATGTGGGATATTCCTACTTGAATTCTCAGATCATAAAGGAATTCCATTGCCAGATGCTTGGAATATGACGTTTAAACAACCAAAACTGCAATGCTCCCGTTAGCTTAACAGGTGTTCGTCTGTCACCAGAGAAGTCTCCTCGCAACCGAACTAATAAACAATGCTGCTATGCTAGCATTTGTGTTACATGTGTACGATCATCCAAAGAGAGTTTAATTGACTGTGTTTTGTACACCAGTCTCTTCAAACGTTTGTTAAACAAGCTTTAATATCTTGTAACATAGGAACTTTGACTTACTGATCAATATTATTTAATAAAAGTGAATGTTTATCACTAACTTTGTACATCTCTGGGTGCCGACATGTTTGTGTGACATCACGCACCTGCATCTCAGCAAAAAAATTTGCGGACACATTACAAATCTGTTAAGATGCACAATGGACAAAGCGGTGCCCAAAGGAAGAACTTTCCATGGTTCGAGATCCTGGACATCATCCTGCTGTTAGTGGAGAGACCACTAGTGACACCATGTCAGAGTTGTCAACGTTAACTTATCTTCCTAGCTAGCTAGCGCTTACATAACTAGACAACTACATAACATTCTTATTTGTTTTGGCTTTGAAATGGGCGGGGTGTGAGACATTTGCACTTGAAATGTCAAGTTTTGAGCTCATAACTCAAATATCTATGTTGCTTGAATTTATTTATCTTGAAAATGTATTTACTTACGATTTTAAGGTGTTAATAACTCAAACGATTGAGTACAAAATTGAGGCAATGGGGAAAACCCATAATTCCATGCTGAGGATAAATGGGAGGAACACGGTGTGTATCCGGGAGGGATTAGCAAATTAAAAGGCACTTGTTAAAGGAATAGTTCACCCAAAAATTTAAATTCTCTCATCATTCCACCCTTATGCCATCCCAGATGTGTATGACTTTCTGCTCTGTAGGTCCATACAATGCAAATGAATGGGTGCCAAATTTTTGAAGCTCCAAAAAGCACAAAGGCAGATTAAAAGTAATCCATGCGACTCCAGTGGATTAATTAATGTCTTCTGAAGCGAAATGCAAGGTGTAAGAAATAGATCAATATTTAAAACTTTTATTACTAAAAATTCAGGAGGGTCGAATACACGCCGTCTCTCGCAAGACGTGTGTGTGTTTGAAAGTTTACGCAAGAACTGACACGTGAAATCCGGAAGCGCAGTGTTGTTTACAACTGGTTTGAATACGTCAACTGCGGCGCCATCTTGGAACAAAGAGAGAAGTTTGAATCCGTTTGAATACAAGTGAATGGAGGAGATACCTCAGACTGAGCTTCTTGCTCAGACTGCTGCATTAACTGCTTTTGTGTGGAAACAGTATCGCGGTCCATAGAAACAGCTGCCAATAAGGGATCTACGTATGAATATCTACGCAGAGGAGCCTTTCGCGCTAATGTCACACAAGAGGCAGTTTGAACTCCACCCTCGTCAACGAGCTGGCCGGAAGGGAACATTTTTAGTAAAAAGTTTTGAATACTTGTCTGTTTCCTACACACACCTAGTGTTTCGCTTCAGAATACATTAATAAATCCACTGGATTTTGGAGCGTCAAAATTTTGCCACCCATTCACTTGCATTGTATGGACCTACAGAGCTGAAATATTCTTCTAAAAATCTTCATTTGTGTTCTGCCGAAGAAAGAAAGTCATACACATCTGGGATGGCATGAGGGTGAGTAAATGATGAGAGAATTTTCATTTTTGGGTAAACTATCCCTTTAAGATTTGGCCATAATGCCTATATGAATGTGCTCTGTACTGGTCACAGACTCGCACGAACCAACGAGGTCTGATGTTACTGACGTATCACCATATTTTATTTGGGCTCTGTATACACGAGTTGATCAATGATTTAAGTCAATGATTTGAGTGAATTGGGCTTTTTTTTTTACTTTAAAGTGAGTCAACTATCAACTGCTATTGAATGAAAAGCAGCGTTCCCGAGAGGGCGGGGAGAGGGTAGAAAATTGTCATTAAATTAAAAAACAATATTACAGAGGAAAGAAGAGTATGGTCTGACAGCTTTAAAACAAATCAACTGAGAAATGTCAAACTTTGTACCTTTCCCTTGAGCGTGATCTTGACATGCTTCTTGTCCTGGAGGACTTCCTGTCTTTGCGGCGGTGTCGCTCCTCCATGTCTTCAGACAGCCTATCACGGCCCTTATCTGACAACTCCTGCTGCTCCTCCAATCCACTTCGACATTTCAGAGCTTTTTCTGAGTCCTTCTTCCGTGCCTGTTTTAAGAAGAATTTGTCTCTTTCAGGAAAATAGTGCAACAAAGAGAGTTAGTAAGTTGGCTTGTGGACAAATTTGCCAAGTCATTTTGACAAGAAAAACACTTACATTTTTCAGACTACATGAGCCCTATCCCAACTTCCACCACCATCCAACAAGTGCAATGTGTACAGTTTCATTTAACACTGATCAGTGCATTTATCCAGCACATTTACACCCAATTCACAGAGCAAACAGAACCAAAACTAGTTATGAGCACCCTACAAAGATTTCTTTGATTCAATCTTTTTTTTTTTTTAATGTACCAGTACTATTTTTATTTTTTATCAACATTAAAGTCAGCATGAAATCCAATGAAATCAGTGCAAGGTTTTCCAAAAGAATAAAAGTTTGTATTTGTTTGAACTTTCATCAAAATGTAATAACTTGCTCTGCCTCTGAATCAGCTTTTCATGTTGGCTGACATTATTATATTACAATATTTAGAATCTGTTTAGTTATTCCAAACAAATACAAATTTTTGGTTTTCAGACCAGTGGGTCAAGAATTTTCCTTTCGATGCATCACTAATAATATTTAAAGATCAAACTTGCATTCAGGTCTGGCTACATTCTGGTATATAACACCCTCTTTTCACAATCCAAACATTTTACAGTAGACAGAATCAAGTCCTTCTTTTACTCATTGAATATTCTGGTTCACTCGACAACACATCACATTACAGAAGTAAAATGGAATGCAAATGATGTTTCATACGGACTTTAAGGCCAAATAAATGCATTATTTTAATTTGTCCTAATGTGCATGCATTCACATAGGTGGGGAATTATCATTCACTGTTTCAATAGCAAATCAGAACTGGTGACAACAAAAGTCAAAAACTAGTGTTGCGTGACAAAGAGATACAGATCTTTTTGTAGGCAAATAAGTTTGAATGACTGATAGTTACCTGTCCAGGTAGTAGGCATATAATTTTGCTATCTGTCAGCAGCGTCTTCTGTTCAGAGTGTCTCTTCGTGCATTAGCACGCTGAGTATAATTTATTATAGAAATGTTATCATGTGATCTACATAAAGGATGTTAAAAAAGCTCCCAAAAAGACATTAATAAAATCTAAGATCACATTACATGCACTTAGATGTGATTATCTCAGTGCTTTTCATCTCAGTCTGGCATTTCATTCTTTTCCATCTAAGCTTCATACTTACCCTTGGCTAAAACTAGAAATGCCAGCTGTAAAACTACTGCTGATGTGACCAGTTTAATTTAGGTCTACATGACTTCAATGGACTAAAATTAGTTACCTCTTTGCTTCTGCTCCGGCTTCGTCTGTGCCTCTTGTCTCCTAAAAGTGGATGAATTGAAAATGTCTAACTGAGTTTAGTGTGTAACTGAAAATACAAATGAATGAATGTTTGAAGGATTAAAAAGACATTAAAGGATTTTCAAAGACTGCATGAAATCGTTCCACAAATGCAATTTTCTATCACGTGTTGACATATTTCCAAGAAACAGGAAGTTGGTGTAAAACATTTTGAAGGCTGCTTTTTTTTTTAAACAGACAACACTCTTTGGTTTATGCACCAGCTTGCCAAAACAGAACGCAAGCAATAAAGACATTTTACATTCAACTGTGGAAGATTTTTCAACACCACGTTCACGTTACGTGTGATGTAAAAAGAAAACGTGCCTGCATTCATTTCTGAAGTAAGGCCATATCTATTCGAGCCAAGATAGTAGGGTGATACCTCTGGTGAAGAGGCCCATGACCATCTTCAGATGAGCATTGATGTGTCTGAATGGAAGGTTCTGTTATATTATTTGATTTTCACGTTGTATCTCTTTCCTCTGGTCTGCTTACTGCAGGATTTGAACAGATGCATGTGGAATTTTTAATTTAGAGGGATGGTGCGTTCTCATTCTAGTGCATTTTATTGGACAAGAAGTGTTTATGGAGTGTACATCACCCCTGAGCAGGAGATGCGGTCATCGATATTTTTGCACCACTTTCTAAATAAAGGCAGTTGTTATGGATCAATTAAACAGTTATAGACCATTTCAAGGATGTAAACAATAACCAAGGAATTAGAATGCTACTGGCCAGGGAGTACTTCCGGTATCATTTCAGGATCCTTTAAATAAGGCTCGGAGTTAACATGTTTTCTCAAAGAACATCAAACGTTTACCAGAAGTGACTTATCCAAACGTGTTGTTGATACTGAGCGTCTATTCGAGAAAGGCAATGAAATTGTAGTTTAGATGCTTTAGATGATAACTGTTATTATCTGTTAAACACAGGGCACACCGATGTGGTTCACGTGGCAGACAGTATATACAAAAGTTATCAAGGTTTTTCCCTTCTTAAAGAATGAACAAGGCCAGAGTAAATAATATATGTCCACTGATAATGATTTGGGTCAAATTTAATGGAAAATATTCAAGTTGCGCTCCATGGCACAGCAGAAATTTGAGCAGCCTCCAGAGTTGTAGGTGGGCGCCGCCGACAGACACAGAGTGGCGGTGGCGGTGCGTGTACATTCATGGAAAACTACTGTTAGAACACGCCATGTCGTCCGCCAGGCACGTCCAGTGTGCGGCCCCCTTAAGGATTTCTTTTTTTAAAATTATAAAATAATTTTCTTGTCTCTTTCTGCTACTCCAGTGTGGCAGGGAGGAGGGCGGGGCCAGGTTGTGATGCTGCACACCTGGCCCCTAATCAGGCTAATCAAGCCCTCGAGAGGGATAAAGGCAACCGGAGGCAGCAGTTCCAGAGAGAGTGCGTTACGGGCAGCTGCCCGGCATGTGTTTGTGTCTGCCTTTTTAAGTTAATCATTAAATTATTATTTATGTTGTTAAGCTGGTTCTCGCCTCCTCCTTTCCCTTTTACCTTGTTACACTGGTGCCGCAACCCGGGAAGGAGGAGGGATGCGCTGTAGTAGAGTCCTCGCCACTACCATCCACCCCAATGGAGCAGCCGCGGCCATCCGTCGGGGTACGGAGGAGCCCGGCCGCCCAAGAGCGGAGGAACAGCTGCCGACCGCAAAGGGATGAGTGTCTCCTAGCCAACCGCCTGGAGCGGTCAGGGCCGCTGCCAGGGGCGGAGGAGACCCCTACCAGCCGCTAAAACGCGGCGGGGTCGAGAGGACCACCAACCACAAGCGGGGAGGGGCTCCTGGCCAACCGCCTGGAGCGGGAGAACCGTTGCCAGGGGCAGGGGAGACCCCTTCCGTCCACCGAAAACACGGTGGGGCGTTCTGTCCACCAGGGGCCGGAGGACTGCCTCCAATCCGCCCAGGGAGGCACGGCTGTCGTCCACTAGAGGGTGGAGGAGTGGCCGAGGATCAGACTACGGCATATCGGAGAACCGGTGAGTTTTTTTTTTTTTCCCACTCTCCGCTCTCTCTCCCGCTGTCGCTCCATGTTGGCCTTTCCCTCTCGTTTTTTTTTTTGTTGTTATTGTTTTGTCACCCTCCCATGTCCGAAGAGGCGGGGATGACCCCCCCCCCCCCCCCCGGGGACTCCCTGAAGGAAAGGAGGGAGGAGTGTGGACAGGAGGAGGGTGGGGCCGGGTCGTGATGCTGCACACCCGGCCCCTAATCAGGCTTATGAAACCCTCGAGAGGGATAAAGGCGACCGGAGTGTTATGGGCAGCTGCCCGGCATGTGTTTGTCTTTTTGTTTATGTTAATCATTAAATGATTATTTATGTTGTTAAGCCGGTTCTCGCCACCTCCTTTCCCTTTTACCTTGTTACAACCAGTTACTCTGAGAACTTAGCAGTTCGATACTGCAGATATTGTTGACTTTTGTGTGACAAATTGCGTGTTATTTTCAAAATATTTAAGTCGTTTTGGATAAAAGCGTTTGCTAAATGACTAAATGTAATTGTAAATAACTTGTGCAGCTTCATTCATTATAATGGGAGTGATCTATAGTCACTTATAGAGCTCTACCTCTCAAACTTACAATTAGTTTGCATAAATTTCATTCACTTACCAGAGATAGGATGTGTGCTACAGTTGTTAGTACTGCACGTATTTAGCCATCTCACTTCTCTGAAGCAATTCATGTGTCCATTTGCAGTTGTTTTTCAGAGATCTAAACACTTAACTTCAGGTATCCAGAGAGCACACAGCCACCGAACAACATTTCCACATTTTAATAATATTTTTTGACAATCGTGTTAACGTTAGTAACTGTAATCGTATTTAAGTCACAATAAATGAAGCGCCTCCCACTGTTGTTTGGAATGAATTTAACAACTAGCAGGAAATGTTTAAGGGACAAAGACCTCACAATCTTAAACTCACTAACAGTCCTTAAAATGGTCGATAGGGGGTCCCCTTGTGGCCCGAGAGGTAAGGAAGAAAGTAACTACACGCTCAAAGGGTTTTTTTCATCATGAAGTGCACCTACAAGTCAGGAGAAGAAAAAGGAAGAGACGACGTTTTGAAGTTGTGTCCTGTTTTTCAAAGGTACATGTTTTCAGACAGTTCTGCTAGGTATATAACTAAGGTGTACTACTGTCACAATACAGGGTTGCCGCAGAGTTTTTAAAATCAAATTTAAGACTTTAAGAAGTTTTTCAACATCTGAACAAATAAAATTAATACTGTATAACCATACCAAAACAAACCAACACAATCTCTAAATAAATCATGTATCACAGACACTTACTTAAACAGGCAAGGACACACATACAATATGGCCTTAACAATGCTTATCAGTAAAACAGGGTAGGCTATATGCAAGTTTAAAATAGTCAAGACATGTTTCTCGGGGTGCAACGTGACGCCATGCGACAAGCGACTAGCTCTGCGCACTTTGCTGGTTTTGTGATTGTTTTCATGTCATAATCCGGTGAGATTCGATACACCCAGTTACATATTTGCTCTTTGAGGATAACATGGCAAAGAAGTCAAAATCCTCAGACTCTGGAGACATTAAAAGACACTTACATGATCAAGCTGAAACCTCTGACGGGCCTGCGAGCCGGGGAATCGATTTGGAAGGCTCGTCGGGAGATGATATCCAGCGTCAACTGTCCAACATCTCGATGATGCTGACGAAGGTTGTTGCTGACTCGGAAGATCTCACTGTAATACGTCGAATGATTACGGCGATGGAAACAAAATTCTCTTGAGTCTTCGGAAAGGGAATTATCCAGTAATCTGCCCGCGTCTAAAACAGACTTGGAATTTATTTTGGAAAAACTTGAATATTTTGAAAATATGACCTGAAGGAATAACATACGAATTGTTGGAATTCCTGAGCATGAAGACGGCAGAGATATGGTGAAATTCCTTGACGAACTCTTCCCGAGTCTGCTCGATATAACAGGCCATAAGCTGGAAATCGAGCGAGCTCACAGAGTCCCGGCTCGCAGATCTGCTGAGGGAGACAGGCCCCGACCATTTCTGGCCAAATTTCTGAGATCATCCTATAAAGATCTCGTGTTGCGTCAGGTGAGGAGCAAAGGAAAGCTCTCTTGGAAGAATCACAATATCTTCTTGTTCCCGGATTTTGCAAATTCGACAAGAGAGAAACGCGATCGGTTCAAGGAATGTAAGAAACTCTTACATCAACGGAAGATTGCTTTTGCACTGATGTTTCCGGCCAAACTGAGAATAGACACCAAGGAGGGTAGCAAAGTATTTTTATGCCCCAAAAAGGCACTAGCCTTCATACAAACTATGGGTGAGTAAACCATTGGGCGTTTCTTATGTGAGTGGACTGACTCGCTGTTCAATGTCTCGACTGTCTGAGGAAGCTAGGTGCCATTTTTGTTTCTTTCAGCGTTGGCTCCGCCTAGCGGCTGGAGTTTGTTTTGTGGCATGACTCCAATAAACTTTTGCATTGACAGAAGATCGCTTTTACACCGAAGTTCCCGGCCAGATTGAGAATGGACACTATGGATGACCGCAAAATATCTACATGCTCACATAAAGGACGTCTTTTATAAAGTTGACGGACTAAGTCATGGTGTATTTTTTTTGCGCGACCTCCGAGTGAATTTGACTCTTGATCATCCGAGGAACAGGGATGCCTGTTTTTCTTATTGTTTTCATTTTTTGTGCTGGTTCCGCCTAGTGACTGGAGCTTGTTTTGTTGAATAACAATCCTTCGGGTCATTTGTGGATGAATTTGTTCGCTCTTTGTGCTTATGCCTCCTGTTGGCTGGAGTTTGTTTTTGTGGAATATTTTTGCAGGACACCGGAATGATTACTTCATCTGCTGCATTCATAACAGCCGGCTCACTGAACAATTGTCTGTCTGTCCGAGGAAACTGAACGGCTTTATATCAGCTGGAGTTTATTTTGTGGAGGAACACACCTTCAAGACAGTTCTGTGAATGAATCTACATGTTCTTTGTTTTTATTCTGCCTGTTGGCTGGGGTTTGTTTTACAAAGTATTTTCTGTTATGTAATTTTGCCTCACAACATTTGAGCAATCCGATGGCAAAGTTGTCGTGGGGGCTCTAGTAGGCGTACATGGACTCTTTGCATTTAGAGGGATTGACGCCGGTTGGCGCTGTTGTGCTCGGGGTTAATGCGCACGTTTTTATTTTTTCTGTTTGTTTTGTTCAGGGGGAAGTTCGGGGTTTGATTGTTGCACGAATGGGGAATGTGGTCTATATAATCTTGCTTTTGACACAATTTTTTAAAATTTATTTTTTATTATATCTATATTTCAGTTGTTAATATGAGTGGATTATCTCTCTCCACGTGGAATGTGAATGGGTTGGGGCACCCTATAAAAAGAAGGAAGGTTATTTCTTTTCTTAAGCATAAGAAATATGATATAGTGTTTCTTCAAGAAACACATCTTTCCCTGCAGGAAGCTGAAAAATTTGGGAAGATATGGGGTGGACATGTTTTCTTTAGTGCTGGCTCAAGTAAGAGCAGGGGAGTTATTATACTGATAAATAAACATCTACAATTCAAATTTCTCAAACAGATTAAAGATAAAGTAGGCAGAGTCATTATTGTTTTAGCAGAAATTCAGGGGCAAAGGTTGATTTTGGCTAATATTTACTAGGGATGTGCGCTACCACTAATTTGACTGTCGTTTAAATGGAAGTTTTGTAACTGACTAGTCTAAAGAGAAACCAACCTTCAGAAAAGTTAAAAAAAAAAAATGTATGCGACCCATTTAAAATACTTAATCTATTCCAAATCCGATGCTAAATTCTACTAAAAAGGAGCATTAATCTGCGACATGCTCGCCTTGAATTATGATCATTGTACATTAAATATAGAACATGACACGCATTCACTGAATCAACCTTAGCGAATATTTAATAGACATATTTATTGAAAACAATTGAAAGAATAGTGCAGGATCAATAGAACAACCCTAAAAGCCTGTTCTAAACGGAAATCACCAAGTAAAAGTTACTTAACATATTAAAACAGTCAGGACATTGTTGAAAATAATTAACAGGTAGACCAAGTCAAATCTATGAGAGAGAAAAAAAAATACACTGGAAAGTTGCGTGTATTTCACGACGTGCAGTCGTGCATTAGCCATGGATCTAATATGACAGCTGTTCGGTAAAGAACGTCAACCAATAACAGTTATGTTAAAAAAAAAAAAAAAAAAAGTAGCTATAGGATAGAAAAAATAGGCCTGTGATGTAGCCTGCAATAAACCTAATGTATTCTAAACATGACGTGCACACAGAATCAAAGACAGTTTAATTCGTTAAGCAGTAGGCACCTCGTTGAAAATAGCCTTCTTAATCAGCAGATTAAAAAAATTGCATACCTAGTCTAAAACAGTTATTTTCTAGGCTACTTACTCAAAAGCATAAATTTTTTGATGAGTAAAATTAACCCGTCGACATGGTCCGGTGAAAGACAGGACTTGACTCACCTGAGGCGTCTATCCTGCGCTTGAAAAAGCCTGCTCAGCGGAAAAATAACATCCAAGCATGCACAGATGTAAAGAAGACTCAAATGTGAAAACATCCATAGGGACTTTCAAACATTTGGAAAGCCGATTCCCGCACCACCGAAGTGATTTCCTAACTACTTTGCTGGGTTTGCTTGTGTAGCAAGAGGACATTTTCCTGCGCGCGCCGCGAGTGAGAGAGGGAAGAAGCACGCGCAGCCTGAGGTGAAATGAAACTTTGTATCTGCTCCAGATATCCTCTTTTTTAAATAATATTTGTATTATTAATTCTATTTAAAATATGTAACATTAATATGACAGTAAAAATATAAAGCCAAACGTAAATGTGTAAAAACTATTATCAGTTTAATGGGGGGAAATATAAACCGACTAGTAATTCCAGTGTCGACTAGCAGCATCAGAACCGTTTAGTCGACTAGTCCCGCACATCCCTAATATTTACGCACCTAACGCATCAGGGCTTTTTCAAAGATCTTGAAGGGATGTTGCAGGCAGCTGGCACCCCTCATGATATAATAATCTTTTGATGGACTCAGTCCTTGATCATAGTGAAGCAAAAGTGTGTAAGCCCCCTAGAGCAACATTGACACTTCATAGGATGTGTAAAAATCTTGGTCTTGCAGATATTTGGCAACTTTTGAACCCATCTGGTAGGGATTATAATTTTTTTTCCATCAGTTCATAAGATTTATTCTAGAATAGATTTTTTTTATTTTTATATCCAAGTCCCTCGTTTCATCTGTTATATATATATTTTAGTCTCCGATCACGCCCTGGTGAATTCAGAGGTGTTGCCACATATGGAGATAAATCATATAGTTGGTGCTTTAATGTATCCCTTTTGCAAAATCCTGATTTCCAACAAATGTTAAAGACTGAAATCAATGTTTATATAGAGACCAACTGGTCCTCAGTATCCTCTGTAGGTGTGGCTTGGGAGGCACTTAAGGTGGTTTTTAGGGGCTGGATCATACAGTATGCCTCATTTACCAAAAAAGCCAAAGCACGTGAACTCGTGGAGCTAGAAGGAAATATTAAAAGTGCAGAGGCAGAGCTGAAGCACCGAATGTCGTCTGATGGCCTCAGAGAATTCACCCGATTGAAATACAGATATAATACTATTTTGTTGTGGAAGGTGGAGTTTTTGCTATTCAGGGCAAGACAGTCATACTTTGAGTTGGGTAAAAAGCAGGGAAGCTTTTGGCTAGATATATAAAGCAGAGACAGTCTTTTTCTACCATTCCCTCAGTGAAATCTGCTGGTGGTGAAATTTTTACCTCTGCCATCGATATTAATAATGCTTTTAAAGAATTCTATCTTGATCTCTATAGTTCCACGTCTTCATCTACTGATGAAGATATTAGAAATTTTGTAGAATCATTAGAACTCCATAAACTGATGACTGAGCAAAAAAATTCGCTTGATTCTGAGATAAACTTGGAGGAGATTGACGAGTTAATTAAGGCCTTGCCTACAGGCAAGGCTCCAGGGCCAGATGGCTTTGCTGCTGAATTTTTTTAATCTTATGCTACAGAACTGGCTCCACTTTTGTTAGAAGTTTATTAGGAATCATTAAAGAATGGAAAGCTTCTGCCAACTATGACACAAGCCCGGATCAGTCTGATTCTTAAAAAGGACAAAGATCCAAGCGAGTGTGGAGTGAGTTATGACACCTCTTATACATATAGATCAGGTGGGGTTTATTCGGGGCCTTAGCTCTTCTGATAATATTAGGCGTTTCATCAATATCATGTGGTCAGTAGCGAACGATAAGTCTCCGGTCGCTGCCATCTCACTTGACGCCGAAGAGGCGTTTGATATGGTAGAATGGGATTATCTTTTTAAGATTCTGGAAATGTATGGGTTCGGGAGTACGTTTATTGGTTGGATCAAGTTACTTTATAGACACCCTGTAGCAGCGGTACAAACAAATGGATTAATTTCAGATTATTTTACTCTGGATAGGGGCACCCATCAGGGTTGCCCTCTTTCCCCATTATTGTTCTGTCTTGCCATGGAACCATTTGCAGCCGCGATAAGGAGGGAAGATGATTTTCCAGGGGTGGTGGTGGAAGGCGTGGCGCATAAACTTCTGCTTTATGCAGATGATATTTTATTATTCGTCTGGCCCTACAGGGCTCAACACTAAGGATTTTTTCTACTGGCCCGGTTGGGCCAGTGCTTCAGATTTTTACTGGCCCTGCCAAAATTTTCACTGGCCCCAACACAAAAATTATAAATAGCTGTTTTTATCATCATGGCTTTAAAAATGTGTCCGAAGATAAATATTTTTTTACATATGTCACACAACGTCCCACAAAATTGATCGCATTTATAATTTGCGAGATGTGATTTATGCCTTATGTAATCCCATATAAGCACTTTACAGATATCAATTCATAAATACATCTTATTACCCTCAGCCATACTGCCATTTACACATGAGTTTTTAAGTGAAGAGTTCTGTGGTGGAGATGATTTGTTTTTGGTCACCCGTTTAGTCATGCTGTCATGCAACTTTTGGCCAAGTATATTGTTTTCACACACAGGATCAAAGATTTAATTACGGAGTTAAAGATGTGATTATTGGCTGAATGTAATAAACATGGGAATCCCTGAGAAGAGACTTGCTACCAAATCGATTGTGATGTGTAATATACATTAGGGACAATTAACAATGTGTACTGTATATAACATGAAATCAGACAACCTAAAGACCAACACAGACTGATGCACAAAGCACAAAAACAAAAATACCTGTACGGTCCAGAAATGAGAAATGTAACTGGTGTTTTATGAGGATGATATGAAGTAGACTGTTTTGAATATTCATCTTCACCCTGCAGCTGAACAGCTCTGATAGAATAGCCTAATAGCCATAGTGATTTTGCTTCTTTTCATATCAAACGCCATTATAATGTCGAATTAATATTTACATTTTGAAACATTACCTAATTAAATCTATACTTACATTTTGGATATTGCGCAGCTTGTGATTTCCAGACACGTGTTTAACTAAGTTTATTACGTCTCATTCGGTGCTTCATCTCTAAAAGAGAATTAATGAGAGAAAATGTGTTTGTTTTTTTACAGTGGGAATCAAACGAGTGCTCTGTCCCTTTACGAGAGCGCATGCATGTTAAACAGTCTACACTGCACGGAGAGAGATGATGATGAGACATATGCACGGAGAGACATGGATTTTCAGTCCTATAGGAAGAAACTGTTGATTTCTTGTGTTGCAATGTGTGGATTACTGCTTTTCACCAACATGTAAAAACGAAAAATGTGGGGATTTCACGCACTGTGAATATGGAATGTGCGGGGATACTTAAAATTTTGCGCAAGACGTGCAATCCCGCTACGAAATTCATTAAGTGGGGTTTTTTTTCCCTTCTATTTTCTACACATTGGTAATAGCTGCTGCTAAGACACTTGGAAAAGAGCGAGGACAGTATGAGGAGAGTGCACTCGGTGTCTGCATGCGACTGTGC
The DNA here is from genome assembly GCF_019703515.2 of Myxocyprinus asiaticus. Classification (NCBI taxonomy): domain Eukaryota; kingdom Metazoa; phylum Chordata; class Actinopteri; order Cypriniformes; family Catostomidae; genus Myxocyprinus; species Myxocyprinus asiaticus. The sequence goes on from NC_059347.1 coordinate 7,084,656, forward strand.
CTTGGCGCATCCAGTATATTATGCGCTTGCGTATCTTTGCGAGCTAAATAGAATCGCGCTTGCTCATAGGTTAGAATACTTCGTTCGCTCAGTGTAATTTTTGTACTCTCTCACTTGTTGTTTTCTTGCACTAATGTTTTAAATGCAGCACTGGCCCGATCGGGCAAGTGACAGTTCAAGCAACTGGCCAGAATCTCTCTCTCACTGGCCCCGGGCCATCGGGCAGTGCTTATTGTCGAGCCCTGGACTACTAAATCTCTGCCTTGCCTCCACAGAATTATTCATTCCTTTTCCAAATTCTCAGGATACAAGTCAACTGGTCTAAATCTGAAGCTTTGGCTCTGACAGCATACTGTCCAGTAACGGCCTTCCAGCCAGGCGCCTTACAGGGGCCCAAACAGGGCATTAAATATTTGGGTATTTTATTCCCAACAAATTTGTCTGATTTAGTTAGAGTTAATTTTGACCCTTTAATAAAAAGGTTTTTGAGTGATGTAGACAGGTGGGCTTCATTACATTTATCGATGATTGGGAAGGTTAATGTTATTAAAATGAACTGTATTCCAAAATGTAACTACCTGCTACAGTATCTCCCTGTAGATGTCCCCCTCTCTTACTTCAAGCAATTTGAGAGCATAGCGAAGTCTTTCATTTGGAGTGGTAAGCGCCCCAGATTACATTTTTCAATAAATTACATAGGCCGATTGACAAAGGTGGGCTAGGCCTACCCAAGATTTTGTTTTTTTATTATGCATTCAGCCTCAGACAATTGGCTCATTGGTAGCTTCCACCTGAAAGAGCCCCTCCCTGGTTCTACATTCAACAAGAAGTTCTTGCCCCTATTTTGTCATTGCAAAGCCTTTCTATCAATCTAACTAGAGAAGTTAAATCACACCCTGTTGTTTCACATTTGCACTCAGTATGGACAAAAGTGTCCAGTGTTTAATTCAGTCATTTATCTAAATGTAAACCCCAAACTATGCATTAGTAAGTCCCCTTTTTGTTGGTCAGAGTGGATTGCGAGGGGGGTTAATACACTCGGTGATCTTTATGAGAATGGTGTGATGAGATCCTTTGAAAATTTGGTTCAATATTTTGGGATCCCCAGATCTCAGTTTTTTAGGTATCTTCAGCTATGCCACTTGCTGTCTTATTTTTGGGAATTGCATATACCCCCCTAAAGCAGTAGATACTCTAGGAGAGGTGATTTCTGCTTTTGGAAAAGGCCATGAGGCATCAGTGTATTACTCTTTATTAATTCAGAGTCTGGGGGACGGAGTCTCAACCACTCTCAAGAGATCATGGGAGAAAGATTTAAATTTGGAATTGGAGGAGGGAGAATGGGCTAGGATTTTAAAAAACATAAAAACTGCATCTAGAGATGCAAGGGTGCGCCTTATACAGTTGTGCTCAAAAATTTGCATACCCTTGGAGAATTGGTAATATATGTACCATTTCTAGAGAAAACAGGAGTGAGCAGGCAAAACACATTTCTTTTATTTCTTATGGGATTCATATTCAACTGTAGGTTATAACAGAATGGCACAATCATAAAACAAAACATGGCAACAAAGAAAAAAATGAAATGAACCCTGTTCAAAAGTCTGCATACCCTTAGTTCTTAATACTGTTTATTGCCCCCTTTAGCATCAATGACAGCGTGCAGTCTTTTGTAATAGTTGTCTACGAGGCCCCAAATTCTTGCAGGTGGTATAGCTGCCCATTCGTCTTGGCAAAATGCCTCCAATTCATGCAAAGTCTTTGGTCGTTTTGCATGAACCGCACGTTTGAGATCTCCCCAGACTGGCTTGATGATATTAAGGTCAGGAGACTGTGATGGCCACTCCAGAACCTTTACCTTTTTCTGCTGTAACCACTGGAAGGTCAACTTGGCCTTGTGCTTAGGGTCGTTGTCGTGCTGGAAAGTCCAAGGGTGTCCCATGCGCAGCTTTCGTGCAGAAGAACGCAAATTGTCTGCCAGTATTTTCTGATAACATGCTGCATTCATCTTGCCATCAATTTTCACAAGATTCCCCGTGCCTTTAGAGCTCACATACCCCCAAAACATCAGTGAGCCACCACCATGCTTCACAGTGGGGATATTATTCTTTTCACTATAGGCCTTGTTGACCCCTCTCCAAACATAGCACTTATGGTTGTGACCATATTACAAATTACAGTGTGCCAGAAGCTGTGAGGCATGTCAAGGTGTTGTCAGGCATATTGTAACCGGGCTTTTTTGTGGCATTGGCGCAGTAAAGGCTTCTTTCTGGCAACTCGACCATGCAGCTCATTTTTGTTCAAGTATCGTCATATTGTGCTCCTTGAAACCACCACACCATCTTTTTCCAGAGCAGCCTGTATTTCTCCTGAGGTTACCTGTGGGTTTTTCTTTGTATCCCAAACAATTCTTCTGGCAGTTGTGGCTGAAATCTTTCTTGGTCTACCTGACCTCGGCTTGGTATCAAGAGATCCCCGAATTTTCCACTTCTTAATAAGTGATTGAACAGTACTGACTGGCATTTTCAAGGCTTTGGATATCTTTTTATATCCTTTTCCATCTTTAGACAGTTCCATTACCTTGTTACGCAGGTCTTTTGACAGTTCTTTTCTGCTCCCCATGGCTCAGTATCTAGCCTGCTCAGTGCATCCACGTGAGAGCTAACAAACTCATTGACTATTTATACACAGATACTAATTGCAATTTAAAAACCACAGGTGTGGGAAATTAACCTTTAATTGCCATTTAAACCTGTGTGTGTCACCTTGTGTGTTTGTAACAAGGCCAAACATTCAAGGGTATGTAAACTTTTGATCAGGGCCATTTGGGTGATTTCTGTTACCATTATGATTTAAAAAGGAGCCAAACAACTATGTGATAATAAATGGCTTCATATGATCACTATCCTTAAATAAAAGCATGATCAGTCATATTTTCAAAATCAATGCCAAAATTTCAGCTCTGTCTGAAAAAAATTTCTGTTTTACCTTACCATTTTGAGCCCGAGTCCAATAGCGACACATCGGAAGATCAACCCGAACCACCATTTCAAGCACGACAAGAACAGGACGTTTCTCTGTGGTAAGTTTATATGTAGTTTGACAATAACATGAGTTAGCCGGTTAGCAGAGGCTAACAGCTAACAGCCTGCACTGGCTGTACATGTAAACAGACCAGAGGCGGGTTTTTTGTTACCAAATTACGTAGGTTAGTACAGGAAGTAAGTCTGGAATTACTAACGACTCCTTTCAGGTATTCATAATCGGTTCTTTCTTCTGGGTGTCAATAATTCCATATTTCGTGCACAGTGATTTTTGAAACTTTGCAGACTTTTTTTTACATTTACAAACAGCAATATAACACACTACATGAAAGGTAATATTTGAAAAACCATAATAGGTGCTCTTTAAGACTTCTGTTGTATCATTTAAGATATTTAAGACTTTTTGTTACCTTAAATTTTGGAAAACTGAGTTTAAGACATTTTAAGACTTTTTAAGGATCCGCGGGAACCCTGCAATAGACATAGTGCAGCTAGCCAAGATTATATTGTCAAAAATGTCTTTGATAACCATCTCCATTAGTGATAGCCACAGGATTGCTGCTCTTTTTCAAACTGAACCCACCTCTTCCTCTGCGGTACACGCCTTTCAAATAGACCATAGGCGTTCCCATGTGTAAAAAACGCTATGTATGAGCTTTCCCTAGTGTGTAGATGCCCTCAATTGGACCACTCTGGTCTGTGTTTGCATACTTGTGTAAAGTATGCTTCTGCCTTAAGGTAAAGTATGTGAGTGTTTAGATTTTAAAGAATTGTTTACCTGACTTTCGTTTTCGGTCCACTGAGCGTGATCTGGAGCGTGAATGCTTCGAGCGCTTAGATTTTTTAGTCATTTCCAGCCCGACTCTTCGATGATCCTGGTCTGTCTGCAATTTTCCAGACAGACAGTCGTTGAATTCGGCATCATTTGCCTGATTGGAGATAAATCACAATACATATACATGATAATAATTTGAGAATGATATTAATCCACCCATGGCTAATATAACAAATCCAATATATAACAATAATATAACAAATACAGATTACATGTATGCCTGTTGACAATGGTGGAGAGTAGTGGTCGCCCGGTATATCGCAGAGGCTGATAAATCTGCCGATATTTGGAATTATTTAATTATCGGCATTGGCCAAAAATGTTTCCCCTTTGGCCAACTTGTTTCTTGAGGGCACTGAGAATCACCTGCTTGCATGTGAAGCGACCGAGACATGTAAACGACCAGTCACTGTTTGTTTTGTTGTTACATGCCATCGTGTTACTACAATAACAGACCAGTGTGCAACACAGTGTCAAAACGGTCCGCATATCAGAGCCGCGGCAGATGCGTTTGAGCTCATAATGTTAAAGTGCTCTCCTGTTTCATTCTCTCTCTCCCTCCTAAACAGTTCCCTGTAACTTTTAACTGTCTTGTCTAATGATAAAAAGGCAAATATCAATAAAACTAATATCATATTCCATCTCCAAATATGCACATATCTCGTTTAAACAGATGTAATAAACCAACCTCACTCAACATCAACAGATCAAGCATCATAAATCTTCCTCTGAAGCATGTATTCTAACAGACTCTTCTCAACAATTCCCTGTAACTTTTCTAATGATAAAAGGCAAATATTAATAAAACTTCTATTATATACCATCTGCAAATATACAGATTTCTCATTTAAAAAGATGTAATTCACGAACCTCACAAAAATCCAGTGTTTTCTTCCCATCGAGCGCTCATCTAATATCTTCCTCTGAAGCATGTATTCTATCATCCAGAATCAAAAATTTCAGGATCAGGATCAAAAGTTCCTCTGATTCACAAACCATGACAGTCAGTCCACAACAATCCAAGCAGGCGATCCAGGCCGTTTTCTCATCTAGTTCTTTTAGATCTTAGTGCTGCCTTCGACACGATAGATCATGACATTATCTTGAATAGGCTGGAGAATTATGTCGGCATTAGTGGACTTGCATTAGCATGGTTTAGGTCCTAATTATCAGACCGCTACCACTATGTATGTGTAAACGAGGAATTGTCAAATCAAACAAAAGTTAAGTATGGAGTGCCACAGGGATCAGTTTTAGGGCCTCTGCTTTTCTCCTTATACATGCTTCCCCTGGGAGATATTATCAGGAATAAGTTTCCATTGTTATGCCAACAATACCCAACTTTATATTTCTTCTAAACCCAATGAAAATTCACAATTCTCCAAATTAGCAGAGTGTATCAATGAAATCAAAGATTGGATGGCCAGAAATTTCCATCTACTCAAATCTGACAATAAAGAGGTACCAGGACATAAAACCTCTAAAAATAATCCGCTAAATTATAATTTGACTCTCGATGGATGTACTGTTACGTCATCTTCTACAGCAAAGAACTTACGTGTTATATTTGATACCAATCTGTCCTCTGAAAATCAAATTTCCAATGTTTGTAGAACAGCATTCTTCCACCTCAGAAATATTGCTAAGTTACGACGCATGCTCTCTGTTTCTGATGCCAAAAAACTAATTCTTGCGTTCATGACCTCAAGACTAGATTATTGTAATGCATTACTGGCAGGATGTCCAGCAAGTTAAAAAATAAACTTCAACTGGTTCAAAATGCAGCTGCCAGAGTGCCGACTACAACCAAGAAATATGATCATATTAGCCCAATTATATCATCGTTACATTGGCTACCAGTTAAAATTTAAAATTCTTTAACTATACTGAACAAAAATATAAACGCAACATGCAACAATTTCAAGGATTTTACTGAGTTACAGTTCATTTAAGGAAATCAGTCAATTGAAATAAATTCATTAGGCCCTAATCTAATCTAATCAATGCGTATGGAAATTTTCTGGGATATTTATTTCAGCTCATGAAACATGGGACCAACACTTTACATGTTGCGTTTATATTTTTGTTCAGTGTACATACAAAGCTTTGAATGGTCTAGCTCCACAGTACTTAAGTGACTTTCTGACACGCTATATTCCATCATGTTCATTACGATCACAAAATTTGTGCTTAATAATTCCAAGAATATCAAAATCCACAAAAGGAGGTAGATCCTTTTCATATTTGGCTCCTAAACTATGGAATAGTCTCCCTAACACTGTTCGGGATGCAGACACACTCACTCAGTTTAAGTCTAGACTAAAGACTAGTAACCGACCGATATATCGGTATCAGCTTATATTTTACCGATATGCACCGATATGAAAACTTTTTTGCAGAACATATAATGCAGAAAACAATGCTTTAGAATTGGTGTCTTAGCATAGTTTGTCCAGCAGAGCGCGCGCCGATTGTTTACAGAGTTGACTCTGAGCTGACGGTGGTTCTGCAGACAGGGCGGAGTTAAATGGTGTGGATTTGAGTGATCTCTTCTCCTCAAATTGCTAACTAGTTTGTGAAATACATACTGGAAAGTTAATAAAAAATTACCCCATCATTTTATATAACTAATATAACCTTATCCCTGTCCCTGACAACCATGTCACTCATGTTTATCACATCTGTTTGCTATGTTAGCCAGCTATAGTTTGTCAGTGCATTAAGTAATGTAGCATATTGAAAGGTAAACATCAGAACATCTTTTTGCAGCTCAGCAGACAACGGTGCGGTGGTGGATTGTGTGTGGTGAGTGTTGATTTCATGCTTCGCTGTTGCCTAGTTGGTGAGACACAATGCTGGAAAGTAAATAAAGTCCATCTTTTACTCTCTGTGACAACGAGCTTATAGTTAACTAGCTAATAACGTAGCTACTTTCATTGTTGTCAGCTGAGTGGAAGCTAACGTGTAAACATGTATTCACCAAAGTGTTTGTTCAGGATTCAGTTTGGTACCCCCTTCAACCAAACAATTCCAGTCATTGCATTTATAAAATGTAATATTTAAAAGTCAGGTTTTCCAGACATTAAAATAGGATACGTAATAAAAGTAGATTTAATAAATAGCATATTTGCCCTGTGTAAATAATAATATATAGGAACTGTATCTAAAATAAATGAGGGGTGATAAATAAATACTAATACAACAGGCTGGAAAAATAGACATTTATTCATTTTAATATCCTATATATACATATTTTGAGTGTTGAAACTTGACACTGGGTGACGCACCCTAAAAACTGCACCGTTAGATCGATTTCATGCTGAAGAGCCGCTTAAAAAATTTTTTCTTTCTCTCTCGTAAATGTAAACGAGTGTAAATGTCAACATCATACTGTATGTCGAAAGGACTGAAGCCTGTCAACCAAAACATGAGCTCATTGATGTCATTAAATGAGTCTGCTTTTTTATTCGATCAGTTACTCCTGGTCGGAGGCTGCCGTATACATTTAGTTTATATGTAGGTTTACGTCCTACATAAATTTAATGGTGCAACACTCAAATATTTAGTAGAGCGTAAATTGTGACTTAGTGCCCATTTACGCCACAACTAGGCTAAGTTGTAACGTATGTATAGCTGGTGCAACCGGCCCCTGATGTTTATTTAGCTATTTATTTTATCTTAATTTATTCTTTATTTTAATGGTCAGCAATTGACTTATACTAACAGTACTGATGTTTATTAAGCTGTTTATTGTATTTTTATTTATTCTTTATTTTCTCAGTGTTCATTTCTAGAATTTGTTGACAATGTATAATAATAATTTCAAATGTTCTTTGATACAAATATTTGTTTAAGAAAGCAGCCTTCTGAGAACCTTTGCATAGTCATATCGGTGCAAAATCAGTGCACAATCCACATAGAAAAGGTCTGTTTTCATTCCAGCTCAAAAATTAGCTATATCAGTCACCATATCGGTAATCGGTGAATTTTCCCTCTCTAAAATTGGTATCGGTCTCAAAAATATCATATCGGTCGGGCTCTACTAAAGACTCATCTATTTAGCCGCGCATACACCTAATTTATCCATCAACTCACAATTAGGCTGCTTTAGTCAGGTCTACCGGAACCAGAAACATCTATCATGATCTATAACTCTACATAAAATTGTATGGCATCTACGCTAATATTATTCTATTTGTTTCCATGTCTCAACCTCAGGATTCATATCCCGAGTTTACCAGAGCCGGCCAGATCCAGCTCCGTTCCTACTTGATGTCGGACTCCACTGCTACTTGTCGCCAAGTGATGATGACAAACTACAGCTAATAGTCTTTTGACTTCATTCCGATCTGAAAATTTAAAAAAGCGGATACATAAACAAGCCCGAGGACTTCATAGATCTTCTTCAGTGTGTTTGAAATCAACATGCACGGACACAGATGACAAGCACGAACATCTGAAGCTCCTTTCATACAGCTACTTCCCTAAAAAGAATTGTTGAGTTTGTCCTTACATTAAATTTAAACTCCTAGGGGAAACAGCTCACCGGTTTTATTTGCAAAACAAAACAAAATTTAATTTTCTTGGTTTATTATCATGCATTTCACTGGTGTTATGATTGATGTATGTCGTAATGAAATCAGAGACCCTCCCTCGAAATCCAAAAACAAGTAGTCACAGAAGACATCTAAACAGCGATGTGTCTTGGATCGCTTCAGAAGACGTGGATTCAACCACTGTTGTCTTATGGATTACCTTTATGCTGCGTTTATGTTCTTTTTGGAGACTGAAAATTTTGTCACAATCCACTTGCATCGTATGGACAAAAAGACATCATCTCTCTATAAAAATACCTTCGTTTGTGTTCCGCAGAAGAAAGAAAGTCATACGAGTTTGAGACGACGTAAAGGTGAGTAAATGATGATTAAATTATCACTTTTGTGTGAACTGTTCCTTTAACTAATTACCGCCTGTCTGTGTTGTTGATGCTGCTTGAGAGTTCGTTCTAACAACGTTTTTAACATCTCATATACACAATACGTTTGACCTTTATCAACCAGCATCTTATTTCACACCGTTGCTTTGAATATTACGATTTATTCCTTTCTATCTTATTATATCCGCCATTTTCCGAGTATGGGCTGCAGCTAATAAATGCCCGTTTCGTTAACTTTAAGCTTTCGTCATACGTTTTAAACACAGAAAAATAATCAAACTAATGTACTTGCCGCCATGTCATCCAATAAATGAATTATCTATCCGATTAAATCGCTGTTGTTAGTCACCAAATTCGTAAACCTCCTTCTCTCATCCGTTTCTTTTGCTGTTGAACAACAATACCCGGATGTTTCTTCTTCTCTGGAAATTTATGGAGAGCATTGCGTTACAGCGCCACCCTTCGGCTGCTCCTCGCTGTACTGCAGGGAGTTGGAATTAGATCTGACTGATATTTGAAGCAGATGTAAAAAAAAAAAAAAGAATTTTTCGTCATGATATATATTCTGTATATATTTAAATGTGTGGTTAATATTTATATTACTGTAATATTTTACACATTTTAGGGTAATAGCAAAGTCATAGAAGCTACCAACATTTAAACTGAAGTATGGGAGCCATCACAGAACTCCTCTACAGAGGAGGAGCCTACAAGGTCAGCAAAACAAAGAGCAACGCAGCGGAATACTGGCGAGGAGACGAAAGGCCATTCTTTTTGAATGGATGGCTATGTAGGAGATGCTTAGTGTGCTGAATAAACTGATTTTGTGAGGAACAGCTCATCACTTAATGAACTGACCTCATGTACGTTGATCTTCAACATGTTTTACACTAAATAATCCTTTTGGAGTGAACTATGTGTGGCATTTACAACAATTAAAAATGTTGTTTTTCAGGGAAGTCACAGACAATCTTACGACAGGTGTCAGTTTACAGCTCAAACCATTAATTTGTATGGTAACCATAAACGGTGATCCGTAACACTCTGAAAGCAGTTCATTGGCCTTGTCCCAAATGCCACACTTCATGTGGACTTGTGGCCTGGTGGCTTTCCACAAGACTCCACACATAGTCTGCATTAACCAAGAGTTTTGCGAAGTTCGAAAAAGTTAATAAAATCATAGATTTATACATTATACGCCTCTTCTGCCAACATTTTTTTCTTCAGCTCAATGGATGGTTGCAAAGCCCATCCTAGCACACCCCTAGATCTGGCCCTGTTTCAGAGTATGTTAGTAGAGTAACCTTAGAGTAGAGCAAGTATAGCAACTTACTCTATGAACCTCATATTTAGCCCATCTAATAAATCATTTTATTTCATGCTGTAAATTGTACTGACATATCTATAAATATAGATAGAATGAAATTATAGAACCAACATTCTTTTTACAGTTCCTTCAGTCAATGAGTGTTAATGTTAATTATAAATTACATTACATAGTATCAATATGCAGGAAATGTCTGCCAATTCAAAGCTTAAGCAATAAAATTCATCACTCATCATTCTTCTTCACTAACTAGATAATATTTGATTGTTTCATGGACCACTGATATAGCATGGAGGTAAGAGATTTGATTTCTTATCACTATAATTCATGTACATAAAGAAATGCAAACAAAAACACAGGGAAGTCCCACACCAATTATTAATCACAAGTAGTTTTCGGTGCATTGATTCAATATGTATGATAAAAAACGTAATTGGAATCCACACACCAGATCAGTTCAGACTGAAATGAAAAAAATATCTAAGAACAGTCATTCTTCACATATCATTTGTTCCACGACTTACAGTACCATTAAAACTGAAGAACATAATCAAGAGACACTGCCATCTTCTAACATTTGACAATGCGAGCAAGGATTTATTCACCAACTTAGCACTTTTTGTTCATTCTATAGGACGAACCATCAGGGACAGATTGGTCCATGCTGACTGCAACACAACAACACATGGATGGGATATGATGTTGCCACACCAAATAAGAAAAGGAAATAATGGACATATAACTCTGTGGGCCTCCCATCATTCTCCACCTCTGTTACAGCACATCTTATAATGCACATGAATAATCATGTGTGGCCTACTGATAAGCATACATTAAATCTATGGAAAATTATAAGAACTGTGGGATATCCTACAACTGAAAAAGGGTCTATTGATACAATGACACCATCAGCAACAGTGGGAAATGAAAGATGATATGATGTTAATTCAAAGCAAGTTTTCAGAAACCCCAATGTTAAACAGGGAACATCAAATTATATTAAAAATATAAGTACATACAGTTCACATGACATGCAGTAAAATAAAATAAGCATGCACAGTTCACTGTAAAAAAAAAAATGTTTTGTTGATTCAACTCATATTTAGAACATGTTTTGCATAGGTTTTTTTGTTTTTGTTTCACTGACTTAGTTAAATAAGATTTTCTCACAAATTAAAAAAGTAATCTGAACTGATTGAATGTAGTTGTACAAATTCAGTTTAATTAGCTGAACTTAATTTGGATGTAGTTAAAACAATTTCACTTTAGTTTTCTGAATTTTAAGGCCTGCCACTGTAAAATTAGCATTCAGTAAACCTAATTTTAATTGTCAAGTAAACCCTGCAAGATTTGCACTGTGGATGGTCTCTTCTTGAGAAACACAGGCTACATCGGAGGCACATAGATGTCAACACTTGACACACAAACCTCAGTAAAGGTGACACTCAACAAACATCAAGTAAAAGATGAGCTCTTAACTTCACAACACAACTATTAATCAACAGTATTGACAAAAACAAAAACAGCAGCACAAATAAAATCTGCAAATTGCACACACAAAAAAAATAGGCCACATCCAACCAGAGATTCTTTTAATTACTGAAATAACCTCCACGGTTCTATCATAGGAGAGAGCGTAACGGTCAACTAGCTTATTACGACAGTAATTCACCGTTTGCGGATTCCATACAAATGAATGAGTAGAGCCGTAAAGTGACACCTACCAGTCACAAAATCATCTGTGACTTCTCTTATAAAATATATATTTATCATAGTAAACTCGACATATAGTTCATTCCAAAAGGATTTTTAAGTGTAAAACATGTTGAAGATTAGCACAAAGACAGTCAGTTCATTAAGTCATGAACTGTTTCCTCACAAAAGCAGTTCACTCAGCACACTGAAGCATCTCCTCCATAGACATCCATTCAAAAAGAATGGCCCCTTGTCTCCTCGCCACTGCACCGCCCATGGTCTATGGGAGTGCCGCGTTATGCTATTTTAGGCTAAGCTTGAAGGCTCCCCTAGAAGGGCTCTGCCTACAACACTAACCTCATTCATTCATGCTGCAGTGCATGCTGGGCAAGTCTTTGTTCAGACAAATGTTTTATTTTTATTTTTTACTATTATTATTTTCTCACCAATTTGGAATGCCCAGTTCCCAATGCGCTCTAGGTCCACGTGGTGGCGTTGTGACTTGCCTCAATCCGGGTGGCGGAGGACGAATCTCAGTTGCCTCCGCGTCTGAGACTGTCAATCCATGCATCTTATCGCGTGGCTTGTTGTGCACGTTACCGCGGAGACAGAGCGCGTGTGGAGGCTTCACGCTATTCTCCGCGGCATTCACACACAACTCACCACATGCCCCACCGAGAGCGAGAACCAAATTAAAGCGACCACGAGGAGGTTACCCCATGTGACTCTACCCTCCCTTGCAACCGGGTCAATTTGTTTGCTTAGGAGACCTGGCTGGAATCACTCAGCACGCCCTGGATTCGAGCTCATGACTCCAGGGGTGGTAGTCAGTGTCTTTACTCACTGAGCTACCCAGGCTCCCAGACAGACAACTTTGTTAAGCGAGTTGAGAAGACAAATACATTTGTTGATTTAACTAAAGTAAAAGTTGATAGAATCACAACTTAATATGTTAAGTTGACTGAACAATTTAGTTGTCAACTCAAAAACCACCTTGATACAACTATAGATGTCAAAAAATTTTTACAGTGTGCATGGTACATACCAGTAAAATTAAACTTAAAATAAAAAATAGTAAACCTATATAGGTTTTTATTATAATATAAAAAAATATAAATGTTAATTCCTATTATGAAGTTCAGTCAGAGCAAACAAATAACACAAAGGCCTCTGAATTGGTGCACATTTCTTCTTAGTGTCCGTTTTCGTGATTTGTGGATTCGGTGCTCTGCTGAGAATGTCTTTCTGAGCTCATCGTGAATGGGCATAGACTCCAAGTTTCAAACTCAGGCTTGAGTGAACTAACCCAAAACTGGTATTTTGGAACCAGTACCCATGAGGAATCAGTGTTTAGTTGAAGCAACAATAGTTCAGGGAGGTTTGTGTCAAGGTAAGCTAAACTTGCTTTCTGGAATACTTCCCTGACATCCATGTATTTTCTCTTGTGATGCATGTGTGTGTGTGTGTGTGTGTGTGTGTGAGAGAGAGAGAGAGCACATCCCCAATAGCACACGTACATCTCCGAGACGTCTGTTTTAGATATTTTCATCTAGAAGTCATCACATTCTAATTAACATCTGCTAAACATCTTAAAAATATCAGATTTACAAACATTCTAAGTCAAAAACATCTCAAAGACATCTACTGAATGTCTCATTGACATCCGAGAAGAAATGTCTTATAGACATTTTGCAGATGAGCAAACAGCCTAAAAAATACATCTTCCAGATGTAAACACACACATCAAACAGATGTCTGGTTAGTGTACGTGTGCTATCAGGGATGGTTCTCAATCTCATTTGTGTTCTTGTGCCATGTGCTCTTGTTTGTTTCCTTGTCTTGTTTCTGTTCTTTTGTTTTCCCTGGCTGCATCCGAAACCAAAGGTAGCTGTCTTGTTGCCTTGCTGCACTATCAGTCAATGACTCAACAGACAGCGTTTGCGTATAAAGGCACCTCCAGAAATTGGTTTCGGACAGGCAACTAAGGAAGCATAATGTCATATTGTTGCTAGGATACCAGCAACTGATTAGCCATCTGGTGTCCACTAAAGGTAACACGTTCGCTTCATGGTTCATGTTGGACTGAACGGTCTAATAATCTAGAACAAAATCAAAGGAGTTTTGGCGATAACCAAGTGTATATTTAATAACTACAATACTACTTTCTCGCTAAAAATGGCTATCAACCACCTAATTTTTTTTCTACAGCTCAACCGTTGTGAAATGGCGTGCACAGGATTGTGGGATTTCATAGGCATTGAAGGATACATCTATGCTGCCATCATAAATCGATCAGATGAAGGTATTTCAGTAGACAGGATGTGACGCGAACATTGGATTCGGACATGCCTTGATCCCTTCCTACCTCCGTATACAGCCTCTGGAGGCAGCATTTTCCTGGTTTCGGATGTAGCCCCTGTCTGGAGTGCTAACCCACCCACTCCTTTGCCTGATTATTAGTTTATCTGTTCCACCTGTCTTTCTCATTACACTCTTTATGCCTCCCTATTTTTAATCTCCCTGTGTGCTCTGTCTTGCACTAGTTCGTTGTGGATTTTTTCTCTGTTGGTGTTGGATTTATGCCTTTTATTCATGCCTGGGAGATGGAAGGAGTGAGAATTCTCTCCTTCTGGCAATTTCTGGATGACCTCACTCCAATGGCCGCCTGCCCATGTTGATTGTCCCAACACCCTGCTCTCAGTTAGCCACATTCCTGTTCTCCCGACGACCCTTGGATGGAGAGGAAGGAGAAGAGGTTCCACCTCATCTTTTGCAGCAGCTTCCCAAGGGCAGGTTGAGCCAGCTGCAGCTTTCCCCGAAGTGACAGAGTCCATTGCAGCTCCCCAGGAGGTGCTCAAGTCTGCTGCAGATCCCCAGGAGGCACCTGTCCTCACTGCAACTTCCCAGAAGGAACTGAATCTGCGGCAACTCCCAAAAGGAGGCACCTGGAGGGGTCAGATTCTACTGCAGCTCTCCTGGAGGCATCCCATTCCATAGCGGCCACCGAGTCAGTCCCCACCCCACTGGCCGCCAAGCCAGTCCCTTCCACAGTGTTAACCCTAATGCATCATGAGGTTGCTTCATATTTATATCTGCAGACTCTTTAATTTCTTCTTTTACGTATTTTTCATTTTATGCAAAATTTTCAACATTTAAAAGTAACCTTTTTACATATTTCAATATACAACTTTATATATATATATATATATATATATATATATATATATATATATATATATATATATAGCTGAACATCATTTAAAGATTAATAAATGGACCATTGAGTACACCTTTAGATCTTCAACTGGTCTGACTATTATGTGCATTTGCCATCTCATACTTTGGGATTTATTTCACATGTTACCATATACGTAAACTCGTGTAAGCATTTGCATTTTTAACAAGAAGAAATGCACAGTAATTAATGGTGCTTACTAAGCCATGCATCACTATTATTATTACTCATACTTAGGGTTGGGGATTTGTTCTCGACTCACACCATTTGTTCTACAGACATGAATCATACCTCAAAAATCATGAGGCTTGTTGAGGACAGGCATTCTATTGCTTTTCTAAGCCATCTGACTTACGGTATTCACCGGGTGGACGATAAAATGTGTGGAAAATTACAATGAAAGGTGGAACTGAGCCAGACAATCCAGAATAAAAGCAATGCAAAAAACCTCTCACAACACCTAAGCAACCACAAGCAGCGTCCTGGCAACCACCTACAACACTCTAACACTGTGGTGGTGATTCTTGCACGGGAAAGCACCACTCACATTTTCATTGGACAATTTCTATTTTCCAACATATTTGAGTTGTGGTAAATTACATTACTGTGTGTGTCTATACTCTCCAATTGGCCCTATGGCAGTGTCATATCATCAGATTACACTCTTTGATTACACATTGGCATTATGGACACATGCACACCAATATGCTGATTATTCCCAAAAACCATCTCATTTAAAAAAATATGATAAAGAAAGAAAGCCATGTTTACATGAGATTTGAAACAACCGCATTACTCTTTTGACGTCAAAACGTGAAGAGGCATGCGCACAATACTTGTGTACATTGAATAAGCCGGCCTGTAAAAGTGTGTACACTACGCAAAATCAGGGCAATGGGCAGAAATCTATCTGTGTCGATTGGTTTATTTTTTCGCTGTTTATGACACAGATAAAGGAAACCTGTTTAAAGCATTTACATGACCACACTTTGTCATCTTATTAAGCATAATAATTGGTGTTAGAACATGCATGTAAACATGCTCATTGTCATGTAAATGTATTTCCCAATGTGTCAACTGTAACCTACATTCTAAGACTGTAACATTTTTACTGAACAGAATTGTTTGTTAATTAATAAGGTAAAACTTTCCAATAATGTTCCCTTTGTTAAGAGTTTATAGAGGGGTTCATTAGTGTCTAGTAGTTCATTTACAAATGCATTATAAATCACTGATATACAGTTATAAAACATGAATTAAAAGGGGGACTTTAATGCAATACTTGCCGAATAGTAAGCCATTTTATAAATGCTTAATTATATAATGGCTTCATTATAGGCATTTTATAAATGCTTAATAAGTCTTATAAATGCTTAATTGCACTTCACATTAGTCAGCCTTTTTTTTCAAGCATACATCTTGTTATAACCGCATATCAGTTATTTATAATGCATTTGTAAATTACATGTTAGTCATTATTTAACCTTTTTATAAACCTTTAACAAACGGATAGTTTATGTAAAGTGTTACCATTAATTAACTGGTAGTTATTAAGACAATTCAGCTGTTTTGTAGATTAAACCAGATTACATGTCTTTACATCACAGATAGCATGTTTTTTTGAATAAAAGACTGGCTGTTACAATATTGTGGCAAGAGTTTTGAAAATGTAACACTTACTTGTGGAATCAGTAAAAAAGTGATAACCCCCCCGGCATCAACCAAGGGATTGCAAAATTCTCCACTGTAATCGTCATGAGGTCATGAAGTTCTTCCCCAGTGATACCCACATCAAGATTATATGTTCAGAAAGGAATTCCCCAATTTTGTCATTATGTGCCATTATCAGCAACTCATTAACCCAGTGGACGAATGAGCCACTTGGTGTCTAATGGAAAACCTGGGCCTGGAGCAAAACCATTGGTGAACCTCAACAGACATTTCTTCAACATCAATTACAAAGTGCTTGACGTCAAATTAAAATAACACAGTCAAGATACACAAAGATAGTTAGAACTAAAACCAAAGAGGAAGTATTACAAAGTATTAAATGCATCAATATGTTTCTAAAGGAAAGACTGCCAAGCTCTCACTGATTACAAGATAGAAATTAAAACTGCAAGCAAATGATGAGTAGAGTTGGGGTTTCTACACTATCAGTTGAGGAAGGAGTGAATGTTCTCTAACAGCTTGTGCAAGCCTTGAGTGTACATCCACTCCATTAGTGTCAAAATATATATACTTTTGTTGAAGCTATTCACTTATTACTTAAGTGAAGGAGCTAGATTAAAAATAATGTAAATGCAATTTCAAATTTTGGCAAAATAAAATGCAAAAAAAAAATTTTTTGTTTTTTTTTTGTTTTACTTAGTATCAAAAGCTGCATCATCAAAGACATAAACAAAAGCAGAGTACACAAGCATTCTTACATTTATAAAGTACAAGGGCTTAATTAAATGCAAAAGTCTTGCAAATTAAACAGTAAAAAAAAAACATAATTCATTAACATATATTCTCTCTGAAGAGAAGTACAAAGTGTTTTTTTTTTTTTTGTGAGGAGATAATTAGTCAAGCAGCTACAAAACAATGTTGTTGTTTTTTGTTTTTTTTTCTCAGGACAGTGTGTAATTCAACTTTTGCATCTTAAAGTGCACTGGACTCACTCAAACATGCAATTTTATTATTGTGCTATTACTATTTTTTATTTTTTATTTTTTTACAATTTTCCAATTTCTTTTACTATTTCTACCTAATCACTTTACAGTGGATATCCATTTTATTCAACTAATTTTTGTATATTTCACATTGTATATTCCATAATGTACTTAATTGTACATATCACTGTAAATCCCATAGGATACTTTATTTTTCTAATTTTAGTGCATAACAGTATATCTCCTTGTTTCCAATGTGAAAACCAAAACAAAACATAAACATGAACATGAACATGAACATGAACATGAACTTAACTCGACTTCGAAAACTAAGAACTATGACAAGAGGCAACAATACATTCACAAACAATACCTGACAAAGGACAAAGGCAAACATGAGGGTTTAAATATACAGACATGGGGTAAAAAGTTTACAAGACAACCAATAACTAATAACATAAGAACCAATGACAGAACAGAACTGATAACAAGATAACAAGACAACTGAAACATGAACCAATAAAAAGACGAGACTAATAAACCAAGGAACCAATAAGAACAAAACACATGGAAACATTGTGGGAACAGGAAATCACATGACATATGACAAGAAACAGGAACAGGAACTAAACTACAAAATAAAAGACAAGAAAATCAAAAAATGGACAAAAACATACATAAACGTGACAGAACCATATACTCAGCCAGAGTCCAATGAATTCTGCCCCTGGGCATCAGAGAAACTCATTGAAACTCACCAAAATACATAGTCCACAAAAGTCCTCAACAAACTCCTCAAGGGAACGGTTTCCCTAAGGGAGATGAAATAGTTGAACTGCTAGGTCCATCTTGTTGGGTCAGGTATTCTGTAACGTTGTAGGCAGGCGGAAGTCAAGAGCAGACGACGACGATGATGTGAAGAACCCAAGTGCAGTTTATTTACATGACGTGTAGATTTAACCACTGGAGTTATATGGATTACCTTTATGCTGCCTTTATGTGCTTTTTTGAGTCCCCATTCACTTGCATTGTATGGATCTACAGAGCTGAAATATTCTGCTAAAAAGCTTTGTTTTTGTTTTGTAGAAGAAAGAAAGTCATACACATCTGGGATTCTATTAGGGTGAGAAAATGACGAGAAAATTTTAATTTGTGGGTGAAATATTCCTTTAAGTTTTCCATTTAACTGGTTTTACAGTGTCCTAATTTTTAGGTGAATTTGCTACAGGTCAAAAGACTCTACTAGAAAGAAATCTCTAAGTCATCTCATAGCTACTACTGACATTTAGCATTTATAATCTAACAACTGTCTCAGCAAACCGACACAGTTGTGTAAATGTATTTTGCTTTGATTTCATTTTTATGAACTCCATCAACAAACATAGTCTGGATTTTGCAACTAGATATGATGACAGCAATAAAGATTATGTAAAAGATATCAGGATTAGAGAATTCTCATTACATCAAAACTTTAGATGTTTACAGTATGTGGTCTTTAATGTGTGAATCACATACTATCAATGGTTCAATCACAACGTTTTTCAGTCTTTAAATTACATTGAGAAAGTTCTGCATTGACCTATTAATGTGGACCTTGTGTGGAGAACTGAAGCACTATGATGCTATGACAAGGTTTAATAGGCCTATTAAAAATTTGGAGCAAAACATCTTCATCTCCATTTTAAGTGTCAAAAGTACTACAGTTCTCAGAACAGAGAATATAATATGATTTCATGAGGAACTTTTTCAAGCAAGGAGGCATCTGTATACTTTCAAATGTACTTCTCCAAATGTACACTAAATACTTGTAATGAATGTTCACTAAGCTGTCCAATGCTTTGAAAGCACTAATTTGATCCTTGTTTTAATGCAAATAATGAATAAAATGAAGTAAACATTTTCTAGCTATCAGTTACAACAAAAATATGTGAAAACAGAGCACTGGAAATACACATTTTTATGTGAGAACTCTCCAATGTTTTCATAAAAGGAAAGGTGAAATCATTTTGATCGTGTTTGCTGGAAATTATTTTGGAAATATATCAAATGGACAAAGTAACATTTAAAATTAGTAACCAAAGTCTGGAATTTTAACGTAAATGGGAATTGCTTAAAATATGTATATCATAACATAGATAGAAGATTTTTCTTTTCTTGATTTTTGAAAATTATGAGGTAAAGATGCGATGCTTAGGCCTACTTCACTTGATAATATATGAAGATGTTATGTGAACTTTTTTGAAATGATAAATAACTTGTAAATTAATTAATTGTCTTTATTAATATATATACTGTATATGTATTGTCATGTTTATTCTGTTGATTCATGTTTTTCATGTCTTTTATTTTGAAAATCTAGTTCCTGTTTCATGTCATGTGTCCCTAGTCATGTGATTCAGGTTTCCCTCCATGTTCATGTGTCTTGTTTTCATTGGATTATTGTCTTGTTATCTTGTTTAGAGTTCTGTTTGTTCATTGGTTTATGTTCTCCCTTGTCCCAGTATTTAAGCCCTCATGTTTTCCATTGTTCTTGGATAGGTATTATATGTTTGGTAACGTTGTTCATGTCAAGTCAAGTTTATATTCAAGTTCATGTTTCATGTTAATAATTAGGGTTTTTTGGATTTCACATTTGTTAATAAATTTCTCTTGGGTTCTTCACTCCATCGTCATCGTCATTGCCAGTGCCAGCAGCAAACGTTACAGAAATATCTGACCGCAATATGAACCCAGCAATCCAGCTCCTCCACCTACGTCAGGTGAATCGTCCCCTGGAGCATTATGTGGAGGACTTCTGCGATCTGGCCTGCCGGGTGGACTTTAATGACTGTTTCCGTCTTGGATCTCCTCGTTGATGCCTGGCGGTCGCAGTTCCCTCAAGCTAGTTCAGTATATCGACCTTGCCCTGCAGATTACTGGTTCTACGTTCACTGTGGGGGAGGCGGATGCCGAGCCAGAGTTCCACGACATGGCCGCCAAGCCAGAGTTCCACGACATGGCCGCTGAGCTAGCGCCATCGTTTGCCACGGATCCTCAGCCTGCACCATGCCATATCACAGCCACGCCTGAGCCTGTTCCATGCCATGTCACAGCCACGCCTGAGCCTGCTCCATGCCACGTCATCTTGTTATTGTCGCTGATGTTTCAACTGTTCCAAAATCTGGTAGCAAAAGTTTTTTGCCAACCTGATCTCATGTAGTACTAATAGTACGAGATGGTTAATTCATAAGAAATGGTACAAGTTGCATCATAAAAAAACGTAAAACTTTTACTGCCATAGAGAAAAATAAATTAACCAACATTGTTATAACAATATTTTTCTACATTTAAAGAAATATTTTTGACTGTATAGGGGTTGTATCTTGAGTTCTATGGAGATTAAAAAAGTTACTGATGTCACATTATAGGTTCTTCAGATCAGCATACTGGTTTGTATGTTCTTTAAACCTTTATTTTGAAGTTGATCCTCAGTTGAAGGAAACACCAGGTTTCGTCAATCTGATGATAATTTTACTAAAACAACATTTATGATCATCTTGAAACAGTATTGTCTTTACAAGGACATTATTAATTTAAATGACAGCTCTGCATTACAGATCTACATTAGAATAAACCAGCTGAACATTACATTATCTAACTTTGTAACAATCATTGGTCTGAAAGAAATTCTTAACATAAGCAAGTATAGTTTGGGAAAAAGAGATTCTGATTCTTGAGAACCATGAGCCTTTGTAAAACTGTGCATCACACCTGTAAATTCCCCATTAGTAAAAGCTCTTTAAACCCACTACACAGGATATACTGATGAATGATTAGAGATGAGCAATGTGACAGCTTAAATATGGCTAAACATCAACAGACATTAACAAACTTTCTCAGTATGACATACAGAATTGAGCTTTGCACTGCTGGTAAGTATGATTTAAATTTTTATAGAGGCAGAACATTCTATGTTAGTTATCAGACAACATTTACTAGGATAGAGATTAAGTGGAGCTATCAGGTTTGGTGTAAGATGAAGCAGAGATTGTGCAGCACATCCTCATTCTTTGAGCATCAGTTTGCTTGCAGTCCAAGTATTAAATAAGATTATTTATGTAGCTCAGATGAATTTCCTTTTAGCTCAAGATGAGTGAAAAACTATTGTAAATTAGGAGTGATGGACATATATACTGTATGTTTATCCATATATGTAGCTATAAATGTCAGCTTATTCTTTTAGAGATACATTTTTAAATGATACACTTTAAGGACTTTATCTTGATAATTTTCCCTATCTTTGTAGTTTTACTTCTGCTACTCTCTTTACCACACACCAATCTATCTGCATCTATCGAGCCAATGCAACACATGAAGATGTTGGGTGAAACAGCGCTGAGATATCTGGTGGGTTTTTGAACTTGAATTTTGCTGTGAAAGCTAACTTTACATTTCTGTAATAATTTATTTTCTGTTATAATAGTGACTTAATAAAGAACATTATCTGGGTCACAAATAACAAACACTCAATTAACCAGTTACATTGCATCTTTGACACTGGCTTTGAAAAAACAAACTGTAAGTTAAATGAGTTTCTCCAATCAGTGACTGGCCTCTTCTTTTTCAAGGAGAACAAAAACGTATTGGCCCTGAGGAACCACACAGGGGCCTACACTGTTGGATGCATTAGGGAGGCAAAAGAACATGATTGCCTGAACTGTGCGCTCATCTCTACCTTCAGCTCTTACTTGGAGGAGGTGATTAATCTAGATGGGCTAGATATGGAGCAAGAGCTACATTACAAGCTGAAAGCCATCAGACAATGTCTCGAGGACCTAAAAAACAGAACGTGTGGCTCACATCCAGCAGATATCTGCGAGGCGGCCTTTCAACATAATCAGATAGATTATAAGAATTTAGAAAAGGTGAGAAGCATACTTGTGCTTTTCATACAATGGATTACCAAACCTATGGCGTGATGGTACTGGTAAAAGTAATATTTTTGTTCCTACTATTTATTCTTTAATTTTACCAGACATATTTATTTTTACTTATTGTTTTTTTTATTATTATTTATTTTGTATTTATTTATACATTAATGCTGTTTTTAAGTATCAAATAAATAAACAGAAATAATCAGTATTATATTTCCGCATGTCAAGGAAAAAGTCTTTGATGTTTAAAGATCTCAAGACAATAAAGATCTGTTTCTGTGTGCTTATTTTCAAGCAATCCTATAAATTTGTACACCCTGGTTGACAATGTTACATATAATAAAATCATGTTTAATAAAACAATATGGCAATTATATATATATATATATATATATATATATATATATATATATATATATATATAATATCTATATCTATCTATCTATCTATCATATATATATATATATATATATATATATATATATATATATATATATATAGTATATAGTGTATTTATATATCTAAATGGTATCTAAATAATGCTTATGGTCATGTCCTAAATTAGTATCTTAAAATAATGGCAAAAATGTGACTATGTATGAATAGACAGTGCATACTGAATGATGTTTGCTTCATTATTTAAAAAAATATATACACATACAAAACTTGTTTTTGCTCCTTGTTCAGATTACTTAATTAAAACTAAAGCAACACAATTCTAGAACATTTTGTCACATTCTTTTGTGTGTGTGTGTGTGTGTGTGTGTGCATTCTATCCATTTAAATCTGTAAACTGGAAGTTTACTTAATACAATTGAGTTGGGACTACATGAATAATGTTTGTGGTATTAATGTAGCATTAAACAAGTGTTGAAATTAAGTGTTATTTTATGCATTTTTGAGCAAGTTGAGAACAGGAGTTTAATGTTCTGTTATACTAGTATTTAAAAACAGTGTCTGCTATGCTGGAGTTTTGGGGGTTACCAGTGTGGTGATGAATGGTGCTTGTGCTTAGGTTGAGGAGGGACTTTGATTTTCAAGTGATATTTGATTTGAGTGCCTCTTTGTTCTATAAGCAGTTGCTATTAAATTGACAGTGCAACAGTTTCACTGTCCTTACACTTGCTCACCTGGCATATACTAATGATTAATAAAATAAATTAAGTTGGACCAACACAAAAAAATTGCTTAAAAAACCTTAGTAAATTGAGTTTGACAAATCTAATTAAGTTGAGTAAAAACTACTATAGTACAATGATTTGACCTAATCCAACTAAATTATGCTGGCTCAATGAAACTAACTTAATCTGAATGAAAGACATTGCAGGGAAACTTCACCCAAAAATGAAAATTCTCTCATCATTTACTCACCCTCATGCCATACCAGATGTGTATGACTTTCTTCTGCAGAAAACAAAGAATCTCAGCTCTGTAGGTCCTCACAATACAAGTGAATGATAGCCAGAAGTTTGAAGGTCCAAAAAAGACATAAAGGCAGCAAAAATGTAATCCATACAACTAAATGAAGAGCTCTCGAAGACATGGGAGCCTCATCTGGGGAGTCGCGGCCTTCACAATGCTGTACTGCACTGTGAAGCGGGGATATACATTGATTACTCTGGATGAAGAGGTGGTAGCGGCCCACCAGTGCTCCTCCTCGACCCCGGCATGGAAATCCAGGCCCACTCATCCATCTAGGCCCTGTAGGATGAAATCTACTCTCTTAGGCAAGGCCTACAGAGCGGCGGTTAGGCTGGCTTGGCTTTGCACATCCTGGTCTGCTCAGGGAAATAGACATGAGCGGGCCGGAACCCAAGTCCTTCACAGAGCTGTGCTGTGCCACTGACATGGCTCTCTGGGCTGCCAAGATCCCCACCCAAGCCATCTGTAGATCCATGGGTAGTCTGGTGTCCGGCGAGCGCCATCTCTGGCTTAATTTGTTGGAGATGTGTGAGAGGGACAAAGCCGTGCTGTTAGACACCCTGGTGTCTCAACAGCGCTTGTTTGGTGACACCATTAGTGCCTTCCCTTAAGGTTTCAGGTGGCACAGAAGCAAAGGCAGGCCTCTGTAGCACCTCCAACTCGCTCATGCTCTCCCTCGGGTCAATGCCCTCGCAAACTCAGCGCACCCGCTGCACCACCACAGAGCTCCCGGTGTTGTCCCAGTGCCCCTGGCCCAAGTGCAAGGTTGCGGTCCCGAGGCGCCCTCATTATGGTGGGAGGCCCCCACCAATCCGGAGCAGTGCTCCTGATGTCACTGGCATGAAGCGGGGACCAGAGTCCACGGACATGTTTGTTTTGGTCGCCAAGTGGACCCGGGTCATCCAGTGAGACCCAGCAGAGCTTGAGTCGTTTTCCTGGACGACAAGAAAATTGAGTTAATATTTCAAATGTTGTTGGCTTTTTGTGTCATGAACCAATAAAGAATGAATGCCCCAATGCAATTGCTCGGGGCACAAACATATTCACAATAAAGAGGTCTTTTCCAATTCATGCATCAACACAATACAAACATCGATACCACTCCTGTGTCATCTGGCTTATTATGCGGAAGCATGATGCCATCTTCCGGGCATTTCCTGCTGGATGCTGAGGACGAAAGAAGTTGGTGACAGGATCCTGATACACATGTTCTGTGTCTGAGCACATGGCTTAGTGTTTAATTCCTGGTCATGTGCTCTCTGTCTCTTGTTTTTAATTTGAGCACATGGTCTATGACGGTGTTCGTTTGCCATGTGCTCTTCTGTCAGTCTTATGTCTAGGCCCCATCCCCTTGCTACCTTGTCATTAGTTAATTTGCCTCACCTGCCTTCCCTCGTTAACCTCCTCATTTCCTTCCCTATTTAATGTCCCTGTGTTCTCTGTCCTGTGTCAGTTTGTTGTGCATGTTTCCATGTTTGGGTGTCGTGCCTGTTTGCTCCTTCTCTGGTAGCCTAATTTCTGTTCCCCTGCTGGTCCTGACCTGTTTGGCTCTGGACCGCACAGCCTGTGGGGCTTCCTCTCTCCAGCCCAGCCAATTTTATCGACTCCATGCCCTGGGACTGTGTTTTTCCCCCTCGGGGTAGTTTTTGTTTGTTTATGTTTATTTTTGTATTAAAAAAGCCCATTCACTTCTACTCTGCTTTTGAGTCCTCTCCCTCTCTTTACATAAATTCTGTCTCATGTTTGACCTATGGACTGGTGTTGGGCCTCATGTATTCAGATAGAAGACAAAGGCAGGCCTAACAGTCATAAAAAACATTCCTCAAGCCCCCTCCTTCTAAGTCATAAATCTTACTGATAAAATCGCGCCAAAATCAAACAAAGGGAGTCCTAAACAGACTACAGATCAATGAAGCCTTGCCCACTAAAGGATCGAGCACTCAACTCCTATTGGATGAGGCACACAACAGAACGTCCCTCAAACATGACATCATCCGGACTTCAAATAATTCTGAAAATGCTTCCAAAGTTGCTTCCGGCTACTTCGTTCACCGAATACGGACGTAGCTTTTTGCTGCTCTCCGGTGTAACCTCGTGGCATAAGGAAGTAATGTCCGACTTGAAACTGTAGCCATACAATCTCCATCTCGCTGGACGAGTTGAGATTACTCTGTGTTCAACCAAACACTCTAACGGATCCGAAGGAGACCGCCGAGCAATTCGCATCTTCATCCGTTGGCCTACAGAAGTGAAGAGATTAAAGATTTCTCTTCCATCTTCAATCAAGTCGACATTTCTGAGTTCTCCG
The DNA here is from genome assembly GCF_019703515.2 of Myxocyprinus asiaticus. Classification (NCBI taxonomy): domain Eukaryota; kingdom Metazoa; phylum Chordata; class Actinopteri; order Cypriniformes; family Catostomidae; genus Myxocyprinus; species Myxocyprinus asiaticus. Next base: position 7,111,025 of record NC_059347.1, read on the forward strand.
CCAGCCCGCCGAGAATCAACAGCCGTACCGCCCTCTGAGAATCAACAGCCTTACCGGCCGCCGACAGCGTGAGGAAACGGCTCTAGTCATCACACGAGCCTCAAGAAACCGGGTCAAAGTTAAAGGACGGAGGAAAACACATTCTACCTGTGTCCTCATGCGATTCAAGTAAGAGGTTTACGTCTGGGCAGAGATAGAATATTATAGCGTGTTATTCTTGTGTTTCAAGGTTTTTGCTTGTACAGTTTACGGACCGCCATGTCCGCTAATTATTAATACTCAGGGTATTAATTATCACGAATTTGTTTTGCTGTATTGTAGTCCAACCAAATTGGACTGTTGTGCATTTTCGCCATCGCGGGTGAGACAGCAACTGAGTTCATCTATTAAAGAGTCAAATAACAAGGGACTTTTACGAGCCCCGCTCGTAAAACCGCGTCTCTGAGTGATGAACACGGCTGCTTCATCTCCAGCTATCGCGAAATCAGCTTTCGGGCTGTCACTTAATCATCTCTCTCTCTCTCTCTCTCTCTCACTAACCACACTGACACACACACACACACTGTCACACACACACCTTGTGTTATAGGATTATTTTTATTTCCATATCTAATCATATCACTGTTTAGTTTGTAGTTGTAAGTCGGAAGTTTATTGACTGCATTGTATTAATTATTAATTGATATTACTGCATAAATAAACTTTGTTTATATTACAAAGAGAAGTGTTTTGGTTTGTTTTGCATACGCCTGTGTCGTGCTGACGGGATGTCAGTGCTCGGATTCAAACCTTCATTCATTGTTTTTTTATTCGAAAATCGATATTCTTCGGATGTCGATTTTCCTAAGAAAACAATCTAATATTGAGACTGTTTTAATATTCGGTTATTAGTCCCTGATTTCAGGGTGGTGCCCCGTCAATGTTAATCCTTATTAATATTCTATTGATTTTTGATAATTGATAATTATCTTTGATTGAATTAGAATGATCAATAAGCTAGTGTTAATTTTAATGTTTCTTCGATGTTAACAATTGATAAGTGTTGATTTTAAAGGATTAAAAAAAAGCTAACATTGATTCTCATCAATGTTCTATTGATTTTAATAATTAATAATTATCTTTGATAATTATTAATTATTGCTAATAACCAAACTTGCTCCTAAACGTAGCACACTACATATACTGGAGTCCTATATGAGGTTTTAATGAGTTAGATCCAATTAATTAATTTAAATATTGATTAATAACTACAGAAATAATTATTAATTATTTCTGATAGTAACACTGATCTAAACAACCAGTAAAGCCCTACATAATAATTGGTGCCCCGTGTGAGGCATCCTACGTGCCAGTTCTGTCACAGTGTGTATGCATAAGAATCCAAAGTAATAACTTGAAATCCTTACTTCAAAGTTTGGTTCTGTTTGACAATTTACTTCTCAAAACTTGCCAAACATAAGCCAGTGTGGTGTGAAAGTGCTCTTAAGAGTGAATTAGGGGTTGGTAAATTTACTATAGTCTGCTTAAAACCTGCTGTTGTTGTTATTTAACTCATAACGCTTTCATCTAAATGTTACAGAAAGGTGCCAAGTCACTTCATTGACATCCACCAAAGAGAGAACGCAGTGAAATTTGCACATTACATAACAGTAGACCGTAAGCCACAGGTTGAAGCCTCTCAACTGTGCTTTTGTGCTAGCATTATATCAACTTTAAAACAACAAGCTGTCAGAGCCACTATCACAAGAATTTTTACGGCCCCAGTAAAATGAGTCACCAATCGCCCTGCGTGACTGGAGCTGAAGCTCCACAGAGGTTAGTCGACCCAGCACTGCAAGATGTAGTTGCTGCTGTCCTCCGTCTCTCCATAGAGGAGAGAAATAACCTTAACGGCTACAATGTTAGTCGTTGTGATGAAGCATTGCAGGAACTAGTTGATTATGTCAACAACCCGGTCGGGAAGCCAATGTGCACAATCCTGGACCTTGTGGGCCAAATGTTCCTTCTTCATCACCGCAAAACCCAACTGCAAACCGCAGAGCACCAGGCCCAGCTCGCACAGCTGCAGAGCAGCTATCATGCGGTGCAGAGGGAAAATCTCAGCCTGCACCAAGAAATTAGGTGCACTCAAGCTGAGAAAGTCCAGGCACAGAAAGATAATGCCCGGATGCAGGAGGAAAACGAAGCCCTGCGCAGGCAGCTTCAAGCTGCCCAGCTAAAAGTAGAGTCTGATCAGGTAAGTGCAGCTGAAACGCACCGCACGACATCTGACATAGAAGAGGGCTCCCTTTTAGCGCTACGCGTAGAAATGTGCCCCTGAGAAACCCAGGAACACACGCTAGGAGCCGAGCTGCCCCTAGTGGTACAGTCTCTGACTTCGTCCTCCAAGACACCTTTCAAAATCCTCCAGCGGCCCGCTGGTTGGATGCAAGTGCCCCTCCTTATAGTTGCCCTCCTCAGTCAGTTTTTAGTCACGCCACCTTGCGTTTCAAACCGACTGATTCCACACCACGAAGGGGGGACAATTATTTTCAAGCCCAGAGTGGTGTAAGTGGCTCAAATATCCCATTAGCCAGGGAGCTGTACGCAACCCGGGGTCCACCCCCATACGTCGACTGGACTCCTTCCCCACCAAGAAGGGGAGGAAGTCGTCCTCATCGCTATAGCGATCCGAGTGACTATGATGTTTCGGATGACTCGGACGACCCGTGGTCATACCGACACCAACGCTTGCGCATCCGACAACTCGAGTCCCTCGCAGGGGACATAGAACGTTTTGACCCAAATAATCGAGATTCAAACATCGACAATTATCTTAGGGAAATTGAGCACTGCCTGATTGATTTGCCTTACGCTTCCTCGCGCGAAAAACTCAAGCTCATATGGAAGACCACGGTAAGGAGTGTCCATGCGTTCATGGAAACGCTACCGACTGGTACACGAAACCACTACTCAGCTCTGTGTAAAGCCCTACGCGAGGAGTATTCGCTGTATATCGACGAAGCCTCCGCTACCATAGCTGCTTTCGCCATCACCCAGAAGAGGCACGAGCCTCCGCGTGAGTATTATAGACGCCTGAGAACCACGTACTTCCAAGGAAGTAATGCACCAGGTCTGGAGGAGGAACGAGCTTTCAAGTCTCTTTTCCTTCACAACCTCCACGAGTGCGTGCGATATGACGTCACAATGCACTGCAGAATGGGCAACCCCACCATGCAGGAAATCAGAAAGTACGCGCAACTGGCATGGGAGACACGCGTGCGCCCTGCCCGAGGGCATGAAGGCGACGCCAGAGCCCTGGGGATCCAAGCCTCATATGCAGACCTAGCGTTTGAAGGCAACAAAACGCCTCACGTTAAGGTGAATGCTAGAACAGGACCCCAGAGGCGCCGATCATCCCGCCAGCAGGGTAAGCAACATAACCAGGGGGGTGGTAACCAGACACACCCCCAGGGTCACGGCAGGCCTAAACAACAAAACGTTCGCTGGCCGAAAGGAAATGCGTGTTTCAAACGAAAACCCAAACAAGAAGGTGAGTGGGTAGGAAAGGTTTCAAATCCCCTCAGAGAACAAGATTTGAGAGAGGAAATGGAGGATATTAGGAGACGCTTGACTGAGTTAGTAACTAAGCTTGACGTGCTCCGTTGTTCACCGGGTCCGTCAACCTCCTCAAAGGAACACAGCACTGAAACCCCGTTAGTATGACTAGACGATGTACCCCCTCCCGTTAACACCAAAGTTTACTTTGTAGGTCAGGAAAAGGGGAACAGTGTCCAAGTTGCTCCCCAAAACAGTCACTCCTAACATGCCACACCCTCCTTTTCTGACCTTCTTGGGCGATCTGTACCGTAAGGGCAACGCTTGACACGTGGGTCATTCAACTCCCACGGACTACTCAACACCGGTTCCGAAATAGTCTAATGGGTTCCAACACCTTCGCAGAGGTGGCTAGAGCAAAGCTCTCCCTTGGCAAACCGTTATAGACAGAGACCTACAACGCAAGCATCACAAGCTACACGCAAGATAGGTCGTCTATCACAAAACGGGCCTGGATTGACACCTTTCAAGGGATTACGCTAGTACACCCTGTTTATATATGTCCCATTAATACGGAACCACTGTTAGTTGGCCAGGACCTACTGAACCGATTGGCTCCGCTCATTGACTGCCGTCGTGGACATGTGGGCTCAGGTTGACATACCGAGACCACTTGGTCCAGAAAACAGTTCGACAGCTTCAGATACACACGTCGCCATCGTCCAAAAATCCAGCAGAGACGACGACTCCAATAAGAACAATTACAGGGCCTGGGTAAAACCCTTCAGGGTACTATAGTCACTGTAAATTTGCAATCCGTTCTTATTGATAACACTTTGCACTCTTTAGGGATTTTGTCAGAGAAAACAACTTATGCGTGTATCGTTAGAGATCTAATGCAGGACCTCAGGGAAATTAGCTCCTCAGTCAACAGTCTGAGTGGTGGAAGGATTCCAGATTACCTGGTCTCCCTAGACCTTGTCGAACAAATCCTTAGATCTGCTACTATCTCCGTTGTGCAACCTTCACAGATACACATGGCATATAGTTTTGGCATTGAAATTCCAAACAATGTAAATCCTCAGAACCTCAAAATAGGATTTATCCTCAATCTACCGTCATAGGCAGAATATATATAGACTAAAATCTGTATTTAATGTTGGTTTTCAGAGAGGTAATGCACACATTCACCTCAAAACACCACCAACACTCGCCTACCATGATGAGGACCCCTCGCTCTACCTTATCTCTAACCTAAACGTGTACTAAGACAAAGTACATTCATTGGGTTTGTCAAAACGCAACCCCTTTGTTAGAGAGGTGACTAACTACCTCTGCGGCCAAAGAGCTGCATTCCATGAACAAGTGTCATGATAGCATGTCCATCAAAGATGAAGGAACAGAGACAAAGGTAGAGCGAGCAGGCAGTTGCTGGCTCGTTAACACACCAGCCACCGAAGTCATACGACTGCCATGATACAGCCACTAAACTAAGGCCACTAAACCAAGGCTACCAAACCAAACGGTGTTCTTAATGGTTCCTCAAGGAGCCAGCGTGCACACTGACGATATTGTCCTCCATCATCTCAATGTCAACAAACATGACGCAGAAATTGAGATCTTGGACTCATTTAGAGGTCACGGGCTCACCGTTGATGACACCCTTCGACAGCAGCTTCAGGCTGAAGGGATGGAATTAGTGAAGTTCAGTCTCAAACTGACTGGCTTGACCACTATATTTCATAGTCACATAAGCAGATCGTCATCTTACCGAGAACACCCTATCAGTTTGGTTGCCCTCTGGCTCCTCCTTAGTGGTTGGATCATCATCTCAATTATTGCACACGCCATGTACAGGTACATTCAACACCTACAGGCCAGACTGGACTCACTTCTCATACAGCCGCGTTTTACACACCAGTCTGAGCCCATCACACAGGTTAACTCCATCATTTCCAAGGATAAGCCTTTTAACCTTTAACCCTCCTTTCCTCTAACATTTTGTTCCTAGTAACCAATGTCAGGTTCTACTTTGATTTTGTGTTATGACCAAAGAACAACAAAGGATTGTGTTATGGTTAATGCTGTGCCTTCCAATAACTTGAAATGTTTATGTGTGATGAATGTAGTTTTAGAATTAGCTAGAAGTTCTATGCCCAGATGTGCCTCAATCTCTGTCCAGACGATAAAACCTCTGTGAACTCTAATGAACTGTATGGACTGTGCAACCATTTCTCTTTCCTATCAGGAATACATGGATGGCGTAACCCACAGGTTACTGTGAACCGACAAGAACTGTTCGGCCCTTCAGTTGCTCTAAAGATGCTGGACAACAACCAACTCTTCAGAACAAAGGGGGGAATGTTGGGCCTCATGTATTCAGATAGAAGACAAAGGCAGGCCTAACAGTCATAAAAAACATTCCTCAAGCCCCCTCCTTCTAAGTCATAAATCTTACTGATAAAATCGCGCCAAAATCAAACAAAGGGAGTCCTAAACAGACTACAGATCAATGAAGCCTTGCCCACTAAAGGATCGAGCACTCAACTCCTATTGGATGAGGCACACAACAGAACGTCCCTCAAACATGACATCATCCGGACTTCAAATAATTCTGAAAATGCTTCCAAAGTTGCTTCCGGCTACTTCGTTCACTGAATACGGACGTAGCTTTTTGCTGCTCTCCGGTGTAACCTCGTGGCATAAGGAAGTAATGTCCGACTTGAAACTGTAGCCATACAATCTCCATCTCGCTGGACGAGTTGAGATTACTCTGTGTTCAACCAAACACTCTAACGGATCCGAAGGAGACCGCCGAGCAATTCGCATCTTCATCCGTTGGCCTACAGAAGTGAAGAGATTAAAGATTTCTCTTCCATCTTCAATCAAGTCGACATTTCTGAGTTCTCCGCCAGCCCGCCGAGAATCAACAGCCGTACCGCCCTCTGAGAATCAACAGCCGTACCGGCCGCCGACAGCGTGAGGAAACGGCTCTAGTCATCACACAAGCCTCAAGAAACCGGGTCAAAGTTAAAGGACGGAGGAAAACACATTCTACCTGTGTCCTCATGCGATTCAAGTAAGAGGTTTACGTCTGGGCAGAGATAGAATATTATAGCGTGTTATTCTTGTGTTTCAAGGTTTTTGCTTGTACAGTTTACGGACCGCCATGTCCGCTAATTATTAATACTCAGGGTATTAATTATCACGAATTTGTTTTGCTGTATTGTAGTCCAACCAAATTGGACTGTTGTGCATTTTCGCCATCGCGGGTGAGACAGCAACTGAGTTCATCTATTAAAGAGTCAAATAACAAGGGACTTTTACGAGCCCCGCTCGTAAAACCGCGTCTCTGAGTGATGAACACGGCTGCTTCATCTCCAGCTATCGCGAAATCAGCTTTCGGGCTGTCACTTAATCATCTCTCTCTCTCTCTCTCTCTCTCTCACTAACCACACTGACACACACACACACACTGTCACACACACACCTTGTGTTATAGGATTATTTTTATTTCCATATCTAATCATATCACTGTTTAGTTTGTAGTTGTAAGTCGGAAGTTTATTGACTGCATTGTATTAATTATTAATTGATATTACTGCATAAATAAACTTTGTTTATATTACAAAGAGAAGTGTTTTGGTTTGTTTTGCATACGCCTGTGTCGTGCTGACGGGATGTCAGTGCTCGGATTCAAACCTTCATTCATTGTTTTTTTTTATTCGAAAATCGATATTCTTCGGATGTCGATTTTCCTAAGAAAACAATCTAATATTGAGACTGTTTTAATATTCGGTTATTAGTCCCTGATTTCAGGGTTTTGCCCCGTCAATGTTAATCCTTATTAATATTCTATTGATTTTTGATAATTGATAATTATCTTTGATTGAATTAGAATGATCAATAAGCTAGTGTTAATTTTAATGTTTCTTCGATGTTAACAATTGATAAGTGTTGATTTTAAAGGATTAAAAAAAAGCTAACATTGATTCTCATCAATGTTCTATTGATTTTAATAATTAATAATTATCTTTGATAATTATTAATTATTGCTAATAACCAAACTTGCTCCTAAACGTAGCACACTACATTTACTGGAGTCCTATATGAGGTTTTAATGAGTTAGATCCAATTAATTAATTTAAATATTGATTAATAACTACAGAAATAATTATTAATTATTTCTGATAGTAACACTGATCTAAACAACCAGTAAAGCCCTACACTGGTTTGAGATCATCAACCTGAAAGATGCTGATGTGCACATAGCCCCTCATCACAGGCCATTGAAATCTGCCACTGCTTACAAGTTCAAAGTCCCGCCCTTTGGCTTATCCTTAGCTCCTCGCACATTCATGAAATGTGTAGATGCTGCTCTCGCTCCGCTGAGGCTGATTGGCATTCGTGTTATGAATTACCTCGATGACTGCTTGCTCTTAGCACAGTCAGAGGAACAAGCTTGCAAACACAGAGACCTATTACTTGCACATTTGGAGTATTTGGGACTGAAAGTTAACTGGTTGAAGAGCATGTTCACGCCCAGACACCAGATTTCATTCCTGGGCAAGAATCTTGACTCAGTCTCTGTGCTAGCGAGCCTGACGAAGAACGCATTCATTCCATTCACCTGTGTTTTAACACTTTCAAGCTGGGTAAAACGTTTCTGATTAAGCTTTTTTAATGGGCCCAGTGCCTCATGGCCTCTGCAACAGTGGTCACTCCACTGGGACTACTGCGGATGAAACCACTTCAGTGCTGGCTCAGACTGAATGTGCCCCATCATTCATGGCAACACGGGTGCTTATGTCTTGTGGTGTCATGCTGCTGTCTAGCCATGTTAACCATTTGGAAAACTGCCACATTCTATCAGACGGGTGTAGCACTCAAGTGTCCAGGCACAAAGTGGTCTCAACGAATGCGTCGAACATGGGCTGGGGAACCCTGTGCGATGGGTGCCCAGCCTTAGGCACCTGGACAGGTGCTCAAACGACCTGGCACGTAAATTGTCTGGAACTACTTGCTGTATTTCTAGCATTAACGGCTTTCTGACCAGCCATCCAGGGGTTTCATGTTCTGATCAGAACCGGGAAAACAGTGGTTGTGGCCTACATAAATCACCAAGGGGAGTTCGATCATGGCCATTGATGAACTTGCCACACCAGCTCCTCTGGTGCAAGAAACATCTCCTATCGATACGTGAGACACACGTTCCAGGTCACCTAAACCTCTCCTCAAATTTGCTCTCGCGACAAGGCGTTATAAAAGGAGAATGGAGATTTCATCCCCAGTCAGTTCTGATGATATGGGTTCGATTTGGGAAAGCCAAAATAGATCTATTTGCATCACCAGAGACAACACATTGTTGCCTGTGGTACTCCCTGACTCATGCCGCACCGGGCCTGAACACTCTAGCCCTCAAATGGCCCCTTCAACAAGATGTTTATAAATGTTGAAATGGCGAGTGTTTGCTGACTGGTGTTCTTCTCGAGGCGAGGACCCTGTACGGTGCATTGTACAGGGTCTATTCCTCACTTTCTACAAGAATGTTTAGATGCGGGTCTCACCCCGTCTACTCTCAAAATGTATGACACCGCCATTGCAACCGGACATACCCCACTGGACGGTCTATCAATAGGCAGACTTCCTTTGATTGTTAAATTCTTACATGGCGTGAGATGGTTGATACCGTCTCGCCTCATCACCGTGCCGGTTTTGGACTTGGTGCTTGTGTTAAAAGCAGTCACGGGCCTGCCGTTCAAACCATTGGATACAGTGAGTTTACGCGTACTCTCATTAATGACTGTACTGCTTTTTGCTTTGGCTTCAGTAAAACGTGTCAGGGACCATAAGCGCTGTCGGTCAATGAATCCTGCTTAGAGTTTGGACTAGGCTTATTAAAAGCCATTCTTAAACCCAGGAAAAGCTACGTGTCAAAAGTATTGACCACTCCCTTCAGGGCGCAGGTTATTACCCTTCAGAAGAAGCGGAAAGGCTACACACACTGTGTCCTGTAAGAGCACTGCGTGGATATAGTACGTCGATCGCACAAGGCAAATGACCGAACCGGTTAGTGTCATCGCCATGTGTATCCATCCATTCATCATTCTACTAATCCCTTCTTATTGTGATATGAAGAGGAGACGCTGTTGGTGTCTTTTACAACCCCTTTGGATAGTAGGCATCATTGCGCGTGCGAATCAGTAGCACAGTACGGTATACAGTACATTCCACCAGCGTCAGCTTTAGTGACGCAGCATGAATGAGTGACTTGAAAGGGAATGATAAGGTTACTACTGTAACCATGGTTCCCTGAAAGGAGGGAATGAAAAACTGAGTAAGCTGGCAGCAATACTGAATCTTCGCTACAAGGTTTGAGTATCGCTTGTACACTTCAGTCGAATATTATGAAAAGATAGCGCTGTGTACCACCATTATTTATGGCCGCTGATGCATGCGAGGGAAGTAGAGCACAAAGAGCTATCTGCTAAATAAAATTGGCAAAATTTTAAAGAGTTTCAGAGATTGGCTATGGTTGCGAGGATAACCCCTAGCATCAGCTTAAGTGACGCAGCATTTCATTCCCTCCTTTTAGGGAACCGTGGTTACAGCCATAACCTTATTGTTGACAGTGTACAGTAAAGGTTTATGAGAAATATAGGTAGAAATATGTTTGTAGAAGATACAAGCAAATTCTTACCTAATAAGGTTTTAAAAAAAGTTTAATCATCCCACTCAATTTCAAATTGTAAAGTATGAAAGGCAAATGTTAAGTAATATCCTATCCTATGATAAACCACTTCACCCACCAAAAATTTAATGCTCAGATAAACAATTAATGCACTTGCATCACTAAGATGTGTGCCCAGCATTTGCCTAATGGAAAATGTTAACCATTCATTAATAATAAAAGCAAGTTTCCTCAATAATAAAATAACAAAGCAGAGGCTAAACAGAGATACAAAAAAAAATAAAATAATAAATAATAAAAAAGTCAGGTCTGTGGTTTAAATTTCGTATGATTGTTATTAGTAGCCTAAAAAAGCCAAATTTGACAGACTGACAATGGGTGTCATTCATGAAACTTTTGTAAATATATGAGTAAATTGGGAGTAATTTGCATGTAAAATGGACCATCTCAAAAACTTTCTTTCAGCCTGCATACACCCATGATTTATTAGTTAAACGTGTTAGTGAATTCCAAACATTCGTAAATAGGGCCAAGCACATTCATTCACAATTATCATAATCCACGGCCATTAAAATGCCATAAATGGAAGGCACCAGACTCACTAGAAAATGAGAATAGGAACCTTTTAACATCTATGTGGAACAGTACTAAAAGGTTGAAATCTTGATCAGATCAAGATGGTGGCACAGCAGTAGCACCAGCGGCCGCTCCGGATCCAATATGTTGCTATTTCTGTTTCTTAGCCTGATTTTTACGGCACATGGACATTGGAGCAACCGGTGTTCGTGTCTACCATCGCCAGACACTGCTACAATATAGAAATCATGCAACAACTAAGCTGCAGGATGACCTGCTGGAGAAGCTACGTGATCTAAGCTTGCTGCGGGGACCAGGCCTACAGTCCTCAGCGTGCCTGATGCTGGTGGCCAGGGGGTACATCGTAAGGGGTGTGCTTGGAAGTGGAAGCGTGGCAAGAGGGCAGGGGTCCATGCTAGGCTAAAAACAAACCCTAGCCGGCCGGCTCTCCTGTCTATCCTGCTCTAAAATGTCTGCTCCCTGGACAATAAATTGGACTACATCCGATTCCAGCAGATTACGCAGCGAGAGTTTAGAGACCGCTGCATCTTTGTTTTTACGGAGACGTGGCTCAGCGACAGATTTCTGGACACCACCATTCAGCTAGATGGGCTTGCCTCGTTCCGTGCAGACAGAAATGCAGCTCTGTGTGGTAAGGCTCGTGGTGATGGCTTATGTGTTTACATCAACACGGAATGGTGCAAGAACTCGGTGCTAGTTTCTAGTTACTGCTCATCGCTGGTGGAGTTTGTGACTGTTAGATGCAGACCATTTTATTTACCACGGGAATTCACAACTGTCCTCATAATCGGAGTGTACATTCCCTCCAATGCTATTGCTAAGGAGGCGTTCTGTGAACTGCATGGGGCTATCAGCGAACTGCAGAACGCTCACCCTGATGGACTATTTATTGTTGCTGGAGATTTCAACCATGCAAATCTAAAGTCAGTGCTCCCTAAATTCCATCAGCATGTGGACTTTGCAACGAGAGGGGCGAACGTGCTGGATCTTGTTTACACAAACAAGTGATTGCGGTACCCAAGAGTTCAGCAACAGCAGTTTCCTTGTTCCCTGGGTCACATACCTGGTGCGCATGGCCGTCATCACGACCACCGTCCGCCATTCCATTTTGGCAGGTTTGGCGCTCCAGCGGCGGTCTCCCCGCCCCTGCGTGCCCAGCTGTGGCACAAATCCGTCCCCGATGTGACGGTCTCCACGGGTCACGGGACAGGCCTCTTCCTTCACCATCCCAGGCTGTTCCGGGAGTGGTCACAAGGAGCCAGGTAAGTCTGTCGAGATTGTCCCCTTGGTCCACCTTGCCCGGAGCTTGGACGCGTGGCTTGTGCTTTCCAACCCGTCGCGATGGCTGGTCCGGACTGTCCGACGTGGCTACGCGATTCGGTTCCCCAGGCATCCACCCAGGTTCAGCAGCATCCACTTCACCTCAGTGAAGGGCGAGAACGCCACTACCTTGCGCGCAGAAATTGCTACCCCCCTACGGAAGGGTGCGATAGAGCCTGTCCCTCCGGCCGAGATGAAGAAGGGGTTTTACAGCCCCTACTTCATTATGCCGAAGAAAGGCGGTGGGTTGCAGCCAATCTTGGACCTGTGAGTACTGAACCGGGCCTTACACAGACTCCCGTTCAAAATGTTGACGCAAAAACGCATTCTAGCGAGCGTCCGGCATCAAGATTGGTTCGTGGCGGTAGACCTGAAGGACGCGTACTTCCATGTCTCGATTCTACCTTGACACAGACCCTTCCTGCGGTTTGCATTCGAGGGTCTGCTGTATCAGAACAAGGTCCTCCCTTTCGGCCTGTCCTTGTCCCCTCGCATGTTCACTAAGGTCGCAGAGGCAGCCCTTGCCCGTTAAGGGAAGTGGGCATTCACATCCTCAACTATCTCGATGACTGGCTAATCCTAGCTCACTCTCAGGATATGTTGTGTGCACACAGGGACCTGGTGCTCTTGCACCTCAGCCGACTAGGGCTTCAGGTCAACTGGGGAAAGAGCAAGCTCCTCCCGGTTCAGAGCATCTCTTTTCTCGGCTTGGAGTTGGACTCAGTCTCGATGATGGTGCGCCTCACGAACGAGCGTGCACAGTCGTTGCTGACCTGTTTGAAGGCGTTCAGACAGAAGACAGCAGTTCCACTGAAACTGTTTCAGAGGCTCCTGGGGCATATGGCATCCTCAGTGGTGGCCACTCCGCTCGGGTTGATGCATATGAGACCGCTTCAGCACTGGCTCCAGACTCGAGTCCCAAGATGGGCATGGCGCTGCAGGACACATTGCGTGGCCATCATACCAGTCTGTCACCACCTCTTCAGCCCTTGGACTGACCTCACATTTCTACGGGCAGGCGTTCCCCTAGAGCAGGTCTCCAGGCACGTCGTGGTTACAACAGACGCCTCCAAAATGGGCTGGGGCGCTGTATGCAACCGGTACGCAGCCGCCGGCTCCTGGACAGGCCCGCGGCCACGCTGGCACATCAACTGCCTGGAGTTGTTGGCAATTCTGCTCGCCCTGCAGAGGTTTCGGCCATTGATCCAGGGCAAGCATGTGTTCATTCGGACAGACAACACGGCAACGGTGGCATACATCAACCATCAAGGTGGTTTATGCTCCCGTTGTATGTCACAACTCGCCCGCCGTCTCCTCCTCTGGAGTCAGCAGCACCGGAGCACTGGAGTCAAGTCACTGTGAGCCACTCACATCCTGGGCAACCTCAACACTGCAGTGGATGTGCTGTCATGACAAGTTACCCTCAGGGGAGAGTGGAGACTCCACCCTCAGGTGGTCCAGCTAATTTGGAGTCGATTCGGGCAGGCAAAGGTAGACCTGTTTGCTTCCCATGAATCCTCCCACTGCCTGCTCCCACGCCCTGACCGAGGGATCTCTCGGCAAATATGCGTTTCCCCCAGTGAGCCTACTTGCACAGACCCTGTGCAAGGTCAGGGAGGACGAGGAGCAGGTTGTCCTGGTAGCACCCTACTGGCCCACCCAGACATGGTTCTCGGACCTCACACTCCTCGCGACAGCCACCCCCCCCCCCCCCGGCAAATTCCCCTGAGGAAGGACCTTCTTTCTCAGGGACGGGGCACCATCTGGCACCTGCGACCAGACCTCTGGAATCTCCATGTCTGGCCCCTGGACGGGATGCGGAAGACTTGAGTGGCCTACCACCCGCGGTGGTAGACACGATCACTCAGGCTAGGGCCCCCTCTATGAGGCGCCTGTGTGCCCTGAAGTGGCATCTGTTTGCTAAGTGGTGTTCTTCCCAATGCGAAGACCCCCAGAAATGCGCAGTCGGATCGGTGCTTTCCTTTCTGCAGGAGAGGTTGGAAGGACCATGCAGGTGTATGTAGCCGCTATAGCGGCACACCACAACACAGTGGACGGTAAGTCCTCAGAGAAGCACGACCTGATCATCAGGTTCCTGAGAGGCTCCAGGAGGTTGAATCCCTTCAGACCATGCCTCATTCCCTCATGGGACCTCACTGTGGTTCTTCAGGGTCTACGGAGAGCCCCCTTTGAGCCTTTGCAGTCAGCTGAGCTTAAGGCACTCTCTTTAAAGACTGCCCTCCTGACTGCACTCACTTCCATCAAGAGGGTAGGAGACCTGCAAGCGTTCTCTGTCAGCGAAACGTGCCTGGAGTTCGGTCTGGGCTTCTCTCACGTGATCCTGAGACCCCGATCGGGATATGTGCCCAAGGTTCCCACGACCCCCTTTAGGGACCAGGTGGTGAACCTGCAAGCGCTGCCCCAGGAGGAGGCAGACCCAGCCCTGATGTTGCTGTGTCTGGTGCGTGCTTTACGCATCTATTTGGATCGCACGCAGAGCTTTAGAGTCTCTGAGCATCTCTTTGTCTGCTTTGATGGACAGTGGAAAGGAAGCGCTGTCTCCAAGCAGAGGATTGCCCACTGGGTCATTGACGCCATAACAATGGCAAATCATGCCCAGGACGTGCCTCCCCCGGCAGGGCTACAAGCCCATTCTACCAGGAGTGTGGCCTTGAACAGTGGTGCCTCTCTAACAGACATCTGCAGAGCAGCGGGCTGGGCAACACCCAACACCTTTGCGAGGTTCTACAATCTCCGGGTGGAACCGGTTTCGTCCTGTGTAGTGGCAGGCACAAGCAGGTAAGTACGGGACAGCTGGCCGGGTGTATTGCTTGCACATAGCGCCTTTCACCTCCCCTGAGCTGAAGACGTGCGCTGTTGACTCCCAGTACTGTTCACAAACTGTGTTCCCTGGATGATTTCCTCCGAGCCCTGTGGCAGACGAGTTTGCGGAGAAACTCGCTGCTGGCTCAGTACATGTGCTAACTAAGCCCTGTACTGGGGTAGGTGCTCCGCATGTGTTGGTTCCCCATAGGTAACCCCATGCGACGTATATCTTCCGCTAATTCGTTTCCCTATTGGTAAACTGTGTCTTCCTTGGGCGTCGAATATTACCAAGTGCCGCTAGATTTTAAATTTGTATTTTTTTTATCTCATTCTTTCTGGTTATATCAGAAATTCCATCTTTCCTTCATGCCAACAGTGTTTAACACTGCTTAACACGTGGTGAATTACTGCATTAAGGGCTGTTAACAGGTGTTTTGCTCCTGATGGAGCATTAGTGGAACGCTCTTGGAGCGAGAGAAAACAATGACGCTCCGATTTTTTAAAAACCCGCTCATCGCTCCAGGCAAAATCATGCCGCTACACTCCTCGCTCCACTTCCACTCCGCTCCGCTTACATACTCTGCTCAGGACCTTAGACTGGGCTGAAGGTTCACCTTCCAACAGGACAGTGACCCTAAGCGCATAGCCAAGACAACGCAAGAGTGGCTTAGGGACAACTCTGTGAATGTCCTTGAGTGGCCCAGTCAGATCCCGGACTTGAACCCAATCGAACATCTCAGGAGAGACCTGAAAATGGCTGTCCACCGACAGTCCCCATCCAACCTGACAGAGCTTGAGAGGATCTGCAGAGAAGAATGGCAGAAAATCCTCAAATCCAGGTGTGCAAAGCTTGTCACATCATACCCAAAAAGACTTGATGCTGTAATCACTACCAAAGGTGCTTCAACTAAGTACTGAGTTAAGGGTCTGAATACTTATGTCAATGTGATATTTCAGTTTTTTCATTTTAATAAATTTGCAAAGGTTTTTGCTTTGTCATTATGGGGTTATGGAGTGTAAATTGATGTGAAAAAAAAAGAATCTAAAGCATTTTAACATATGGCTGCAACATAACAAAATGTAAAATAAAAATGAAGGGGTCTGAATACTGTATGAATGCACTGTATGTATAAATATTTATACCCGGCTCAAGAATTACTCCGTAAATACTGATCTATGGCATTTAAAATTTTTACTTTGATCATCATTTTTTTAAGAGAATGCAGAGAGGGAAAGGGTGGCCACTTGGAAGAATCTAAAATATATTATTTTATTTGTCACTACATAATTCTTATACTCAATATATTTGTATATTTCATATTTTCTAGCAAGTTATTTCATAGTTTTAATGTATATTCTACAATGTGAAAAATAGTAATAACCAAGAATAAGTACAGTTGAAGACAGAAGTTTACATACACTTAGGTTGAAGTCATTAAAACAAATTTTTTAACTACTCCAGATTTCATATTAGCGAACTATAGTTTTGGCAAGTCATTTAGGACATCTACTTTGTGCATGACAAATAATTTTTCCAACAATTGTTTACAGACAGATTGTTTCACTTTTAATTGACTATCACAATTCCAGTGCATCAGAAGTTAACATATAGTTAACTGTGCCTTTAAGCAGCTTGGAAAATTCCAGAAAATGATGTCAAGCCTTTAGGCAATTAGCCAATTAGCTTCTGATAGGCTGATTGGCTAATTGGAATCAATTGGAGGTGTACACGTGGATGTATTTTAAGGCCTACCTTCAAATTCACTGCTTCTTTGCTTGACATGGGAAAATCAAAAGAAATCAGCCAAGACCTCAGAAAAAAAATTGTGGATCTCCACAAGTCTGGTTCTTCATTGGGAGCAATTTCCAAATGCTTGAAGGTACCACGTTCATCTATACAAACAATAGTACGCAAGTATAAACACCATGGGACCACGCCACCATCATACCGCTCAGGAAGGAGACACATTCTGTCTCCTAGAGATAAATGTAGTTTGGTGCAAAAGTGCAAATCAATCCCAGAACAACAGCAAAGGACCTTGTGAAGATGCTGGAGGAAACGGGCAGACATGTATCTATATCCACAGTAAAACAAGTCCTATATCAACATAACCTGAAAGGCTGCTCAGAAGCCACTGCTCCAAAACTGCCATAAAAAAGCCAGACTACAGTTTGCAAGTGCACATGGGGACAAAGATCTTACTTTTTGGAGAAATGTCCTCTGGTCTGATGAAACAAAATGGCCATAATGATCATTGTTATGTTTGGAGTAAAAAGGGTGAGGCTTGCAAGCCGAAGAACACCATCCCAACTATGAAGCATGGGGGTGGCAGCATCATGTTGTAGGAGTGCTTTGCTGCAGGAAGTACTGGTGCACTTCAGAAAATATATGGCATCATGAGGAAGGAAATTGTTGTGGATATATTGAAGCAAAATTTCAAGACATCAGCCAGGAAGTTAAAGCTTGGTCACAAATGGGTCTTCCAAATGGACAATGACCCCAAGCATACCTCCAAAGTTGTGGCAAAATGGCTTAAGGACAACAAAGTCAATGTATTGGAGTTGCCATCACAAAGCCCTGACCTCAGTCCGATAGATAATTTGTGGGCAGAGCTGAAAAACCTGTGCGAGCAAGGAGGCCTTCAAACCTGACTCAGTTACACCAGCTCTGTCTGGAGAAATGGGCCAAAATTCCAGCAACTTATTGTGAGAAGCTTGTGGAAGGCTAGCCAAAATGTTTGACCTAAGTTAAACAAATTAAAGGCAATACTACTAAATACTAACAAAGTGCATGTAAACTTCTGACCCACTGGGAATGTGTCGAAAGAAACAAGTTGAAATAAATCATTCTCTACAATTATTCTGAAATTTCACATTCTTAAAATAAAGTAGTGATCCTAACTGACCTAAGACAGGGAAAGTTTTCTACAATTAAATGTCAGGAATTGTGGAAAAACTGAGTTTAAATGTATTTGGCTAAGGTGTATGTAAACTTCTGACTTCAACTTTAGGTGTGCATAAATTTTATACTGGTAGTGTACAAAAGTGTAAGCTCTCTGGCACCTTTTAAAAATATAAAACCCAATAGTCCCACAACCTTAACTGTGGGTATGTTGCTGTAATGATTTTGTTCAATAAGACTTTGTAAATGTAAAAACTGGGAAATCAGGAAACATGTTACTTATTTTTTTTTTTAATTCAGTTTGCATACTTGGTTTTTGTTGTACAGATTTGCATGTGCATGTCTATAAAGCAAGGAGCCCAACAAGGCACCTCAAAAAAACCCAAGTATTTTTGTTCTTTTATTCCACTCTTATCTTTCAGCACATTGACAACAGGCAATACTCCTACTTCAAGTGCAAGAGACAACACATGAGACCTTCCTACCACTATATCTCTTTAATTTATAGCGCTAAAATAGCGTCTACCTATACAATCCTCAAGCTGCTGTACTCAAGGCTTTGCACTTCTACTGATTTTTAATAGTTCACTAGTCGAGCCCTTAGTCGAGTCAAATTCAACTAGTTGTGATGTCGTTCAGCCCCACATGGCAGAGATCGCATTCACCAACCAATACAATCAGTAGGTGGGTCCAGCTTAGCCTGGACTACCTGTAGCTGTAGGGTGTTCCCCATCCTATTGCAGCCACTTGTTCGGATGGTTACGGGGGGCCACGGGATATAGCATGCAGGCGACAATGGGAATGTGTTCCGTCATGTCATCATACTCCAACTTAAAAGTGCTTGTCTAAATTGTCGCCCACTCTCGTTTTTTAAGGAGTGAAAAGCATCCAGGTCAGATGTCCCGACACACAAAGTTGTGCTGATCATGTTGAAAATAAGTGCCCGACCGTCGGCCAGTATTATTGGCTGATATTAGCCTTTCACAGATATATCGGTATCAACGTATATGTTTACCAGTATGCACAGATATGAAAACTATTTTTCAGGACATTTAATGCATAAAACAATGCTTCAGAATTGGTGTCATAACGTAGTTTGTCTAGCAGAGTGCGCTCTGACTCTACTGTTTACAGAGCTGAGCTGACGGTGGTTCTGCAGACAGCAGACAATTGCGCGGTGGTGGATTGTGTCTGTTGAGTGTTGATTTCACGCTACACTGTTACCTAGTTGGTGAGATGCAATGCTGGAAAGTAAATAAACAACGTCCATCTTTTGCTCTCCGTGACAATGAGCTTATAGCTAACTAGCTAACCATGTAGCTACTTTCATTGCTAGTCAGCTGAGTGGAAGCTAATGTGTAAACATGTATTCACCAAACTGTTTTATTCAGGATTCGCAGTTTGGTACTCCCTTCAACTGAACAATTCCAGTCGTTGCATTTATAAAATTTAATATTTAAAAGTCAGATTTTCCACCGTTGAAAGTTTCCCCTGAATTTGAATAGCAGAATACGGTGTAACACCGTTGCCACTGTTTATCTCTTGACTCTGCAGGTGTAAATGCTTCTTGTTTTACATCCTGCCCCTAATTGACTGGCAGTATTAAAATAGTCAGCATTTGACTGATACTAAACAGTACTACTGATGTTTATTTAGCTATTTATTTTATTTTAATTTATTCTTTATTTAAATGGTCAGCAACTGTCTGATACTGAAAATACAGTACTGATGTTTATTTAGCTATAATTTTAATTTATTCTTTATTTAAATGGTCAGCCATTGACTAATACTAAACATACAGTACTGCTTTTTATTTAGCTATTTATTGTATTTTTATTTATTTATTTAAATAGTCAGCAACTGACTGTTACTGAACATACAGTACTGATGTTTATTTAGCTATTTATTGTATTTTTATTTATTATTTATTTTCTCAGTGTACATTTCTAGAATTTGTTGACAATGTATAATAATAATGTCAAATATTCTTTGATAAAAATATTTAAGAAAGCAGCCTTCTGAGTACCTTTGCATAGTCATATCGGTGCACAATCCACATAGAAAGTCTGTTTTCATTCCAGCTCAAAAATTAGATATATAAGCCACCATATCAGTAATCAGTGAATTTTCCCCCTCTAAAATCAGTATCGGTCTCAAAAATCCCATATCGGTCGGGCTCTATTGAAAATCACAAGCTAGTGCCAGCGCGGCTGCCTTTTTAAATGATTACGCAGAACACTAGAATTTCTGTTATATTTTAAGGCCATGTTAGTTGTAGTCGACTAGTCTGTGCTAGTTTGTGAAACCCCTACTGAATTCATAGTTCTTCTGGCCTAATTTGGCCAAAATTGGCTCTGCAGACCAGCAACCTACAAAGTGGACAACCAGCTGGCCCTATTTTTTTAAAGTACCAAGGTTCTTAATACTCTTAATACATTTTAACCATTTCTAACCTCTGTTCTCTCATGCCTTACATCCATGATCTCCACTTCACTTCCCTCCACATCATCTCTCTTGAAGTACATACTGCTACAAACCCTTTTTTTCTCCACTCTAGCCTTTACAACATCTGTCCAGTCTTCTGCATACCACTTGCTCTCAGAAGTGTTCTATACGCAAAACTCAGGCTGATTAAAAGAAATGGCACAAGTCAAAAGATCATACTGACTTGAGTTTTCTCATCTAAGAACAATTTGTTAGAAGACAAACAATTGGGTTTCAAAAGGGGACATTTCACATAGATTATCCTGCTGTCTGTAAAGATGTTCCATGTCCTCACAGGATTGCTGAAGTCAACTGATTTTAGTAACAGACCTTCCTATCTCTGTGTCAAACTAAAATTATGATACTGCCACCTTTCAATGGTAATTTTTTTTACTTGTAATTTTGCTACAAAATCATAGGTGAAAATTATAATTTATACCATTCTCAAAAAAAATATTGGATTATTTAGTAAATATTGAACTGTGGAATTTCATATTTTAGCTTTCATAATTTTTTGATGATCATCTTTCACCAGTAAAAAATATATCAAAACAACATTTTGCAGGGGCCTGGGTAGCTCAGCGAGTAAAGACGCTGACTACCATCCCTGGAGTCGAAAGTTCAAATCCAGGGGTGCTGAGTGACTCCAGCCAGGTCTCCTAAGCAACCAAATTTGCCCGGTTGCTAGGGAGGGTAGAGTCACATGGGGTAACCTCCTCGTGGTCGTTATAATGTGGTTCACTCTCGGTGGGGCGCGTGGTGAGTTGTGCATGGATGCCGCAGAGAATAGCGTGAAGCCTCCACGCGCGCTATGTCTCCGCGGTAACGTGCTCAACAAGCCACGTGATAAAATGTGCGGATTGACGGTCTCAGATGCGGAGGCAACTGAGATTCGTCCTCCGCCACCTGGATTGAGGTGAGTCACTATGCCACCACGAGGACCTAGAGCACATTGGGAATTGGGCCTTCCAAAACTGGGGAGAAAGAAAATAAAAATAATTTTGCACCAAGGACCTCTGGTTGAGTTGTAGTGAAATTACCCTATGGAAGGACCTTATTCACAGTAACGCCATCTTAATTTTTGAGGGGAATGACGATAAATCAAGAAGCAAGATGAACGTAATGTTCAGGAGTGTTCATGCCATTGGGAAGAAGGGAAGACAACACCTGGATTTCCATTGGATTTGTGAATAAGTGTTAATTACCCACCACCACAAATTCTCTGGTAATGACTGCCTTAAAATACAGAAACCAAATAATTTTTTTGCCGTTCAGTTTATTTTTCATTTTTTGAAAATGCATGATTCTAAACATGGTTATAATGAACAGGTTCTTTTGAATGTACAGCATGAGACATAACACATGACATTGTAGTCTGTAGGATTACAAGTTAATTACAAATGAACAGCAAAGCAAAAAACAAAAAAAAACAAAAAAACACTTGCTTTAAGAGCATGCGCATACAAATCAAAACAATGTTTTGCAAATTCCTTAATGCAAAGCTTAATCTATTACTGTATATCATATTATAAGATAATTTTAAAATGGAACTATTTGTACAATTGGGTACATATTGCTCAACTGCTAGCAATGCCAAGATCATGGGATCAATTCACAGGGGAACTCACAAACTGATAAAATGTATACCTTGAATGCACTAAGTCGCTTAGAATAAATGCACTGCCAAATGCATAAATGTCAATGTAACTAGTTTCTTACTGTGCCTCTTCAAAAAGTTTACAATCACCTTGAGAAGGCTGGAAAGGTCTTCATCCTTGTGCTTCTGTAACTGCAAAAATTTTAAACTTTTGAGTGCTTTTAATTCAATCTAATTTATTAATGCATTAATGTTGCAAATATTGAACACATGGAGACCAGTGAATGTAGAACAGTTGACAACAATAAATAACATCTTGAAAACTTACCCTTTTCTTGAAGTATTTTTCTCCACATGTGATACTCTCTGATGACGATTTCAATTCGCCTTTTCCAGTACTCCTCTTCTGTCGCTACTGCCTAATTGACAGAAAAGTTGCTATCATTAGAAAGTTACACGTATTTATAAATATATTTGGATTGTCAAGTGACACACTAAAAAGACTCACCTCTGTTGGTCGATGCACTCCTGAGTCCATATTGCCATTCAAAGGTGTGACAAAATGGCAAACAGGATTCTGTCTCTTCTCTACATCTTCCAGAGAGAGAGAGAGAGAGGAGTTGCAGACATAAATCAACAATCTATTTAAACATTTCGGAGCAATATGCATCTCTCATTGTTGGTCTTACATTGCATATACCAGGCTCTCCAGATAGCATTGTTGAGGCGAAATTTGTCCCTCCACAACAGCTTGAGACCTTTGAAGTTTTTCCATTTTGGTGACACCAACCTCCCACTTATAGACAGGGGACACAAAACAAATAAAATAATGGTCACCCATCTGAATTATATTACAAGATATGTTCATGAGCCAGAGATACAGTATGTTGTTGTTATCATTTAGAAGATACTTGCTTGTCAAAAGCATCAAAGTACGCAGACTACATTGTGAATAATCGCTCAAAGGCATAATAGTTATAGTATATAGTATATAGAAAAGCTCTTTTGCTGTGACTATATTTGCAATTTAGAAGTTATAGTCATGTTTTTACCCTAAAGTGTATTTTGGAATTGATGTTATGTGTAACTTTACTATGCTCTAAGAAAAAGGACAATATTTTTTTTTTCTAATAAACTTTCTTCATCTGGCTTGACAGCAATGAAAACTGATTTTTTCTGTAAGGATAAAATTATCTATTCAATTTATATTTTTTAATTTTTAGCAATTTCAAGTAAAATGTGGAAATTGTTCTATGGTGTGATTGACCTCATAATGAACTGTAAAATAGAGAGGCATATAAACATAATACAGTATGACGAAGAAATACAATTTAAATTTACTGGCATTATTATATCACTTGATTTATCATAAATCATAATGTATTTCTCTAAAAATCCTTACATTTTTGTCACCAATTGAGTTCTGCGGACTCACTCTAGGATTCTTGATGATTATGCTAATAAGTACATCAACAGGAAATAATGAACACATTTGGAGAGTTTTACTACTTCAATTATTTAATTGATTAAATTAATAAATTTGTGTTGAACTACTTCAGTGTTCAATAATTCAGTGTGCTATTCAGTTCCTCTGACACAGATTTTCACCATTAAATAAATTCACTTATTTGTGTGGATGCTGGCATATGGGATTCTAACTGTTGACAATGAGTACAAATAGCTTAAAGGAATAGTTCACCCAAAAATTAATATTCCCCCATAGTTTACTCACCCTTATGCCATTCCAGATGTGTATGACTTTCTTTCTTCTGCTGAAAACAAATTAAGATTTTTAGAAGAATTTCTCAGCTCTTTTGGTTCATACAATGCAAGTGAATGGGTGTCAAAATTTTTAAGCTCACAAAATCACAAAAGTCAGCATAAAAGTAATCCAGAAGACTCCAGTGGTTAAATCCATATCTTCAGAAGCGTGTGGTGTGAGACGCAGATCACTTTTACATTCTTCTTGTGTTTTTGGTGATTCACATTCTTCGTGCTTATTGACCCCTCCTGGGCAGGGAGAAGAATTTCTAGCAAAAAATGACTTAAATATTTATCTGTTTTTCACCCACACCTATCATATCACTTCTGAAGATATTAATTTAACTAATGGATTACTTTTATGATGCATTTATGTGCTTTTTAGAGCGTCAACATTTTGGCACACATTCACTTGCATTGTATGAACCTACAGAACTGAAATATTCTTCTAAATATCATAATTTGTGTCATACACATCTGGGATGGCATTTTGGGTTAGCTAGCTTGGGTCCCTTTAGTTCCTTGAAATGTCCTGCAGTGAGACAATATCCTGCAGTATGGCATGCTACACTCAATCTACTCTAAGCCAATTTAAACAGCATTTTCTTAAAATGATTATATTATATTATATTATATTATATTTGTACTTTTGTCTGCAGGGCAACTGAAATGAACTTGATTAAAAGTTGATTAAAAGTGGTGAAAAACTTTAGAAAAATGGTAATCAGGTACACTTCTAAATACACTTCCCCCTTATACAAATATATAAACTGTAACCTTGATGTTATATGCCCATTTCCCTCTGTTCATTACCCATTTATCTCTTCACCCTACAATTAAAATTTTAAATAAACTCCACATCAGATTTCATCAAGGATTGTTTAATCCGA
The DNA here is from genome assembly GCF_019703515.2 of Myxocyprinus asiaticus. Lineage (NCBI taxonomy): Eukaryota > Metazoa > Chordata > Actinopteri > Cypriniformes > Catostomidae > Myxocyprinus > Myxocyprinus asiaticus. The sequence continues at coordinate 7,135,630 of NC_059347.1, forward strand.
AGGCGCTTCTATCTCTACACTTCAGGCCTTACAGCAGGGTTATTCAACTTCATCAACGAGCAGGCCAAATGGAAAAGTTCTTCAGGGCATGTGGGCCGAGCCAGAATTATGTTGTCAGCAAAAAGCTTCTATCTACAGATAACAGTCTGACATACAATATTTCTTCACTATATAAATACTACATCTGTGTTAGACTTCATCTTATTTTGTCATGAAACATCTCCACCTAGCAGGAACTTCTGACAAAAACATACAAAATCGACTAAAAAGTGTTTTCAATAATGGTCCATAACAGAGAGTAAATCAGACTGATGACATGTAAAAGCAAGAGCATTGCATCAACATATAGTGCCTCTTCACATAATTCTTTGACTTTGGTTGCAGTATTAATGCATTAAAAAATCAACAATAATAACATGGTAACACCTTACAATAAGGTCGTATTTATTAACATTAGTGAATGCAAGTATCATGAACTGAAAATGAACAATAATCTTATGAGCATTTATTAATATTATTTAATATTACTGATGAATAAAATACATAAAAATACAATTGTTCATTGTAAGTTCATGTTTGTTCGTAACATCTGTCATTTTAGTCATTTAATTTTCCCATTCAGTCAAACTGACGATTATTTCAAAACGAATGACTGACACACATTCTCCACACCGTGGAGCGGGTGTTAAGAGTCTTACAAGAAATAATAGTAGATATACAAAAAATACAATTTTTTACCATAAGCAAGAGATATAACTGACAAACTCACGCGGGCCACTGAAAATTCAAACAGGCCGGATTTGGCCTGTGGGGTGGCCAGATAAATAGGGCTGCCTTACAGTGATAACACGCACAACTGCTTTACAAAGGCAAAAAAGGAACACTGCTGTTTTAGTTCCTGCTCTGTATACAGTAATGATAATGGATTGATTTTAAAACTAAGGCCATTTCATGGGTATACAAACATGGGCTATTCTTAGATCAGGAATGACAAGGCTGCCAAGGGATTCCTACTATGTTGCCAAACCAAACAAGGCACATGGAAGTCCATGCAACAAGCTGTGCAACTTGATTCGGGTACAAAAACTAGAGAAAAGCAAGATCTTGCTAAGATAGTGTGGTTGTGTGATTTCCACCATGCAAAACACAGAGTTGAACATTTCTGAACAAAGAAATCTGGAAAAAAACAAAAAACAGATGACAAGTCAAATTAAAGTGTGATATTTCATAGCTTGAATAGCATTGGAATTGTATGATTGACAAAATCAGAGTTTGTTGTTGGATGAAGATGAACAGGCAAATAAAGTAGTAAATAAAAATAAAAACAACAAACATGCCATGGTCCAAATCCCTGAGATCACATTTTTCCCCATTCTGATGGTTGATGTGAACATTAACTGAAGCTCCTGACCCATATCTGCACTGCACTGCTGCCACACGATTGGTTGATTAGATAATCGCATGGATGATTGTTGGTGCCAGATGGGCTGGTTTGAGTATTTCTGTAACTGCTGATTTCCTGGGATTTTCACACACAGCAGTTTCTAGAATTTACTCTGAATGGTGCCAAAAACAAAAAACATCCAGTGAGTAGCAGTTCTGCGAATGGAAATGCCTTGTTGATGAGAGAGGTCAACAGAGAATGGCCAGACTGGTTTGAACTGACAAAGTCTACGGTAACTCAGATAACCGCTCTGTACAATTGTGCTGAGAAGTAGCATCTCAGAATGCTATTCTGAGTTGCGGGTTGGTGCTGTTTTGGCGGCACGAGGGGGACCTACACAATATTAGGCAGGTGGTTTTAATGTTGTGGCTGATCGGTGTATAGCGATATAAACAATATAGCAAAATCTCTACTGACTGACACTATATCGTTGCCATAATATTTATCATCATATCAGCCAGCCCTAATAGGCTAATTAAGAATGTGAAAGACGCTAGGCACTTGTGTTGCTGTTGACTTACATTCTGATGATTTATTTACTGACACCTGATTGACATTAACTGGACTTGTAAACATTAAATTATTGATGATTCTGCAAAAGTCACATATCATTAATCATATCAAAAGTGGGGAGGCCTCAGTTAAATGACCTGTCATGTAAAGGTAATCTCACTTAAAACTGATTTCATTGAGGCCACACAAGATTTTTTAAATGAATGATTTTGTTTATTTTTTTAATTTATTTTTGTAACATGAAAAGGGAAGTCTGAAATCACTGTAAACCATAAAATCAAGACATATTTTAATGTTTTTTCACATTTTTAAAGACATTTTCTGGAGATGTCCAGATAAATTCTCATTAACAAATCAAACTTTGGCCAAACATCTAAGTAGATGGTTAGCTCAAAAAATAATAAAAATGATAATATATAATTGTGGTGGTGGGGGCGTGGCTGAGCGCCGGCTTGTGAATGGAGAGCAAAATCAGGAGATGAGAATGGTAAGAATCACCACCTGGCAATGATTGTCTCTAACAGCTGTTTGTCATTGCAGTGAGAGTGGAGACGGGTTTTAAGAGCGAGCCGGGCGCCAGTGAGGAGAGAGAGCTACCCACACAGAAAACACCGAAAGAGCATGTGCTGAGTTTGCTGAGTTGTTTGAGTTGTTAAAATAAATTACCTGTTTGAGTTTAATCTCACCATCTCTCGATTCCTCCTTGCACCCCATCCTAAGAACTTTGTTACAATAATATAAATAATTATAGTCTTGACTACAAAAAAGCTATTGTTGATGTTGTCACACTATATGTGGTAAGTTGTCACAAGGGACCTGCCATTAAACTATTGGTGTAAGTTTCATGTAAACAACAAAACAAAATCTACACCTCTCTTTATAAAAGGCTTGTTAGCTTAATTAATTAAAGAGGTCCTATTATGCTTTTTGGGATTTTACCTTTCCTTTAGTGTGTAACAGCTCTTTGTACATGTAAAACATCTGCAAATTTACAAAGCACAAAGTCCATGCAAAAGGGATTATTCTCTCCCACAGACAACACTGCTCAAGAACTACACAAATCGCCTGGATTGTAGTCCATCCATTTCTTCCGTAAAGTATCTACGTCACTATGTAAAATATTTGCATAATGCCCGCCTAAGGGCTTCTTTGGCCCACCCTCAAACAAAGGTAGTTATAGCCGAGGCCAGGATGAGTTGGGTTAGTGTTATCGCCATGTTGAGATGATGCTGTTTTCTTCACTGCGAAAGCAAAACCTCTTTGTTTGGACTTCCAAAGGCAGACGAATTGAAGAATCAGTGGTTAAAATGTATTTTTACTACTATTCCTCAGCAGTACAACCACAACCAATGCTGGATTTTCAAGTCGGTTACTCCTGAAAGATGGTGCAGTTCCCACTTTGTTGGGACAATGTTAGTGCTTCAGGATCGCAACCTGTAAGTATGCTTTATTATTTGTGGATTTATCTGCTACCGAGTGTTCAAATGCGGAGTTTTGTGTTGTAGCTACGGTGTACACCCAGTGCGCAGCTGTAGGCCTCTGCTAACCCGCTAGCTAATGTTACTGTGTGCGTGCCCACTTTTAACTAGAATTGTGTCAAATTATGCAGATTGTTTGTCGTTCTTACTATCGTGAATAGTGATCAATTGTGGAGATGGATTTATTTTTACCAAAGGTAATTGTACGTCTGCAATCCACGGTAGTGCTCGGCAAACTTGCTATGTAATGTTATTGTTTTGGTAAGGCTTTACTATTCAGCTGTGGGCCGGCTTTTACCTAAAACTGTGTAACAAAATGGTCGATCTCAAGAGTCTTATATAATTATATACAATGGTGGCCAAAATGGAATAATGTACAGATTTTGCTCTTGTGGAAAGAAATTGGTACTTTTATTCACCAGAGTGGCATTCAACTGATCACAATATATAGTCAGGACATTAATAACATGAAAAAATACTATTACAGTTTGAAAAAAATGTTCAGACCTTCTTAAACTACTTCAGAGTTCTCATCAAAAAAATCACCTACATACAGCAATGACAGCTTTGCTGATCCTTGGCATTCTAGCTGTCAGTTTGTCCAGATACTCAGGTGACATTTCACCCCACGCTTCCTTTAGCACTTGCCAGAGTTGTGGCTGTCTTTTTGGGCACTTCTCATGCACCTTACAGTCTAGCTGATCCCACAAATGCTCAATGGGGTTAAGATCCATAACACTCTTTTCCAATTATCTGTTGTCCAATGTCTATGTTTCTTTGCCCACTCTAACCTTTTCTTTTTGTTTTTCTGTTTCAAAAGTGGCTTTTTCTTTGCAATTTTTCCCATAAGGCCTGCACCCCTGAGTCTTCTCTTTACTGTTGAACATGAAACTGGTGTTGAGAAGGTAGAATTAAATGAAGCTGTCAGCTGAGGAAATGTGTGGCATCTATTTCTCAAACTAGAGACTCTGATGTACTTATCCTCTTGTTTAGGTGTACATCTGGCCTTCCACATCTCTTTCTGTCCTTGTTAGAGCCAATTGTCCTTTGTCTTTTAAGACTGTGTACACCTTTGTATGAAAAGTCTTTTTTGCAATTTCAAGCATTGTATCACCTTTATTCCTCAAAACAATGATTGACTGATGAGTTTCTAGAGAAAGCAGATCTTTTTTTGCCATTTTTGACCTAATATTGACCTTAAGACATGCCAGTCTATTGCATACTGTGGCAACTCAAAAACAAACACAAAGACAATGTTAAGCTTCATTTAATGAGCCAAATAGCTTTCAACTGTATTTAATTTAATGGCAAGTGATTTTCTAGTACCAAATTAGCAATTTAGCATGATTACTCAAGGATAAGGTGTTGGAGTGATAGCTGCTGGAAATGGGGCCTGTATATATTTGATCAAAAATGACTTTTTTCAAATAGTGATGGTGCTGTTTTTTACATCAGTAATGTCCTGACTATTCTTTGTGATCAGTTGAATGATCTGCTATCGGTAGTCCACAGCTAACTTGCTCACTAACTCTCTAATACACCCGGTAATGTCCAACCGGAAGTAAGCCTCTGTTCTCCGTTCATAGCTCTGGCGAAAAAAGTTCGGCTACACCCATTCCAGCAAAAGATGACTAACTCAGATGCATTATGTGTCTTTTACTTGAAGCTTTGTTAGGTTCAAAAGTAATCAACGGTGTACTTGTAAGAAAGCTAGTAAGTTAAAACTTACCACTGTGAAACGTCCTGCTCAAGTCGTGCTTGTGAAGGTGGTTCGGGTCGATCAGCTTGCTCTTCCAAACTTTCATTATCGGACTCGGGCTAGAGCTGGTATGACAAAAACCATCGCCACTGTTACCATAGTTACAGTAGTGTTTACAGCTGCTCAGGAAGACTCCGGAGCTGAAAATCGGTTATGTAAGGGGCGTAACATTTCCGACACACGCTCTACGTGGTTGACCAATCACAACAGACTAGGCCAGCTGACCAATCAGAGTAGACTGGGCTTTTCTGAAAAGGGGCTTTAAAGAGACAGGAGGTAAATAAGAGCGTTTCGGCCAGAGTATGAAGAGAGGGGAAAAGCAATGTACAGTATGAGAAAAATGATGTGTTTTTTGAACATTAAAGCATGTAAACCTATTCTAGTAGACCCCCAAAATAAAAGTATGAACCTGTAAATTAGCATAATATGGGCTTTTTAAGTAAAACAATGGACCTTAATCAGAGTAGTGCCATATTTCTTTTTTTTTTTTTTGTAGAAACAAAAATGAGGCTGTGTGGGATAGTCCTTGTCTCTGTGTTTTTGTGGATGGATGTTTTGAAAAACATCTCATTAATTTCCAAAGTCAAAAATCAAATATGGCGCTACTCTAAATAAGTCTATTATGAGACACAAAACAATTCATGTAACAAAAATGGAAAAGGTAACCTATCAAAATATTTTTTTGGTCAGTATATGCTTATGATAATATCTCTAGACATTGCCAATCAAACTTCAGCAGCAGTTCAAATGTTATGGTAATGATAAAGTGTGTTGCCATAATGAGGTGACCTAACAAAAAATGCGCTAATAATAGGGATATCCATTACAAGTGAGCAAAAAATTATTGCTTCATCTTACATCAACTAATTTAGTTGTCAGAATTGATAATTAAATCCATGGTCTCACAAATTTAGCATCACTTGCAGTAATGAGAATGCAGTGTGTCAGAAACAGGTCACATAGACACAACTGCAACTTTTTTAGTGGAAAAAAGTGAGGTGACATGTTTCCAGCTATCCATGTTTGAACTTCTCTTGCTAATGCATCATGGCAGAATTAGCATTTATTTCACAAAAAAATTTTGTTTTAAAAAGGCAGCCAAAAAAAAGTGTTGGGATGCAGAGAAACAGCTTGATGGACACCAGGTTTTTTTCATTTTATTATTCAGATAGTGATGTTTGGAACATCAATTAGCCTAAATAATTTGTATTTACTATTAGGTCTAAGGTACAACATGCATTATTGAAATAAAAAAATAATAACTGTTCATACTGCATTTAATAGTCCTAATTTTGAAGCTGTACACTTTGCGGTAATGAGAAATTAACCCAAAAATTCTTTAAAAATCAAATACATTATAAAAGTATAGTTCCGGTCCTGAGCACAGCTCTGACCTCTTCACAGAACTTCTGTTTGTATCACTCTGCAGCACCCATAACTGACAGTTATTCTTGTTGCCTAGCAACATTCTGTTTACTGCCAGGGACTATATGGCTACACCCATGTCAGTGTTGGACTCAAGATGGCGCCGAGTATGGCTGCTGCGTTGGGAGCTCCGACACAACGTGGTAGTGTTTTGTTTGTTTTGTTTACAGTTCTTATGTTTTTTGCCTTGGATGTTGTCTGCTTTATTGTCTATGACAGACAAACACTTTTGGACACTGGTTCAGCAATTACACACCATAAACTAGACTTCAAATTCCTCAATGCTGACCCGCTGTTTACAAACACGCAAGCGGACCCCTTTGTCTGTGCTGCTCGGCCGCGGAAACGCAGGAGGAAAAGGGAAAACAGAGCCAGCGTTCTCATCAGAGTAAGACTCCGCGCAAATCGAGCCCCGCTACCCAGTATTCAACTGGCAAATGTTCAGTCTCTGGATAACAAGCTGAAAGCGCGGATCTCTTTCCAACTAGAGACGAGGGACTGCTGCATTATCTGCCTTACGGAAACTTGGATGTCTGCGGAGATTCCAGACTCAGCCATTGAATGTTTTATGATCAACAAATCCTGGTGTGATCAGAGGAACGTACATTCTATCAAGTCTTTCTGCTCTCCTGATCTGGAATTTATCATGCTTCTGTGTCAACCATTCTGGCAACCGAGGGAATTCACAGCGGTCATTATCACTGCTGTGTACATCCCGCTACAAGCCGACACAGACTGGGCACTCAAGGAACTGTATGGGATTATAAGCAAGCAGGAAACCGCGCACCCTGAGGCCGCGTTCATTGTGACTGGGGACTTTAATAAAGCCAGTTTCAAATCAGTCGCACCAAAATACCACCAGCACATTAGTTTCAACACACAAGGGGACCGGGTTTTGGACCATTGCGACTCTCCCTTCCAGGATGGCTACAAATCCCTCCCCCGCCCACCAATTGACAAATCGGACCACTCTTCCATTCTGCTTCTGCCCGCTTACAGGCAGAAACTGAAACGGGAAGCACCCACTCTCAGAACGATCCAGTGCTGGTCGGACCAATCAGACTCTACGCTATAGGACTGTTTTGATCACACGGACTGGGAGATGTTCCGGTCCGCCTCTGATGACGACATCGAGCTTTACGCTGATAGTGTAATGTGTTTCATCAGAAAGTGCGTAGAGGACGTCGTTCTGATCAGAACAACATGGATCTATCCGAACCAGAAGCCATGGATTAATAGCGATGTTCGCACGGCACTTAATGTGCGGACCTCTGCTCTTAATTCTGGGAACGCGGAGGAGCATAAACAAGCCAGTCATCAGAACAGCAAAACGCCAGTACAGGAACAAGATTGAAGGACAGTTTAACACCACCAACTCTAGAAGCATGTGGCAGGGAATTAACATCATCACGGACTTTAAATGGAATAAAAACACCGCTGCCTCTCTAACAGATGAGCTAAATACTTTTTATGCTCGTTTTGAGGGAAATAACACCACCCTCGCGGAGAGAGCTCTCGCGGCCGAAGCTACAGAGGTTAGTTCACTCTCCGTCTCTGTAGCAGATGTAACCCGATCCTTCCGACGGGTGAATATCCGCAAAGCCGCGGGCTCAGACGGCATTCCGGGCCGCGTCATCAGAGCGTGCGCGAACCAGCTGGCTGGTGTTTTTACGGACATTTTCAACTCTTTGTCTGTAGTCCCCACATGCTTTAAAACATCCACCATTGTGCCTGTTCCAAAGCAATCAAAAATCACTTGCTTAAATGACTGGCGTCCTGTTGCTCTGACCCCCATCATCAGCAAATGCTTTGAGAGACTAATCAGAGATTACATCTGCTCTGTGCTGCCTCTCTCTCTAGATCCATTGCAGTTTGCTTACCGCAACAACCACTCCACTGATAATGCCATTGCATACTACTATGCACACTGCTCTCTCCCACCTGGAAAAAAAGAACACTTATGTGAGAATCTTGTTTGTAGACTACAGCTCAGCATTCAACACCATAGTGCCCTCCAAGCTAGATGAGAAACTCCGGGCTCTGGGCTTAAACAGCACACTGTGCAGCTGGATCCTGGACTTCCTGTCAAGCAGACGCCAGGTGGTTAGAATAGGCAGCAACATCTCCTCATCATTGACCCTCAACAATGGAGCCCCACAGGGCTGTGTTCTCAGCCCACTCTTGTATTCCTTGTACACACATGACTGTGTGGCAACACATAGCTCCAATGCCATCAAGTTTGCTGATGACACGACGGTGGTAGGTCTGATAACTGACAATGATGAAACGGCCTACAGAAAGGAGGTGCACACTCTGACACACTGGTGTCAGGAGCACAACCTCTCCCTCAACGTCAGTAAGACAAAGGAGCTTATGGTGGACTTCAGAAGAAAAGACAGAGAACACAGTCCCATCACCATCAATGGAACACCAGTGGAGAGAGTCAGCAGCTTCAAGTTCCTGGGTGTCCACATCACTGAGGAACTCACTTGGTCCATCCACACTGAAGTCGTTGTGAAGAAGGCTCATCAGCGCCTCTGCTTCCTGAGACGGCTGAGGAAGTTTGGAATGAACCGCCACATCCTCACACGGTTCTACACCTGCACTGTAGAGAGCATCCTGACTGGCTGCATCTCCACCTGGTACGGCAATAGCACAGCCCACAACCGCAAAGCACTGCAAAGGGTGGTGCAAACTGCCAGACACATCATCGGAGGTGAGCTTCCCTCCCTCCAGGACATATATACCAGGCGGTGTGTGAAAAAAGCTCGGAGGATCATCAGAGACTCCAGCCACCCGAGCCATGGGCTGTTCTCACTGCTACCATCAGGCAGGCATTATCGCAGCATCAGGACTCACACCAGCCGACTTCATGACAGCTTCTTCCCCCAAGCAATCAGACTTTTGAACTCTTGATCTCCCACGATCAAAATACATCAGCACTGCACTTTATTACTCTTACTCTTATATCTCACACTGGACTGTCATAAATTATATTATTATTATATTAAATTCTCTCTTAACAACTTACTATCAACCGACAGCCTGAATGTCAATACAGTACAACCTACTGTACATTCTATATATACTTTTTTTTATTGAATAATGTATATCTATATTGTGTGTATTGTACTGTACAGTGTATGTTATTATTTGTATATTGTGTTGTGTGTAATTATGTGTATATTAGACTTTAAATTGTGATGTGTTAATTTGATGTTATTGTAAATTGGTATATGTCTCATCACTGTCACGACTGCTATGTTGATTGGAACTGCACCCAAGAATTTCACACACCATTGCACTTGTGTATATGGCTGTGTGACAATAAAAGTGATTTGATTTATATCTTCTGGCAGAAGGATGGCAATGAATGATTTTACCTTACAAATCTAAAGATTTTATGAAAATTTGTGTCCTTAATATTTTTATTATGTGGTGACCATTTTATAAAAGCTGTGGCATATTGTGAACACAGTCACGGCTGAAGGGCGTTGTTATTAGGGATTTGCCGAAGCTGAATACCTTATTTGGAAAGGCACGAATAATGACTTCAATATGAATAATGGATTCATCCGAATAATATAAAAAATAATTGTATAACTGATTATCCAAAAAGCACAAGGATAAAGTGTCATTTTAAATCAACATATCCAAAATTACAACAAATTTATGAATCTGTGCAGCCAATATTTCTAAAGTGTAAACCTTATGAATGAAAATGCGCACTTTTGAGATTTCAGACCGGATGGACGCAGTCTCGACTCAGTTTGTGGTATCTGTTAATTGTGCACGTCTGGAGCTTGTCAGTTTAACTAAGATATGACAATGTACACTTTCCACTTGAAATGTCTATGTTAATGTATCACAAGATTCACACGTGATTCTCATGTATTTATTTATAGCTTAAACCTGAGCACGATGTTAAATTCCTGACCTGAAGTGATTTAAAGTTGGAGCTCATCTTTCCGTCTCTTAAAGATGACTACATTTATATCCACATCAGCGATTAAGGTTATTAACTAAGGTTAAGGTTAAGACTTTATTCCGAAAAAAGTTAAAATGCTCTATAAAGGTTTAAATTCTCCACAGAGTATTCATCTAAGAGAATATTCCTCCTTATGTAAAATGAAGAAACTGAAACTCCGTCTTTTCTTCTTCTTCTTTAAACTGTGCTAAATTCCTGATAGACCTACGGGACTTTCACCTGTTTGTAGGCTATATTTATTTGATTTTAATGTTTGAATTTGTATTTATTATTCACTGCAAAATGTGTGCTTGACATTTCACATTTTGCTCGACACTACTTCAGAATAATGTTGTTATACATGCACAGACAAATGAAAATTCTGTTTCAAGCATATATTAATATCTGAAATACCAGGAGAAACCACAGTTAACAACATATTCCACAGTTAATGTAGCCTACAAATTCAGCTTCATATGGTAAGAAAAAAAAAGAATAAAATATTTTTTAAATAATAATAATAATAATAATAATTATTATTATTATTATTATTAGGCTATTATTATGAAAAAGGCATATACAAGGCATATTTTATTAATAGAAACTATAAATGTAAAAGTAACACTTAAAAATGGGCATTTCATTTAGTTTTAACGCACTTCCGGTTTAAGCCCGGTTTTTGGTTCTATCCAAATACAGAGACAGATACAGATAATTTTGACATATGAACAGATACAGATAAAAATACAGATAATGGCTTTGCTGCACACCCCTAGTTGTTAGGCATGATGCGAAGCTTCGGGACTTGTGTCACTGCAGAACAAAAATAGGCGTTTTCCAATCCGTGGGCGTTTTTAAACCAGGATGGGCTTTCTTCAACCGCTTTAAGCTTGTTCACACAGTTGGCAGCATGTCGCTAGACTTTGCAGTCTGGTTCGCTGGTGGGCGTTCCTAATGCTGCCGCCACTCTAACATTTTTGGTGGACTGCACAACTGTCCATAGTAGCATTTAAAATGCTGACTACAGATTATACTGCTGATAAAACTAAGATATAATTCTAATTTGACAAGGAATCAGTTCTTTTGTCTCTAAAAATGCCCATTCTGCAGGGGAGAGTGTTTTATATAAACTGCAGCAGTGTTTTATGCGTCATTCCATTAAACAAGACGAACGCTATATCAATATATGAATCAAACTCACTCAGAATGCTGACACGGTTTTCCATGCATCATTTTATTAGGCCATATCCATGGATTTGGTTACAGACAACTGATATAGAACAGTGAATTCGCTCACAGAAAATTTTCCTCCGTCTTGCCTGCACTCAAGTCGACTCCAGTATCTCACACTCACCCTGCCTGGAGACGGATGACGTAAGCTCCTCTGTCTTCACTCTCATTGGTAGTCGCTCGTGAATGTCACTCGATATTTGCATCAAGTTGAATTTTTCTCAACTTGTCTTGTCGCTTCCAAAGGAGATCTTTGTGGCAACAGCTCGTGTCGCCAGAAGTCGCCAGCTCTCATTGAAAATGTATGGTCTCCTGTCGCTTCAGGCGACACGACGTGACAGCAACCGTTGGCGACAGGATGTGGGCGTGTCAAGCGACAAGACAAAGTTGAGAAAAGTTCAACTTGATGCAAATGCAGAGCGATATCAATCAGCGACAGCCAATGATAAAAGAGAGTGAAGCTCGCGTCATCTGTCTCCTGTGAGATAATGGAGACGAGTGCAGGAAAGATGGAATTGTTGTTGTTGTCATTTATTTTCCTGTTCTATATCATGTTTCTGTATAAGGATTTAATAAAACAGTGATGCATGGAAAACAGTGTCAGAAATTGTCAGCATTCTGAGCGAGTTTGATTAATACATTGAAAGATCGATCTTTGTTTTTATTTAATGCATTGAGTATTGATGCAGTTTATAACACTTTCCCGTCCAGAATGTTCATTTTAGTGGCAAGTAAACTGATTTGTTATCAAATTGGATAATGTACCAGACATTGTCGACATTGTTAGTGAGTTTAATGCATACATTAATATATTGTTCATCTTGTTCATGACAGGATGCATTGAGCACAGCTGTAGTTTACATAAAATCACTCTCCCATGCAGAATGATAATTATTAGAGGCAAAACAAATGATTCCTTGTAAATAAGAATTATATATTTGTTTTACTGGCAGTCTAGCTCATCTGTGATCAGTTTTTCTGAAGCTATGGCAAGTTGTACAGCCAACCAATAACGCTAGAGTGACAGCAGTAGGAACGGCCACTAGCGACAAATACAGAGACTAGCGAAATCTAGCGACAGAATCGCTGACAATGTGAACGGGGCTTTACACGATTTGCCTACTACATTGAGAATCCTTACTTTAATTTTATAGTTGAAAAACGCCCATACCGATTTGAAAACACCCATAGATTGAGAAACGCCCATTATTGTTCCGCAGAGACTTCGAAGCAGACACGAAGACTATATTGACAATTACAAATCCTTTGTAATCTTTATGTGCAAGATGGAACACATGTATATGTCTTGTGTTAAATTTTCAGAATATAATTTTATATTGATTATTATATAGAAACCCTCACTGCCATGCTTCCAGCTCAGTTTCATGAGAATTGCCCCTAAATCTATGGTTTTAAAGGAGAAATGAGAGAAACGACAACTAGTTACACCCAGCTAATCTAGAAATTAAATTTCCTGCCAATTTACTCTCAAATGCAGCACTGCAAGATGTTCATTAACAAAACAGATAAATGTATTCATTCATAACCTTTATTTGCAACAAAATTACAAGGCAAATAGTTTTTAAATATTTGATGTCGTTTTCTTTGTGACTGCTTTCTAAAGTTACAAATTAAAAATGATCTGCACCATTCTCAAATAGTAAAACTCGTGACCTGAGAAAGGGGCGTCTAATTTTACAAACATGCAGTAACTTTAAATTGAGCATAAATAAGGATTTTAAGTACAGGTGCATCTCAATAAATTAGAATGTCGTGGAAAAGTTCATTTATTTCAGTAATTCAACTCAAATTGTGAAACTCGTGTATTAAATAAATTCAATGCACACAGACTGAAGTAGTTTAAGTCTTTGGTTCTTTTAATTGTGATGATTTTGGCTCACATTTAACAAAAACCCACCATTCACTATCTCAAAAAATTAGAATATGGTGACATGCCAATCAGCTAATCAACTCAAAACACCTGCAAAGGTTTCCTGAGCCTTCAAAATGGTCTCTCAGTTTGGTTCACTAGGCTACACAATCATGGGGAAGACTGCTGATCTGACAGTTGTCCAGAAGACAATCATTGATACCCTTCACAAGGAGGGTAAGCCACAAACATTCATTGCCAAAGAAGCTGGCTGTTCACAGAGTGCTGTATCCAAGCATGTTAACAGAAAGTTGAGTGAAAGGAAAAAGTGTGGAAGAAAAAGATGCACAACCAACCAAGAGAACTGCAGCCTTATGATTGTCAAGCAAAATCGATTCAAGAATTTGGGTGAAATTCACAAGGAATGGACTGAGGCTGGGGTCAAGGCATCAAGAGCCACCACACACAGACACTACAGTTGTCGTATTCCTCTTGTTAAGCCACTCCTGAACCACAGACAACGTCAGAGGCGTCTTACCTGGGCTAAGGAGAAGAAGAACTGGACTGTTGCCCAGTGGTCCAAAGTCCTCTTTTCAGATGAGAGCAAGTTTTGTATTTCATTTGGAAACCAAGGTCCTAGAGTCTGGAGGAAGGGTGGAGAAGCTCATAGCCCAAGTTGCTTGAAGTCCAGTGTTAAGTTTCCACAGTCTGTGATGATTTGAGGTGCAATGTCATCTGCTGATGTTGGTCCATTGTGTTTTTTGAAAACCAAAGTCACTGCACCTGTTTACCAAGAAATTTTGGAGCACTTCATGCTTCCTTCTGCTGACCAGCTTTTTAAAGATGCTGATTTCATTTTCCAGCAGGATTTGGCACCTGCCCACACTGCCAAAAGCACCAAAAGTTGGTTAAATGACCATGGTGTTGGTGTGCTTGACTGGCCAGCAAACTCACCAGACCTGAACCCCATAGAGAATCTATGGGGTATTGTCAAGAGGAAAATGAGAAACAAGAGACCAAAAAATGCAGATGAGCTGAAGGCCACTGTCAAAGAAACCTGGGCTTCCATACCACCTCAGCAGTGCCACAAACTGATCACCTCCATGCCACGCCGAATTGAGGCAGTAATTAAAGCAAAAGGCGCCCCTACCAAGTATTGAGTACATATACAGTAAATGAACATACTTTCCAGAAGGCCAACAATTCACTAAAAATGTTTTTTTTATTGGTCTTATGATGTATTCTAATTTTTTGAGATAGTGAATTGGTGGGTTTTTGTTAAATGTGAGCCAAAATCATCACAATTAAAAGAACCAAAGACTTAAACTACTTCAGTCTGTGTGCACTGAATTTATTTAATACACGAGTTTCACAATTTGAGTTGAATTACTGAAATAAATGAACTTTTCCACGACATTCTAATTTATTGAGATGCACCTGTATAACATCTTAAAACGAAATTAAATAACTTTAAAAAAAGGAAACTATAGGGGGCCTGGGTAGCTCAGCGAGTATTGAAACAGACTACCACCCCTGGAGTCGGGAGTTCGAATCCAGGGTGTGCCGAGTGACTCCAGCCAGGTCTCCTAAGCAAACAAATTGGCCCCATCACTAGGGATGGTAGAGTCACATGGGGTAACCTCCTCCTGGTGGATAATGTGTGATTCTCGCTCTTGGTGTTGGCAGCATGGTGAGTTGTGCGTGGATTCTGCTGAGAATAGCGTGAAGCCTCCACACCGCTACATCTCCGCTCAACAAGCCACCTGATAAAATGCGCAGATTGATGTCTCAGACACAGAGGCAACTGAGATTCATCCTCCACCACCTGGATTGAGGCGAGTCTCCACTACAAGGATTTAGAGCGCCATTGGGAATTGGGCATTCCAAATTGGGGAGAAAAAATTCTTAACTGTGTCTCCTTTCGAAGGCTGCATGCTAGGTAGGATGTGTCATTTGAAGGCTGCTGTATACCAAGTGTCCTCCTTTAAACAAGCCTCGTTTAACCAGACAGCCTCCTTAGGACAGACGGAAACAAAACATGTTTGCTATGACAGCACACAACTCTTTAACAAGCTTCAAGTGAGAAGGGAACAAAGTCCCTTTGGAAGGGAATGTATGAGGAATGTATTTTAGGATAGTTATAATGATGTAAAGAAAAGAAACTAGATTTTACAGGTGTAGTTTAGTCTAATACTTTATATTAATTATATATTATATACTCTGCACCCATCTACTGAGGTACTTCAACTTGGGAATTAACATTACTTGCATTTGAACATCATATTTACGAGCAAATTGGCGTTATTTTTTTAAATTTTTTTTTTAGACATTTCCGTTGAAGCAAAGAATTGTGGGTTGTGAGTGCCCACGAAGGATACGCCTCATGCATCCTCCAAATTCCCGTGAAAGAAAGTCGCATTCGAAGGCTGCATTTGAAGTGTCCTACTCGCTTTTATTAAACAAGACAGCCTCGATGACGTATGCGGCTGACAAATGAGACCTTCGGAGGACACAGCCTTCCAAACGAGACACTGCCCTTAATCAAGAAGCACACTGGGAACTGGGCATTCCAAATTGGGGAGAAAAAAGGGTTGAGAGAGAGAGAGAAAAAGGAAACTATAATTGTTTATTTGACCAACAAAGGCTAAACAAATAAACAAAGGTGAGCAGTTAAACAGCTTACTAAAACAATCCACTGACTGCCCCTCATCAGCAACACCACCAAAGAGTAGACTGATATAAGACACCTCCACAAACTTGTTTTTAAAACTTAAGTGTCAGTCATACCATTTTTCTTGAAACTTTTGGCAACTAGCAGCACTCTGGTCTGTTCGTAGTCAGTCCTTTGTTGGCAGAATTACATTTATTGTGGTCTAACAAAGGTTCTTGCTCAAACCAGGTCAACATAAACTTAATTTCATTTTTGTTGACTAGCCAACTCACCTGTATGCAAGGGTCATGCACTCAAAAGAGCTTCATCAGGGAAGCATCGACGGATAGATGCGATGTGCTAGTCTTTCCAAAGTGATACGTCTGGCAGGTTTGTTTATTAACAGTGTATAAGTCGTAACCTTTCTTCGGAGGGTGATCGGTATGAGGAGAGGACACCATAAAATGACCACTGTGGATGACTTGAGGCTCACGTCCATCATGTTTTTTAAATGAAATGTTCGACTCCATCGCATCAGAATCGTAGTCCTGCTCTTGCTTGAACATCATCGTTGCCTTTCGGTACTGCCTTATCTCTCGCGTAGCCATAGCGAACAGTAAATGCTCTCAAATTTCTAAAGAAATATTGCAACTATAACACTGTGAACTATGTCATGTCCTCAGTGTAACTTGGGTCAAGTTAGATAGCTTTAGTTGCTATTCCAAAGCGCTCACATTCCAACACGCCCTCAACATTAGCCTCAATGCTATCACTTGAAACTTGCTGATGTTTCGTTAACTCAAAACAGTCGTAGCCTCACGATGACCGACCCGATCGCGATTGGTTGACTAACGCTGGGAGAACGAGAAACACTGTGCAAGTCAGTCAAAACAACGTTATTTGAAATACCACATTTTTATGCCTACCGATAACGTAAAACAGAGTCCATCCTACTTAAAACACACATTTAGATTGTCAAAGCAATAATGTTCTGTGGGAAAATAGTTTATTGTATTTACAGGCATAACAAACACGAACACTTCACCCCTGCTGTTAGTGTTGTACATGACAAAAGTTTTAAAATACACACTGATCAGAAACCTTCCTCTATATAAAATAGAAGTGTGACTTAGCTAAAATAACATTAACGAACAAACACAAATCTGAAGAGTTATTCATGGAGCTGCGTGAAAAAAGAACGGGGTTAAATGAATAGCAATTAATATAAACTATTTACCTACCCTTCCAGTATATAAAACAACTATATAGTGTACTGAGAAGGAACACATTGATCACTTAAAAATGCAACAAAAAAAAAACAACACAACAAAAAACTAAAAACAGGACCAACAACATTCCATTTTGTTTGCATGGTTGATTCAGCCAAAAAGGGAAACATCAGAGTGCTTTCCAGTCAATGGGCTGCTTGCCTGCATTCCTCAGCAGTTCATTGGTCTTTGAGAAATGCTTGCATCCGAAGAAGCCACGGTGAGCAGATAGTGGTGAGGGGTGGACTGCATGCAGAACATGGTGTCGTTTCTACAAATCAGCAATGAAAAACAGTTATGTATAGCCATTTGCTTGGAACATTTGATTAAATATGTACTGCCCTACAAAGCCAAAACACAGTAATTACACCAATACTGAAACTGAGAAAAATGGCTTTAAAATTTTTGGAGTTGCTTAGACAAATCTAATAAAATAACATACTATATTAGGGATAATAATATAATATATTATGGGTAATAAAATAGTCTCACTCTGTTTTTGTGTTTTAAATCTTTATGAAGATGCACTTGTACATTATACTATATGTGAACATATGACAATTCCCTAAATGTTCCCATGAGTGATTTATAAAACGTCTGCATGAAAAGGGGTTCCTAAATGCATTTCACTTTGTTAAATCGTGAATAAGTGTATGGACTCCACCTACAGGACACCCACAAATATCCTAATATACTGAGACAGAAAACAAAAGCCTGACATTTGAAATAATAGTCAGAATATTAGATTAAAAAAATAATAAAAATAAAATAAAAAAAACGCTGTTCTCTCAACCTATTAGGGGAAAAAAAATATCACATTTTATTTTAATATGATTTTTTATTGTATCATATTTGATACATCAGGGTTTGTTAAAGGTCATTATCCTCCTGAGACCCAGCAATTAATTTTTGTATAGGGCTTTTGATTTTTAAGTTTCTCTTAGCCAATACATTCCACAGTTTGGGGTTTTCAGAGACACCAAATGCTTGGGAATTTGGCCATGACAAATGCCTCTCCTTGGTCTTTAGAAATGTATGACAGTTCAGCAAATCCAATGTGAATAAAAAATATATTAGGTTATAAGTGCATAATAATAGCTTGTAATGTAAAACAATTATACTATTTATAATGCCAGAGCAGGCTACATATATAAAAATACAAATAAATATGTTAATAAAAAATGTTTTTTTTTTTGTTTTGTTTTTTTGTGGCTGGCATGAATGAAATGACGATTGAGAGATATACCTCAAAAGCTTTAATCTTATTAGACACATGCATTTCAATATGATTTTTTCTATTAAAGAATATACAAAATTTTAACCAAGCACAAGTTTTTTTTTTTTTTGCTTCAATTCAGCAAATACTCATTTGGAATATCAGCAACAATATAAATAGTATTGTTACTTCATCAAAATCAGCAAAGCTTTCACAGATTTCCATCTATATACTGATTTAGCCATCTTTAAACTATTCTCTCTCCTCGCTCCAAAAATTTGTCATATTACATACTGTAGGCCAATATTACACCTGCCTGTTATCTCATGCGTCTCAAAATGTATTTCTTATGGAAATGCACAGAGAGGACAATTAATAAATATTCTGTTCCAGTGGATATCCAAAATAAAGCATTACATGACGCATACATAATCTCAATATGACTCCATGCTGATATCAGAATATTCTTATGTATGCAAGTGGAGTCACTCATTTATTAACTAATTCAAGGGATAGTTCACCCAAAAATGTTGTTGCTTCAAAAAGGACATAGAGTCTGCATGAAAGTAACCCATAAGACTCCAGTGGTTAAACCCATATCTTCAGAAGCGATAGGATAAACGTGAGTGAGAAACAGATCAATATTTAAGTCCTTTTTTTTCTTAACAATTAATCTCCACTTTCACTTAGATATTTTTCTATTGTTTTTGGCGATTCATGCATTTCGCCATCTACTGGGCACCTTCTTGATCTGTTTCTCACCCACACCTATCATATCGCTTCTGAAGATTTAGATTTAACCACTGGAGTCTTATGGATTACTTTGATGCTGACTTGTGTAATTTTTGGGCCGTCAGAGTTCTGGTCACCATTCACTTGCATTGTGAGGATATTCACAATCAGTTTCTCCCTTTATAAATCCCAGTTTGTTCCTTTTGACGTAGGATAAAATCTATGAAATTTAGGATAAAATCTGATTATACATGTGTTTTATTATTTTTGCTCAACAGTGTAGTCACTGGTCACACATTTAGGCCTGACAAGTAAAATTCGACAGAATTTTGTGGAATTCTTTCAGGTAATAACTGAACGTCAAGTTCTATTCACCCAACATACCTTATTGATGGCAGCCCCTTTCTTCTGAGCATAGGAGCCCCAGAGAAGAAAAACAAGACCCTGCAAGTTAGTGCTGAGCCAGCATACCACAGCATCTGTGAAGATCTCCCACCCCTTGTCTTTGTGAGAGTTGGCCTGGTGTGCGCGCACAGTCAGCACAGCATTCAGCAACAGAACTCCTAAAAACACAATTCATAATGGGGTTGTATTTCATTGACCATGTTTATATGCACAAGAACATTCCCATATTCATTTGGTCAAATTACATTTACACTATATGGCCAAAATTTGTGGACACCTGAACAGCAACATTCATATGTGCATATTGGACATTTAAAGGTATAGTTCACCCGAAAATGAAAATTCTCACATAATTTACTCACCCTCATGCTGTCCCAGATGTATATGACTTTCTTTCTTCTGCAGAATACAAACAAAAATGTATTTTAGAAAAAAATATTTAAGCTCTGTTGGTCCTCACAATGCAAGTGAATGGTGACCAGAAGGTCCAAAAATGACAAAGGCAGCATAAAAGTAATCCATAAGATTCCAGTGGTTAAATCCATATCTTCTGAAGGTATGATAGGTGTGTTTGAGGAAACAGATCAATATTTAAGTCCTTTTTACTCCACTTTTGACCAGCTCCAACCAGTAGGTGGCTTAATGTGAAAGTGAAAGTCACTTCCACACCAGAATATGGACATGAATGTGTAGATTTACAGTAAAAAAAAAAAAAAAGGACTTAAATATTGATCCGTTTATCACCCACACCTATCATATTGCTTCAAAAGACATGTATTAAACCACTGGAGTCGTATGGATTTCTTTAATGGTGTCTTTATGTCAAATCTTCATTTGTGTTCTGCAGAAGAAAAAAAAAGTCATACACATCTGGGATATCATGAGGGTGAGTAAATTAGAGAATTTTCACTTTTTGGTGAACTATCCCTTTAATTTCAAAACCACATAGGGTTTATTTCCACGCTTTGCTGCCATAATATCTTACACTCTTCTGGAAAGGCTTTCCACTTGATGTTGGAAAATAGCTGCATGGATTTGCCCTCATTCAGACACAAGAGCATCAGTGAGGCCAGACACTGATGTTGGGTGATAGACCCTGGCTCGCAGTTGGCATCCAATTCATCCCAAAAGTGTTCAGTGAGGTTCAGGTCTGGGCTTTGTGCAGGCCAGTCAAGTTCTTCCACACAAGATTCAATACATTATTTGTAAATAGCGGCCCTTTCCACAAAGTTGGAAGCAAACAGTTCTTCAGAATGCCACTGCATGCTGTAGCATTAAGATTTGTCCTCACAGTTGAACAGCCAACTATGCCAATTAAAAGGGAGTGTCCACAAACTTTTGCTCATACAGTGTATGTAGGTTATGTGATATTTAAATGCCTTGACCCAATTGTTACAACCCAACTGATATTAGTTTCATAACCCAATTAATAATATGATTACTACAAATCTGAACAAGACAGTGGCATATGCCTACATGGTAAAAATTGACAATTAACCTAACTTTGCAATGAACATGAATAAATAGACAGATGAGGAAAATTTATTTACAAGGGACCCTACATTTTCCTATGATTTTCATGCTTTCCTGTTATTATTTAAAACAGGTAAAGGTGTCTTTTCTTTTCTGGTCCCTGCACCAAGAAAAAAAAAAAAAAAAAAAAAAAAAAACTGACCAATAAAATGGCCACATTGGCATTGATTAACTGCTGGATAGTCAGAAAAATGAAGTAAATGAGATGAAGTGAATACTATGATCACATGGTCATTTGGACACATGAATTACAAAACGAACAACTGCTCACTTAAAGCATTGTTTAAGCAGATTAAATGTGTATGTTAATTGTTTAAAAGATTGGACAGACTTTATTTCTGATCAAAGTTTGATTATTAATTTGTCAGAACTTCAGTTTAGACCATATTAAAACTCATGATGTCACAACAACCTCGATGACACCACTGTGTGGGTGTGTAAATACTGTAATTGCTGCTGATGAAACAAAACTACTATTTCTAAAACCAAAATTTGCATCATTAGTGGAATTTCCATAATATGCAAGTAATTAAAAGCAGAGCGGAGGGGGAAGTACACCTTGCTTTGCCCATCCCGTAAGATCTCCATGACCGGGTTGCTCAAAGCCTTCTATGTCTGATGACAGTTCTTTGAACATATTCACCAAGCTGTAAAAAGAAAGTGTCAAAATGGCATGACATCATGATAGCCCTTATCATAACTTATCAAATATATTCTTGTAATGCCTGGATGTTCAGATGTGTTTAAAAGATGCTTGCAAGCTATTACCTTGGTGGAGGTGGCACAGGTCTCTGAACACTGAAACACAGTCCATGAGCCTGGTTAGGTCCATGATAAGGATCCTGGCCAAGTATCACAACCTTTACCTGCCATTACAAGGGAAAATCATCATGGCTGAGACTGTGGGATTCTCCAGGGGGAAATTGTATTCCTCTTATGCAAAGGACTGACCTATTATCTTCTCCCTAGTGTTATGTATGGACATGACTCACATCTTTTATGTCACACATTTGTGTCCAGGTAAAAACTTGATGTGGAGGTGGATAGATGGTATGCTTTTGCCTCTCTTCAGCATCAAAAGCCATTAACTGCGAAAGAGAAACATTGCTCTATTAATCTTGTTTCGAATAACGAAATATTTTCTAATTTGCAATCACTTACTGATTTAAAGTAGGCCTTCCCAAATTCTGTGTTGAGCGCGCTCCGCCAGCTCTCTCCGAACCCGTCCGGGCAAGTTTGGTGTGCCGCCGCCAGTCGTTCCAGAGCCGCCGCCTTGTTTTTGGCGATCCGTTCCAGTTGCTCGGGTGTCAGTGAAGGCGAGCATGTAAAGTCGCTGCTCTCCAACTTTTGCCTTTTCGCCTGGGACGATATTGTAGTGTATTTTGTAGATGTTCGTTTGACAAAATATCATGACACTGGTACAATTAAAATTCTAAGAAATGCAGTGTTTAAAAACATTATGTCTCTTACATTTGTAACAGACTGTCAGCTCAAACGACATCAAAGTTCTGATGTTCATTTATCGCGGAAAGTACAACTTAAATAACATAGAAACTACTCAGCTGTCCAACAAATGCAATGAAGGCCAGAATTTTTGAGAGTTCAATAAATGCAACTGAACTAACAGAAAAAATAAATGTAGACTGATTTTGATTCGATTGGCTCTACAAATATATTCTCAGTATGTCATTTGGAATAATCCGCAACTAGTTTTTGTTTTGGTAAGTGACGTAAAACTATTTCCGGACATGTGCAAACATTTTTTTTAGCGGGAAAAAGTGAAATATCACAATCCTATTTTCTCACGAATGATCCCGCTTGAATACTCTGGCAATAACAATCCGTCACACAAAAGTGAATTTTAAGTCAAAATCGCTTTCATTTAGAAGCCATATGTGCAGACATGTCAAATGTTTTACTGCCTACACGCGCCAGAGCAAAGTAGTGTGTTTTACTCACATCATCCCCGTGGCAAGAAGTTATCTCGTCCTGATTTCTTTTTTTGCTCGTTGGCGAGAAAAACGATTTAATACTTTTCTGTCCAATCATTTCTAAAAAATAAAATTACTATTTAAACGATAAACTTCCACAACCAGAGGGGTGTGTGTGTGTGTGTGTGTAAAGGGTTGAAAAAGCTAAAACTCCCGCTAAATGTCTATGACGTAGAAAGGCGTAAAGTTTTGCATATTCAACATAGGGGGTGGTGGCATAGGTTGAGTTTATTTATTTATTTATTTATTTATTTATTTATTTTTTGTGTACAATGTTTTATAACTTGTATACCCCTGATATTTTTATTTATTTGTTTATTTACGTTCATTTATAATAATAAAGAACCGCTTTCTCGAAAAGGGGGTACGTGGTGACACAGGCACCTCCCGTTGGCCTCAAGTCGACCTCTTGCGTTGAACATTGACAGAATCAAATAAATAATAAATAAATGAATGCATGACAGAATTAACAAATAAATAAAAGAATAAATAAGATACTAAAATGTAAATGTGTGCTCCATAAGAAAGTTGATCTGTTACAGACCTTGTATTTGTACCATTCACTTGCAGTCACCCAAAAGACACTCCATGACTATTCTCTACAAAACTTCCATTTCCATTTCCATTATAATTTAATCTGGGGAAATTTCTCCATGAGATCATCTTTAAACTCTTAACTGGTAGGCCTATCATTATTTTGAAAAATACAATTAATTAACCTTTATTTACAGTAAGAAAAAAATCTGTAAACTGTCTTCTATGAACATAGTGACACAAAAATTAATAAAATTGCTACTTGATGCAAACAAAACTAAAGCAAAACCAAAATAAAAACTGTGACAATAAACTGTGTACCATGTTCCATAAACCAAGAGTCCTGCTGACACATGTACACAAACAGCAGCACCAAACAAAGGGCAAAGTAAACATGGGGGCTACTGTACCTATAGGCAGGCTTGGGTAGTAACAGAATAATTTTAACAGCGACAAAATTCTCTGAGTTGGTTACAAGAGTGGGGGATGTCGAGAAATGGATCGATTATCTGGAGTCATTGGAGAGGGAATTAGCTGCTAGTGACCAAGGTGGACTTGGAAGGTGTTTGGGAAAAGTTGGAAGACCTTGAGAATTGTAACCGATGAAACAACTTCCGAATTATTGGAATTCCTGAGAACAAAGAAGGCAGAGGTATGGTGAAATTCCTAGACGAACTCTTCCCGAGTCTGCTCGACATAACAGGCCATAAGCTGGCTTGGAGATCCGTGGAGGTAGACAGGCTCCGTGCAATTCTGGCCAAATTTCTGAGATCATCCGATAAAGATCTTGTGTTATGCGAGGCAAGGAGTAAAGGAAGGCTTTCTTGGAAGAACCACAGCATTTTCTTGTTCCCAGACTTTGCAAATTCGACAAGAGAGAAACGTGATCGATTCAAGGAATGCAAGAAACTCTTACATCAATGGAAGGTTGCTTTTGCACTGATGTTCCCAGCCAAATTGAGAATAGAAACTAGGGATGGCTGCAAAATATTTACATGCCCACTGCAAGCGATGTCCTTTATAATGTCAATGGAATGAATAAGTCATTGTGTGATGCTCTCGATACAGCCAAGTGGACCTGACTCACTGAACATTCACTTGATCATCCGAGGAAACTGGGTACCTTCTTTGTTTCTTTTTGTGTTGGTTCTGCCTAGCGGCTTGAGTTTGTTTTGTTGAATAACACTCCTTCGGGACAGTTTGTGGATGTATCTGCACGATCTTTGTGCTTATGCCTCCCATTGGAAGGAGTTTGTTTTGTGGAATATTTCTTGCAAATCATAAGAGTGATTAGGGCATCTGTTCCACTCATGTAACGGCCAAACGGGCCGGCTCACTGAACATTCATTTGACTGCCCGAGGAAACTGAATGTTTTTTTTGGGTTTTTTTTGTGCTGGTCCCGCTAGTGGCTGGAGCTTGTTTGTGGAGGAACACACCTTCGGGGCGGTTATGTGGATAAATCTACATTAAAATACAAGACATTAGAAACTTTGTGGAACCATTAGAACTCCCTAAATTGACCAATGAGCAAAAAAATTCTCTTGATTCCGAGATAACCTTGGAGGAGTTTGGCGAGGTAATTAAGGCCTTGCCTACAGGCAAGGCTCTGAGGCCAAATGGTTTTGCCACTGATTTTTTTTTTAGATCTTATGCTACAGAATTGGCTCCACTTTTGTTAGAAGTTTATACGGTATCATTAGAGAATGGAAAGCTTCTTCCAACCAAGACACAAGCCCAGATCAGTCTGATTCTTAAAAAAGACTAAGATCCAAGTGAGTGTAAGATTTACCGTATAATTTCCCTGATCCAGCAAGATGTAAAAATATTGTCAAATATTCTGGCTAACCAATTAAGTAAAGTTATGACATCTCTTATACATATAGATCAGGTGGGGTTTATTCGGGGCCGCAGCTCTTCTGATAACATTAGGCGTTTCATCAATATTATGTGGTCAGTGGCGAATGATCAGACTCCAGTCGTGGCCATCTCACTTGAACGCCGAACGCCGAAAAGGCGTTTGTTATGGTAGAATGGGATTATCTTTTTAAAATTTTGGAAATATACAGGAATACTTTTATTGGATGGATTAAGTTACTTTATAGACACCCGGTAGCGGCGGTACAAACAAATTGATTAATTTCTGATTATTTTACTCTGGATAGGGGCACCCGGCAGGGTTGCCCTCTTTCCCCATTATTGTTCTGTCTTGCCCTGGAATCATTAGCAGCCGCGATAAGAAGGTAAGATGATTTTCCAGGGGTGGTGGCGGGAGGTGTGGTGCATAAGCTTTTGCTTTACACAGATGATATTTTATTATTCATCCCTGACCCAATTAGATCTATGCCTTGCCTCCATAGAATTATTAATTCCTTTTCTAAATTCTGGGGATACAGAGTCAATTGCTCTAAATTCGAAGCTTTGGCTCTGACAGCATACTGCCCAGTAACGGCTTTCCAGTCGGGCGCCTTCCAGTGGCCCAAAAAGGGCATTAAGTTCCCAGCAAATTGTCTGATTTATTTATAGTTAATTTTGACCCCTTAATAAAAAGGTTTTCGAGCGATGTAGGCAGGTGGGCTTCATTACATTCATCTATGATTGGGAAGGTTAATGTTATTAAAATTTAACTACCTGTTACAGTCTCTCCCTGTAGATGTCCCCCTCTCTTATTTCAAGCAATCTGATAGCATAGCGATGTCCTTCATTTGGAATGGTAAGCGTCCTAGATTACATTTGAATAAGTTACATAGGCCGATTGACAAAGGTGGGCCTACCCAAGATTTTGTTTCATTACTATGCATTCGGTCTCAGACATTTGGCTCATTGGTCGCTTCCAGCTGAAAGAGCCCCTCCCTGGTTTTGTATTGAAGTTCTTGCCCCAATTTTGCCATTGCAAAGCCTTTCTATCAAACTAATCGGAGAAGTTAAGTTACACCCGTTATCTCGCAATTTGCACTCGGTATGGACAAAAGTGTCCGGAGTGTTTAATTCGGACATTTATTTTAATGTTGCCCCAAGCATATGGCTGAACCCTAAATTATGTATTAATAAGTCCCCTTTCTGCTGGTCAGAGTGGATTGTGGGGGGGTTACTACACTCGGTGACCTGTATGAGAGTGGAGTGTTGAGATCTTTTGAAAATTTGGTTCAACATTTTGGGATTCCCAGATCTCAGTTTTATAGGTATTTACAGCTGCGCCACCTGATATGTATTGTTTTTGGGAGTAGCACCACCACCCCCCCCAAAGTGGCAGATACTCTGGGAAAGGTGATTACTGCGTTTGGAAAAGGTCATGATGCATCAGTGTATTAGGAGAAAATATTTAAATTTGGTATTGGAGGAGGGAGCGTTGGCTAGGATTCTAAAAAATGTCAAGTCTGCATCAAGAAATGCAAGGGTTCGCCTTATGCAATTCAAGATTTTACATAGATTCTAATGGACTTTTTTGTTAGGAAATGGGGTAATTATTTAGCGTTTTTGGGGGACTCTCAAGGAGGGGATGGGAGAGAGAAGTTTAGTTTAATTATGTATGTTTATTATATTTTCTTTTTTGTTTTCTTTGTGTGTGTGTGTGTGTGTGTGTGTGTGTATTATTATACATGACCACATGGTTGTTCGTTGGGGGTCAGGGTGGGGTTGGTGATTAGGGAGGGATATTAGTGGGGGTTAAATGTTAAATGTTGATTGATGTGTATGTGGTGTGTTTTTCTCTGTTGTGTATTTTTGAATCAATAAAAAATTTTAATACAAAAAAAAGAAAAAAAAAAAGTGCTGTTTCATCACAATGGCCACTGGAGGACTATTATAATTTTAGTGGAAATTCCGATATCCTTGTCACTTCAATAGAGAAAAGGGAACATTACAGTTCAGTGCTATTTTCCTTCCATCTGTGAAGGTGCAGTGATTTTCCAAGGACCCGATACATAATTTAAAGAAGCATTTAAAGGTAAGACCAATTCAAAAATCATGTTAGCTAGGCTAGCTAAAATTAGTCATAAGTGTTCCCTAATTTCGCCATCAGATGGTCTGTCGTTTTCGCAGGAGCACGAATAGAAGCAGAGAAATTACCACTCTAACCCCTCCCCCCCAACCTTCTCATTTCCATCCTAACTTCAGTTGAAACTCTAAAATTGTTCTCTGAAATGTGTTCATGTTGTAATGATAACTGTAATTGGGACAGCATTTCTTTTTTTCTTTGTTAAAAAAAAAAAAAAAAAAAATCCAGATTGTACACATGAACACCAAATTAATTGAAAATATTATTAAGTTCTTAGGGGAAAAGTGCAATGGATAATTTATCTGATTTTGATTCTTATTATAAATGTATTGTTAAGAACAGTTCAAAAGTATGGGTGAGGGAGAAATACTGGCAAATGTTACATTTTAAAACTAGTAGGAAGTAAGTAAATCAAGACACACAAAAAGGGTTTAAATCTATTTTGATCTATTCTTTAAAACAAGATAACAGGCACTGGAGGCATTAATAATAATGATGATGATGATGAATATAGCATGTAATCTACCTATTGCATTCAGAAGTTAATGAATGATCAGTGCCTAGGGCGTCCCCTGCACTTTTCCATTCTGAGTACAAATGGTGGATTTGTATACAGTATTCTTTGCATTTTGTTACTTTGGGCTGATTGAGCAACCATCTAGCCAATCACAGGTGAGTTTCATGAGCCGAAACAAACCTTACGCCATCAGACAGTCTAATCAACGCGGCTCCATTCATTTCTACAAAGTTGCTTCCAGCAATGCTCATTTATCCATGTTATAGATAAATGAGCATTTAATTAATAATCTTGAGATGAGGAATACACAAATGAGAGTTATTTATCGGCATATCGTTCTTGATTGGCAGCATTACGTGAAATGCACTGCAGAAAATAAACAAAGGACAATCTTTTTAAGCACACATTGTAAGTGGAGTTTATATCAGCACGAGTCTTCATTAAGTTATGCTTTTTACATTATGTTTGTGAGGTAATACAACCCCAATTCCGAAAAAGTTGAGACAGTAAGAAAAATGTTCACCCTTTGCTATATTGAAACCACTACAACTACACATTATATGATGTTTCCTTGTGAATTTCCTTGTTTTTTGTTGTTTTTTTAAAAATGTACAGTCATTTCAAATCAGATGATTGCAACACCCTCCAAAAAAGTTGGGACAGTCGAGTGTTTACCACTGTAAAACATCACCATTTCTTCTAATAACACTTATTAAGCATTTGGGCACTGAAGACACAAGTTTGTTAAGTTTAGAAAGTGGAATTTTCCCCCATTCATCCATTATGCAGGTCTTCAGCTGCACAACTGTATGGGGTCTTCGTTGCCATATAATGCACTTCATTATGCGCCACACATTCTCAATTGAAGACAGGTCAGAACTGCAGGCAAGCCAATCTAGCACCCACACTCTCTGCTTACACAGCCATGCACTTGTAATCCGGGCAGTATGTGGTTTGAAGTTGTCCTGCAGGAAAATGCAGGGACGTCCCTGAAAATGACGGTGCTGAATGGCAGTATATGTTGCTCCAAAATTTGTACATATCTGTCTGCATTAATGGTGCCCTCACAGATGTGCGAGTTACCCATGCCATGGGCACTGACACACCCTTGGCCCATACAGACACTGGCTTTTGGACCTGATGCTGATAACAGAGTGGATGGTCCCTTTTCCTCTTTGGCCCGGAGAACACAACAGCTGTGTTTCTCAAAAACTATTTGAAATGTGGATTCATCAGACCAAAAAACACAGTTCCACTGTTCTACTTTCCATCTAAGATGAGACTGAGCTCACAGAATTTGGCAGTGCTTTCTGGACAGTGTTGATGTATGGCTTCTGCTTTGCATAGTAAAGTCTTAACTTGCATCTGTGGATGCAGCGGCGAGTGGTGTTGACTAACAAAGATTACTAAAGTAATCCCAAGCCTATGTACATGATATCCATTACAGATGAATGACGTTTTTTAAGACAGAGACGTCTGAGGGATCGGAGATCACGCGCATTCAGAAGTGGTTTTCGTCTTGCCCTTTACGCACTGAGATTTTACCAGATTCCTTGAATCTTTTAACTATATTGTGCACTGTAGAGGGTAAAATTCCCAAAATCCTTCCAATTTGTCTTTGGGGAACATTGTTCTCAAAGTGCTGGATTATTTGCTGAAGCATCTGTTGGCAATTGACAAGTCTTGATTGATCCTTGCTCTTGAAGGTCTAGGCTGTTTTTGGAGGCTCCCTATATACTGACACGAATACCTTACCTGTTTAACATCTCCTGTTTCACATTGCCTTGTTATTTTAACTCATCAAATTATTATTAGTCTTAAATTACCCCTGTCGCAACTTTTTTGGAGCGTGTTGCAATCATCTGATTTGAAATTACAGTACATTTTCCACAAAAATAAAAATAAAACAATGAAATTCAAAAGGAAAAACATCATATAATGTTTAGTTGTAGTGATTTCAATTTAGCAAAGGGTGAATATAATTTACAAATCACTCCTTTTGTTTTTATTAGCATTTTTCATACTGTCCCAACTTTTTCGGAATTGGGGTTGTAGTTTGATGGGTTGTTTTTGCCAATTTAAGCAGATCACTAGATCTGTGTTAAATATGCAAAGCTATTTTTAATATCAGCTCCTGTTTTTTTTACCTCTATGTTGGTATGCAATCGACAAACTGTAGGAAAAAAGATAGATCTGCTGTGTTCTTAATCAATAGATGTGTAGACATGCTTTTTTATACATGAAAACATACAAATGTTATTGAAACTCATTATAATATTTATAAGACTATTATTGTTGTCTTTTGATAAAAGTGATGCTCAGCAGCTCACAAACTGTAGGGAAATAATAGATTTGCTTTGTTCTTATAATGCTTAAAACCTCTACTAAAGTCTCTTTGTAGGTCTCTAGATATACAAAAATTATTCACTGACTAGCTCATTTCACACAAGAAACTCATTTGACACCACCTTCTGGCATCACCAGAAATGGTCATTGAATTATTAAATGGATCTGAACTAATTTTGGTAACCTAGTCAAAACACTCAAGCCACTTGGATACATTTAAATCCCATAATGCACTAGCACAGAGTAAAAATTTAAATTTTGCACATACACAATTGTCATTATTGTAATTGATTAAATCTTATATTTAGGGCCAGCTTGTGCTCAGTCTTTTATTGTCATGTGTGAAACAGGAGCAAGTGTTCCACAAGATGCCCTTTATTTTTGCAGCTAATTTTTCTACATTTTGCAAGTATTTTGCAATACTTGACTCTTTAAAATACTACAAAAATTAAAAGTAAATAATATGTATATATTAATATAATACTTATATCATACTTATATATTAATATATATTGTAATATATTAATACTGCACTGTAAGTGTTGGGTCAGTGCCAGCCACTTACTGACAGCTGTGTCCCCCCCACTTTTAAAATGACTGCAATGCCCCTGTCAATGCCAATTAGTCTATGTGCTAACTGCAATACATGGCAGAATTCAACTTTGCAGTGTTTTTGAATCTGAGGTATATCCTGTCAGATTTTTTCATGTTAACCAAGACATAATTCAGTGCTTCCGTTCTAACTGTATTTGCTTGATGAGAAAATAAACTATTTTCTGTAACAGATAGAGGACTCACTTGATTTGGTTAAAAATGCGGAGTTGTTCTACATTTGAACATATTCTTTTTTCCTATTTAGGAGGCAATGTCCCTGTTTTCCGTGTTTTTTTCCCCTTTAGATATACAGTGCATCCGGAAAGTATTCACAGCGCTTCACTTTTTCCACATTTTGTTATGTTACAGCCTTATTCCAAAACGGATTAAATTCATTATTTTCCTCAAAATTCTAAATTCAAAATACCCCATAATGACAACGTGAAAGAAGTTTGTTTGAAATCTTTGCAAATTTATTAAAAATAAAAAACGAAAAAAAATCACATGTACATAAGTATTCACAGCCTTTGCCATGACACTCCAAATTGAGCTCAGGTGCATCCTGTTTCCACTGATCATCCTTGAGATGTTTCTACAACTTGATTGGAGTCCACCTGTGGTAAATTCAGTTGATTGGACACGATTTGGAAAGGCACACGCCTGTCTATATAAGGTCCCACAGTTAACAGTGCATGTCAGAGCACAAACCAAGCAATGAAGTCCAAGGAATTGCCTGTAGACCTCCGAGACAGGATTGTATCGAGGCACAGATCTGGGGAAGGGTACAGAAAAATGTCTGCAGCATTGAAGGTCCCAATGAGCACAATGGCCTCCATCATCTGTAAATGGAAGAAGTTTGGAACCACCAGGACTCTTCCTAGAGCTGGCCGCCTGGCCAAACTGAGCGATCGGGGGAGAAGGGCCTCAGTCAGGGAGGTGACCAAGAACCCAATGGTCACTCT
Source organism: Myxocyprinus asiaticus (assembly GCF_019703515.2). Taxonomy (NCBI): domain Eukaryota; kingdom Metazoa; phylum Chordata; class Actinopteri; order Cypriniformes; family Catostomidae; genus Myxocyprinus; species Myxocyprinus asiaticus. The sequence goes on from NC_059347.1 coordinate 7,168,059, forward strand.
GACAGAGCTCCAGCATTTCTCTGTGGAGAGAGGAGAACCTTCCAGAAGAACAACCATCTCTGCAGCACTCCACCAATCAGGCCTGTATGGTAGAGTGGCCAGACGGAAGCCACTCCTCAGTAAAAGGCACATGACAGCCCGCCTGGAGTTTGCCAAAAGGCACCTGAAGGACTCCCAGACCATGAGAAACAAAGATTGATCTCTTTGGCCTGAATGGCAAGCGTCATGTCTGGAGGAAACCAGGCACCGCTCATCACCTGGCCAATACCATCCCTACAGTGAAGCATGGTGGTAGCAGCATCATGCTGTGGGGATGTTTTTCAGCGGCAGGAACTGGGAAACTAGTCAGGATCGAGGGAAAGATGAATGTACAAAGACATCCTTGATGAAAACCTGCTCCAGAGCGCTCTGGACCTCAGACTGGGGTTAAGGTTCATCTTCCAACAGGACAACAACCCTAAGCACACAGCCAAGATAACAAAGGAGTGGCTCCGGGACAACTCTGTGAATGTCCTTGAGTGGCCCAGCCAGAGCCCAGACTTGAACCCGATTGAACATCTCTGGAGAGATCTGAAAATGGCTGTGCACCGACGCTCCCCATCCAACCTGATGGAGCTTGAGAGGTCCTGCAAAGAAGAATGGGAGAAACTGGCCATAAATAGGTGTGCCAAGCTTGTAGCATCATACTCAAAGACTTGAGGCTGCAATTGGTGCCAAAGGTGCTTCAACAAAGTATTGAGCAAAGGCTGTGAATACTTATGTACATGTGATTTGTGTGTTTTTTTTTGTTTTTTTTTTTTGTTTTTTTTTTATAAATTTGCAAAGATTTCAAACAAACTTTCACGTCATCATTATGGGGTATTGTTTGTAGAATTGAGGAAAATAATGAATTTAATCCATTTTGGAATAAAGCTGTAACATAACAAAATGTGGAAAAAGTGAAGCGCTGTGAATACTTTCCGGATGCACTGTAATAATAGCTACATCACTCATAACATTATTCAAGCACAGTTTGTTTGCATTCAGAAGGTATGATTAAAATCATTGAGAACATATTGCTTTTCTCTTGTTACGACCTGAGACGTATTATTATTACTGTTGTTGTTTCTTTGTTTTCATGTTGCATCTGTGGACTAATTGTGTTTCTGTTACTTATTGTTGTTTCTCTTTGTTGCCATGGTTTCTGCTGCGCTACCTCTCTGCTCAGTCAGGTGCTGATCGTGTTCACTTGCTGCTAATTTGCTGCCTGATAACCTCACACCAACTGGCTCTTGCAAGGAGAAGGCCAGCATAAAAGCTGGTGGATGCCTCACAGACAGAGAGAGATGAAAGAGAAATTCTGAGAACTTGTCTCCCTGACAGGGATTCATTTTCACATTCCCCCAAATACTTTGTTGTAGTACAGCTGCTGTTGTTTCAAATTCAGTTTACTGCTAAATCTCTTTTTGTAAGAGAATCTTTCTATTGTAAAAGTTATAAGTGATTGAGGAAACCATTAAGAAGGTGGGTGCCATTTTTGTTTGGGAAATCCTTTTTCTCCTGTTTATCTGGGCTAGCAGGGAGATGGGGAAGTTTTGTCTAATTCTTTATTTGTGTTACAAGAAAGTTACAGGTCTAAATGTTGGACTAAAATCTTCTTGTTTATTATTTTGGCCCTGCTCTCTCCTGAAGCCATTTGTGCTTCCATTTTCGTGTGTGTGTGTGTGTGTGTGTGTGTGTGTGTGTGTGTGTGTGTGTGTGTGTGTGTGTGTGTGTGTGTGTGTGTGTGTGTGTGTTCTCTCGAAAGGAAGCAGATTGTAACGATTGACTTTATTTTCAAATGCGATCTTGAGCTCATCAAACTTACATTTCTTATCAAGGTAACTGGATTGTTACTGATTACATTTGTATTACATTATCATTTGTAATGGATTACACTTAAAAAGTAACCCTGCCTATAGGTCTACCCAACCTTATGAAAATCAATCATGGTTTTACTATAGCAATATGCCAGTTAGCATGACTGTAGTAATCAGTTAATAATTACCATTGTTTTACTACAAATGGTTATACTATGGTTAAACTGTGGTTATTGTTGTAAAACCCATAGTTAATTTTATGATAGAACTGAGGGAACAAGACACTCATATTTTTCCTTTGGGTTTGGAATAACATGCAATGTGCTTTATGCAGATGTGTTATGCACCACAAGCAAACTATGATTTCTTTCTTTTTTTTTTTTTTTTTTTTTGTCACGTTTTTTTTATTTTAGTTTTTTTATTGGTTAAATAAAAACGGGAAATGTATTCAGCTCAATTTCTCATGCTTACTGCTTGGAGATACTGATTAAGATATTAAATATTTGATGAACACGGGTGTGGTGGATCTGAAGTGTTTGCAGTTTTCAAGGAAATCAATCTACAAATGGCTTATTTGTCTCTGCATATTAAGGTGGGGCAGGTAGACGTATTTAAAAAATGACAAGTTTCATCATTCGAAATCGAATTATATAATTTCGAAAAGGACAGTAAACTGATCAGAACTGTGAAAGGATGGATACAAGAAAACATCAGAATCACAAGACCGGGATGAGAAGGAAAAAAAAAAAAAAAGATACGGCGACCCCGTGTGGTCACTAGTGAAATAAACGAACTCCATTACTCAAAGTGTGTTCAATGAGATTTTTATCTATACACTTTTTCTTCATTAAATTCAATCAAATTGAATTGTGTAATGCTTAAAGTTACATTAAAACTTGTTTTATTAAAGGTTAATAAATCTAATATAATGGAATTTTGTTATAAAATAAAAATGCTTAAATCTGTTCCCTGAACTACCAAACACAAACTCCTCCCTAAATCATTTATACAAAATTTGATTACGGTAAAACTGCAGAATCAAAATCAAAATAGAAGATAAACTTCATATAAATGTAGGGCTACTAAACATTAGATCTCTTTCAACCGAAGCACAAATTGTAAATGAAATTATTACAGATCATATTTTGGATGTGCTCTGTTTGACTGAAACCTGGCTTAAACCAGATGAATATACAGGAGCATCTCAAATTAGAATGTCGTGGAAAAGTTCATTTATTTCGGTAATTCAACTCAAATTGTGAAACTCGTGTATTAAATAAATTCAATGCACACAGACTGAAGTAGTTTAAGTCTTTGGTTCTTTTAATTGTGATGATTTTGGCTCACATTTAACAAAAACCCACCAATTCACTATCTCAAAAAATTAGACTACATAAGACCAATAAAAAAAAAAAAAAACATTTTTAGTGAATTGTTGGCCTTCTGGAAAGTATGTTCATTTACTGTATATGTACTCAGTACTTGGTAGGGGCTCCTTTTGCTTTAATTACTGCCTCAATTCGGCGTGGCATGGAGGTGATCAGTTTGTGGCACTGCTGAGGTGGTATGGAAGCCCAGGTTTCTTTGACAGTGGCCTTCAGCTCATCTGCATTTTTTGGTCTCTTGTTTCTCATTTTCCTCTTGACAATACCCCATAGATTCTCTATGGGGTTCAGGTCTGGTGAGTTTGCTGGCCAGTCAAGCACACCAACACCATGGTCATTTAACCAACTTTTGGTGCTTTTGGCAGTGTGGGCAGGTGCCAAATCCTGCTGGAAAATGAAATCAGCATCTTTAAAAAGCTGATCAGCAGAAGGAAGCATGAAGTGCTCCAAATTTTCTTGGTAAACGGGTGCAGTGACTTTGGTTTTCAAAAAACACAATGGACCAACACCAGCAGATGACATTGCACCCCAAATCATCACAGACTGTGGAAACTTAACACTGGACTTCAAGCAACTTGGGCTATGAGCTTCTCCACCCTTCCTCCAGACTCTAGGACCTTGGTTTCCAAATGAAATACAAAACTTGCTCTCATCTGAAAAGAGGACTTTGGACCACTGGGCAACAGTCCAGTTCTTCTTCTCCTTAGCCCAGGTAAGACGCCTCTGACGTTGTCTGTGGTTCAGGAGTGGCTTAAGAGGAATACGACAACTGTAGTGTCTGTGTGTGGTGGCTCTTGATGCCTTGACCCCAGCCTCAGTCCATTCCTTGTGAAGTTCACCCAAATTCTTGAATCGATTTTGCTTGACAATCATAAGGCTGCGGTTCTCTTGGTTGGTTGTGCATCTTTTTCTTCCACACTTTTTCCTTCCACTCAACTTTCTGTTAACATGCTTGGATACAGCACTCTGTGAACAGCCAGCTTCTTTGGCAATGAATGTTTGTGTCTTACCCTCTTTGTGAAGGGTGTCAATGATTGTCTTCTGGACAACTGTCAGATCAGCAGTCTTCCCCATGATTGTGTAGCCTAGTGAATCAAACTGAGAGACCATTTTGAAGGCTCAGGAAACCTTTGCAGGTGTTTTGAGTTGATTAGCTGATTGGCATGTCACCATATTCTAATTTTTTGAGATAGTGAATTGGTGGGTTTTTGTTAAATGTGAGCCAAAATCATCACAATTAAAAGAACCAAAGACTTAAACTACTTCAGTCTGTGTGCATTGAATTTATTTAATACACGAGTTTCACAATTTGAGTCGAATTACTGAAATAAATGAACTTTTCCACGACATTCTAATTTATTGAGATGCACCTGTATTAGTTTAAATGAATCTACTCCCCCAGGTTATTGTTATAAACATGAGCCTCGCCTGAAGGGTCGAGGTGTTGCTGCAATTTACAGTGAAGTTTTTGGTGTTACTCAGAGGATAGGATATAAGTTTGTCTTTTGAACTAATAATGCTTAACGTGACACCGACAGATAAAAATAAAAAAAATCTCTGTCGTCTTTTGTGCTTGCTACAATACATATAGATCACCCAGCCGTATTCTGATTTTCTTTGTGAATTTGCACATTTTCTGTCAGATCTAGTAGTTATACTGCGGTTAGAGCTTTAATTGTTGATGACTTCAATATTCACATAGATAATGAAAATGGCACATTGGGATTAGCATTTATCGATATTCTCAACTCTCTTGGAGTCAAACAAAATGTGACAGGACCAGCTCATCTCCATAATCATATGCTAGATTTAATTCTGTCATATGGAGTTGGTGTTGATACTATAGAAATTCTGCCGCAGAGCGATGACATCTCAGATCATTACCTCGTCTCTTGTATGCTGCGATCAGCTAATGTTACTCAATCTACACCATGCTATTGTTCAGGTAGAACTATTCTTTCAACCACTAAAGATAGCTTCACTAATAATCTTCCAGATTTATCTCATATACTCAGTAAGCCAAAAAGTCTAGAAGAACTTAAAGTAATATCAGAAAATATAAATACAGTCTTCTCTAGCACTCTTGAGAGTGTCGGTCTCCTTCAATTAAAGAGAAAAGCCCTGCACCATGATACAATGATCACACACATGCTCTCAAGAGAGCAGCTCAGAAAATGGTATTTTGCGGTGCATAGAAGGATAGTGTCTGTAGCTACAGAGAGGCACTAAAAGCTGCCAGGTCAGCATATTTTAGCAAACTCATAAAAAATTACCACAACACCTGGAGTCGCAAGTTCGAATCCAGGGCATGCTGAGTGACTCCAGTCAGGCTTCCTAAACAACCAGAGTCACTACGCCACCACGAGGACCTAGGGGGCAGTGGTGGCTCAATGGTTAAGGCTCTGGGTCACTGAAGGTCGGGGGTTCAAGCTCCAGCACAGCCAAGATACCACTGTTGGGCCCTTGAGCAAGGCCCTTGACCCTATCTGCTCCAGGGGCACCATATCATGGCTGACCCTGCACTCTGACCCCAGCTAAGCTGGGATATGCGGGGGAAAAAAGAATTTCACTGTATATGTGCAAATGTATAATGTGTGACAAAAATAAAGACTTCTTCTAGAGCACATTGGGAATTGGGCATGCCAAATTTGGGAGAAAAGAGGAGAAAAATAAAATAACCACAACAATCCTAGGGGTTTATTCAGTGTGGCTAAATTGGTTAGGAATAAATCCTCGACTGAACCAGATATTCTGTCGCAGCACAATAGTAATGACTTCATTAATTTGTTTACTGTTAAAATAGAAATCATCAGAAATAAAATTGGAATTATGCAATCGTCTGTCACAGTACCACAGAAAACAGTATTTCATCATTTTCCTCAGGAGCAACTTCAATCCTTCGCTGTCATAGGTCATGAAGAGCTAACACAACTTATCGAAATATCAAAAGCCACAACATATATGTTAGATCCATTACCAACTAAGCTCTTAAAAGAGATATTTCCTGTAATCTCAGATCTTAATATTATTAGCTCCTCGCTATCCTTAGGACATAGAAAACTTTAAAATGGCAGTTATCATACTGCTTATTAAGAAGCCACAGCTTGATCCTGGAAAACTGGCTAATTATAGACCGATTTCAAATCTCCCGTTTATGTTGAAAATACTAGAAAAGGTACTGTCCTCCAACTATGTTAATTTCTGTAGAGAAATAGTATATATAGGCTCCATCACATTACAGAGACTGCACTTATCAGAGTTACAAATGACTTGCTCTTATCATCTGATCGCAGCAGCATTTCTTTTCTAGTGCTTTTAGATCTTAGTGCTGCCTTCAACACCATAGATCATGACATTCTCTTGAATAGGCTTGAGAATTATGTTGGCATATGTGGACTTGGGTTAATATGGTTTAGGATATATTTAGCAGATCACTACCACTTTGTGTAAACGAGGAATTGTCAAATCAAACAAAAGTATGGAGTGCTGCAGGGATCAGTTTTAGGGCCTCTGCTTTTCTCCTTGTATATGCTTCCCCTGGGAGATATTATCAGGAATCGTGAAATAAGTTTCCATTGTTATGACGATGATACCCAACTTTATATTTCTTCGAAATCTGATGAAATTTCACAATTCTCCAAATTAACAGAGTGTATCAATGAAATCAAAGATTGGATGGCCAGAAATTCCCTTCTACTCAATTCCTACAAAACAGAGGTACTAATTATTGGACCAAAAACCTCTAAAAATATGCCGCTAAAATACTGTTACATTGTCTTCTATAGCAAAGAAATTAGGTGTTATATTTGATACCAAACTATCCTTTGAAAATCACATTTCCAATGTTTGTAGAACAGCATTCTTCCACCTCAGAAATATTGCTAAATGACAACACATGCTCTCTGTTGCTGATGCCGAAAAACGAATTCATGCATTCATGTCCTCAAGACTTGATTATTGTAATGCACAAGTTCAATAAATAAACTTCAATTGGTTCAAAATGCAGCATCCAGTGTGCTGACTAGAACCAAGAAATATGATCATATTAGCCCCATTTTATCATTGTTACATTGGCTAACTGTTAAATTTCGTATTAATTTAAAAATTTTGTTAACTAGTACAAAGCTTTGAATGGTCTAGCTCTGCAGGACTTAAAGGTGCAGTATGTAAGATTCAGAAACCCTTGTTATTAATGACACCTGTGGCCATTAAGTGAACTGCAAAAGCTACCTTTTGCTCGTGCTCGTGCACACACTCCATAGGGACGCGAGCCAGCGAGCATCGACCAAAACAATGATGTAACATACAAAGAGGCTGAATGTGATTCACTGGCATCATGCTGACAGATGTAGCTTAATTAAAATTACAGCTATGATTGTTTTACTACAAACTTTGAGACTAAACTAAAACTATTTATCAGCTAACATAGCATCTTATACACACATAGAGCTACATACTACCGAATTATACCAGACATTTTACTGTTGCACTGCAGTTATGTTGCACTATTGTATGTTTTGTATGTCATATGTTGTACTACGAATAAGAAACCAGCATATTTGCTTAGCTTAAATTTATCCTGTATACCTGACTTTTAGTATAAAGAGTAAGTAGCAAGGTAGCTTGCAATTCGTCAGTGTTAGCAGGCAAGATCAAGTTAGCTAAAATTACACAGATCAGTCTTTATGGCACTATTTTTCACATGCTTTGCAGTTATGTAAGCTTACTTGTCCAATAAGAAGAATGCCAATTCAGGGTCGGTTTTGATCCCCAAAACCAAATGAAGGTCCCTCCAGGAATTAAATGCCCTGCCGATGTTCACTCTAGTTTTTGCTCGACCACGATCATTTTCCCATTTAGCCAGATAGGATTCAGAAGATAAATGTTTATTTATTTATTTATTTTGGCTTACTCAGAGTTTGTGTAGGAGTCGGTGTTGTGCTGGGAGCCGGCCGTTTGCTGGATTTCATCTCTAAGATAACGTTACCTAGTGTTGCAGTTTGTTGTCACTGTTGAATAGCAGAAGCACTGAGGCAAGGCTCTAGGGAGCTCTCAGGAGCACACATAAACGTCACATCCTTTGGATTTTCCTGGCAAAAGCGACCTGCTCCCTTCGCATGAAAATCAGTCTACAGGCTTTAATAGGCAACCTAGGAGGTCCGGGAAGGGCTCATTTTTTAAGTTGCGTTACAAGCCGTTCACACGTTGGCAAAAAACCCCCAAAAAAACAATTACATGGAAATTGTTACATATTGCACCTTTAAATGACCTTCTACCATGCTATATTCCATCACGTTCATTACGATCACAAAATTCTGGCCTGTTAATAGTTCCTAGAATATCAAAATCCACAAAAGGAGGTAGATCATTTTCCTATTTGGCTCCTAAACTATATGGAATAGTCTCCCTAACACTGTTCGGGACACAAACACACTCGCTCCATTTAAGTCTAGACTAAAGACTCTATAAATAGTTGATGGATAAATTACAGGTGCATCTCAATAAATTAGAATGTCGTGGAAAAGTTCATTTATTTCAGTAATTCAACTCAAATTGTGAAACTCGTGTATTAAATAAATCCAATGCACACAGACTGAAGTAGTTTAAGTCTTTGGTTCTTTTAATTGTGATGATTTTGGCTCGCATTTAACAAAAACCCACCAATTCACTATCTCAAAAAATTAGAATATGGTGACATGCCAATCAGCTAATCAACTCAAAACACCTGCAAAGGTTTCCTGAGCCTTCAAAATGGTCTCTCAGTTTGGTTCACTAGGCTACACAATCATGGGGAAGACTGCTGATCTGACAGTTGTCCAGAAGACAATCATTGACACCCTTCACAAGGAGGGTAAGCAACAAACATTCATTGCCAAAGAAGCTGGCTGTTCACAGAGTGCTGTATCCAAGCATGTTAACAGAAAGTTGAGTGGAAGGAAAAAGTGTGGAAGAAAAAGATGCTCAACCAGCCGAGAGAACCGCAGCCTTATGAAGATTGTCAAGCAAAATCGATTCAAGAATTTGGGTGAACTTCACAAGGAATGGACTGAGGCTGGGGTCAATGCATCAAGAGCCACCACACACAGACGTGTCAAGGAATTTGGCTACAGTTGTCGTATTCCTCTTGTTAAGCCACTCCTGAACCACAGACAATGGCAGAGGCGTCTTACCTGGGCTAAGGAGAAGAAGAACTGGACTGTTGCCCAGTGGTCCAAAGTCCTCTTTTCAGATGAGAGCAAGTTTTGTATTTCATTTGGAAACCAAGGTCCTAGAGTCTGGAGGAAGGGTGGAGAAGCTCATAGCCCAAGTTGCTTGAAGTCCAGTGTTAAGTTTCCACAGTCTGTGATGATTTGGGGTGCAATGTCATCTGCTGGTGTTGGTCCATTGTGTTTTTTGAAAACCACTGCACCCGTTTACCAAGAAATTTGGGAGCACTTCATGCTTCCTTCTGCTGACCAGCTTTTTAAAGATGCTGATTTCATTTTCCAGCAGGATTTGGCACCTGCCCACACTGCCAAAAGCACCAAAAGTTGGTTAAATGACCATGGTGTTGGTGTGCTTGACTGGCCAGCAAACTCACCAGACCTGAACCCCATAGAGAATCTATGGGGTATTGTCAAGAGGAAAATGAGAAACAAGAGACCAAAAAATGCAGATGAGCTGAAGGCCACTGTCAAAGAAACCTGGGCTTCCATACCACCTCGGCAGTGCCACAAACTGATCACCTCCATGCCACGCCGAATTGAGGCAGTAATTAAAGCAAAAGGAGCCCCTACCAATTATTGAGTACATATACAGTAAATGAACATACTTTCCAGAAGGCCAACAATTCACTAAAAATGTTTTTTTTATTGGTCTTATGATGTATTCTAATTTTTTGAGATAGTGAATTGGTGGGTTTTTGTTAAATGTGAGCCAAAATTATCACAATTAAAAGAACCAAAGACTTAAACTACTTCAGTCTGTGTGCATTGAATTTATTTAATACACGAGTTTCACAATATGAGTTGAATTACTGAAATAAATGAACTTTTCCACGACATTCTAATTTATTGAGATGCACCTGTAGGTGTATGCCTGGCATACACCTAATTTATCCATCAACTCACAATTAGGCTGCTTTAGTTAGGTCTGCCAGAACCAGAAACCTTTATAATGCTTTATAACTCTGCAAAAAACTTGAATGGAGTCTACGCTAATATAATTCTATTTGTTTCCCTGTCTCAACCTCGGGATTCATATCCAGAGGTTACCAGAGCCGGCCAGATCCACCTTTGTTCCTGCTTGGTGTCGGACCACATTGCTATGTGTCTCTGAGTGATGACGACTAAACGCAGCCGGTGCCAGCCAGACATCACTTCAGTCTATTACGATGGACTTCAGGGGATGAACTGATGTCAACTCCAACCATAAGACATGGGATAATTCATATGCCACCACCTGAACCTTGGACTTGGGATAAACCTCACCAAAATGACCTGCTGGTTGAACTGCGATGCACCTCACTGATCTCTGCCTGCATCACCTTGGTCTAATGATGGACTACACTCTTAAAATGGAATACATAGATTTTCAATTATTTTCCAACAAAAGCCTTCATCGGCCAACTAACATAGGACAGTGCATCTATGTGAACTTCTGCAGTTAATCCAGGATGAACTTCAAAGTCATTAGTCATTAATCTTACAGTTCATACAAAATCTTTGTTTAAACACTGGCCCTTAACACTTACTTAGTTTACTTATTTTAAACCATGACTTGCACTGCACATAAATAACTAATATTGGCATTATATTCATGCTGTTTATAGCCAAAGGGGAACTGGCCCCCACAGTGAGCTTGGTTTCTCCCATGGTTATTTTTCTCCATTAACCAACATCTTATGGAGTTTTGTGTTCCTTGCCACAGTCACCTTAGGCTTGCACACTGGGTTTCTAAATACAATTATGATTTATTGATTTAATTTTTTATTTTTATACACAATTTACAATCAAATTTAATCAAACTACACAATGATAACTAAGACGTTACAGATTTGACAGTTTTCACTTTCTGTTAATGTGTATTGTGAAAAGCGCTATACAAATAAAAATGATGACTTAAAATTATTTTTTTAGCGTATATCTCTTCCCACCCCACCGGCTCTTTAAAATAGCCTGAAAGTGCACTCATAGTTAGCCTTAAACAGCCTTCTACCTGAAATTATCACATGCTAAAAATGATTTTTTGTTTTTTTTATTTATTTATTTTTATTTTATTTTTTTTTATCACTATTAATTTGTCTTAGTCAAACTTTTTTTTTTTTTTTTTTTATCCACGTATTTGTAAATCAATTAACTTCGAAATCAATTACATGAATGCATGATTTTAGATAAATCGATTCAAATGAGGCCTATTTGAATAAATTGAATAGGCCTGCAAAATGTTTGTTTTTGGTTAGAAGAAATGTCATTGAGATCAGAAAAAAAATGCAATCACCCGGCAATATACCCCTTAATAAAGTTCACTGTACGTGAAATATTACCAGGCTGTGAAATCGAACAATAATAATAAAATAAAGTTTGTAGCCTATTTAAGATTTCAATTTCATATTAAAATTCCATCAAACTGATTTGTGTAGCCTAATGTTTAACCAAATTAAATTAATAAAACTTAAAATATGTAATTTATTTTATTGTAATAAGGATTACTCAGCCTAGGAAATTTATAATGAAATTGAAATGCGTAAACCTTCATATTATTTTTTGAGTGTGCTCAGGCACTGGTAAGAAGTTTGGATGCCAACGCAATGGTGTGTCGATCAGAACACAGATAAATCCTCAATGTTCTTAACCCTAAAGAAAGTGACGCAATTTACACTGACCTCAACATTAAACTGACTCCGAAACATCTAATAAACATCACAAAAAGCATAGACGTCTCAAAGACATCTGCTGAATGTCCTTATGACATCTAAGAGGAAATAGATGTATGGAAGAAGAGCAAGAACTGCAAAAACCTTCCAGATAAAAAAACACACATCAAATAGACGTCTGGGTGATGTACGTGCTTGGGCCGACTTCCCTGTACCTGGCGCTTGTGACACCACGAATGGGCCAGTATCAAAGCGTCCGGAATCGGCTAAACGTGAAATATGTGTATTCCAAGACTAAAGTAGCCTACCAGGTTTAATTCTGTAAATGAACGAGTTAGATTTGTGTGACTTTTTAGAACAAATCAAAGAATTGTTCTGCCACTATCTCAGGCATGCCCAAATAGATAGGCTACACGCCTTGATATGCATAAAGAGGGTAACACAGTTGTCTTTCGAGTGTTTTGAATCCTGACCTGAAAGTGCTGGAGCCTCATACCTACAAAGTTAAAAAAAAAACGCACAGATTACTGAGGTAATCTCGGGTTTAGATTACTGTTCATTCGGTTGTACACCGTTCTTAATCCGCACAAGTAATATCATCCTTAGATAATAATATATCCCTCGATATTAGAAAAACACAACCATGCAGGGAATACGTTTATTCAGCATATTACTTGTGATTTAGCCTACTCATTTTCATTTATTTGCGTTTTTTGTTGTAAAGTGGTTTCAGTTATCAACTATTATTGTAGGCTATTATGTTATTCATGTTATATATCATTTTACTTCATTATATATATATATATATATACAACAACAAAAATATTTTTTAATGGTTTCTATTATATGTTACTGATACGATGTAAAATGTTAACTTGTTTTGTGATCCAACGTTGGTCCAACATTTTCTCTGGTTTATATGAGTTTATATAAGTGAGACAGACAGGCAAGTGAAGTGTTTGGTTATTTGCCTGATAAAGGATTTCTGGTGGACAATTGCAGGACATCAGACAGTATCTGAATCTCTGCTTTCCTGTCCACAAAGCTGTCAGACATGCTTGTGGGGGGGTCACTACTGGGGGTGGGGGATCAAAGTGGAAGGCGTTGAACTATTTTCTCCAACTGTGTGTTGAGTCGCATAGAGATATAGACTGTCACTATGCCAACAATGACACCTTGAAGGACGATAGGCGCCGGTGGGTGTGAAAAGGAGCGAGTATAAACTAGGTGGGTTTAGATGCACTCTGAAACATTTCATCTTTGGATGTGGACAGGACAAAAACCTCTTACTCAGGAGGAGTAGGCCTACAGCTAAAGTAAATCAACGGTTATTGCGTGAATTCAGGGCTATGGCATTATTTTTGGACCAGTCGTTCGATTTGGTTAAAACAGTCAGCGTGGAAAGAGAAAGAGATTTTATTTTCAACACAAACATGGTCCGGTTTACAGGTGAGCATATATTATGTTGATTTAAAATAGTTCATTTCGTTTTTTTTTATTGAATTGAATTTATTGGGTCATTCCGCGAAATCGGCGCTTTTAACATTTGAAAAATGTGATTTTTAGTAAATGCTTTAAAGATTTTTAACATTCTATCAGACAAAGAATGTCTTTAAGTGTTAAGAAATTGCAATGTGCCATCTAAGCTAAATGTATTTATTTATTTCATGTATATTGGATAGCTATGCCTTTATAAAAGCAACAGGGTTGACAGTTTTACAGTTCATTTAGCTATTTCTAGATAAGGTCATGACACATTTAAATGCTGACAAATTTAATGCTGATATTTCTGCAAATATCCAGTTATTTATCTTTTATCCCTTCTGTACAAAATCGTGGCAACAAGGATGACAATTTAATGTTGTCTTCTACAAACAAGCCTAAAATATAAGATAAAATGATAAAAAAAGAAAGGATGATGATGTCATTGTCATTTATTTGTACATAATTATTGTGTATTATTTTAATTGGGGGGGTGACACATAACTTAGGGACATAATTTTAAGTCTTTATGTCCACTAAACATAAAAAATATAGAGTAAATAAATACTAAATACTATCTAAATTTAGTAATGTGCATATTTGTTAATAGGACAAGTTGGAAACACAGGCCAAAATCATCATTAAAAAAATGTTGATTAAAAAAACACTTATAAATTAAACAAAGCTACTTGATTGATTTATTTATTTTTTTGCCTATAATAACACGTCGTAAAAGTTGGCATCCGCTATTCTTTGTTACACACACGACACAAAAGGCAGAATGACCCAATGTTTGCCTTTTTTTTAATGTTAAACTTAACGTCATGTGTGACAGTGATAAAGAATTAATTAAAGTAAAAACAGCAATTATAGCCTACTGGAAATAATATATAATATAAATTATAGGCTATATCCCATCTTTTACACAACCTTTCGAAACGGCATGAAGGCTGTGTAATTGTTGAGCGTTAAAAGTAGCTAAACACTTTGCTAAACAAATTACATTTACATTATTTAGATGTAACAACAGAGCAAACGTTGTCTTCTCCTGAACTGGAAAGAACTATCCTTCCAGAGGGACAGAGGAAAAGAAAGAGAACTATTTTCAGCCGCGCTCAATTGTCAGAATTGGAGCGCGCTTTTGTGGTTTCCCCGTACCCGGACATCACCCTGCGCGAAAGACTAGCTGCACTCACACTGCTTCCAGAAAGCAAAATTCAGGTAATTAAACTGTAGCTGAAAGCATGCGGCGAATGAGATTTTATTTTATCTTTTAAAAATCGTTTGGCAAGTGATTTTTATTTACTTTTTAATCTTTTCTTGGCAGGTGTGGTTCCAAAACAGACGAGCTCGCAGTATGAAAAGCAAGAAGCTGACCAGACCAGTAAGGAGAGTAAGTCCAGGCAGGACAGTAAGCTCGAACCCTTTACCTGCAGCTAGACTTCCATCGACTTTCACCTCAGAGCAGAGTTCTGCAGCTCTTAGTCACTGGTCTCAAAATCTTCCTCATCCAACACCACCCCCACCACCCATTTCTCCAGACCTGCCTGGAGTTCTGCCCTGGGGGAACAGACACCCTGATCCATCTGGAGCTTCATCTTTCTCCGATTGTGCATCAGACAGGCCAGCCCACTATTCTTTCCAAAATCAGTCAAGTGGTCTCTGGCAGATGAACTGCTTCACAGCACACCCTGAAGGTTTATCTGGACATCAAGTGAAATCCTATTGTAGTGCCAATCAGACCATGTACTCGTCCATGCCTGTGGACCAGGTGATTCCTTTACATCAAGCCAGTTTGGAGGGAGCTCTACATAGACAGAATCAGGCCCTGTCACACTACCATCAGACCTCACTTGGAGATATCTCTGATCTCATATATAGTGCAGCTGTAGTCACCAATCTAGAGGACTGCTGACAAGTAGAATAAACAGTCTTGACGTATTGCTCCATAAACACTTTTGTAAGATATACTATCTCTGTTGAAGTGACTCCTCTAATGTGTCATTGCATTTGTATGTGCTCACAGAACATGCATTTTTCCCCGTTTCTTCCTATTTATGTGAACAGCTAGGTTTGGATTGGCCAAAACAAACAAACAAACAAACAAACAAACAAACAAAAGATGCTCTGCAATGCTTTGAACTGGCTATTGTGAAGCTGCTGTTTTTACTGAAAAAATGCAATATCTTATGAAGGTCGCATGACTAAAACATACTGAAATTGTTTACTCTTTTCAGCAGCAGCAGTGTGCAGGATTTTTTCTTGTTTATTTACGTTAGTTTTTCCCCCCCAGCACCTGCTGATAATCTATTGGGCTTTGTAATAGTTCTTTCCTATTTTTTGTGTATTTAATAAAATAATGCAAAAAAACTTTTTAGTGAGACTTCATTTTAGTGGAAGAAAATGAGATGAACGTGTTGTTTTCTGTTGTATATTTTTCTACACACTAAGCATCTGCTTTAGTACACATTTTAATAGTGTATCCTGTATGCTTTTCTGTTGGTGCAATGGGAAAACGTCCCTCTGTGTTCTTTTGTATCAAGATTAAAATGTTAACATTATGTGATTTGATATTTATGTGAGAACATTTGTTGTTTATCTATTTACATTCTCCTTTTACAAATTAAAGGTATCCTTTTGAACAATTCCTCTTTGTATATGGAGTTACTCTTACCACATCTGTACCTACAGTAGATCACCTGACAATAATTCCTCCAAATATTTTCTTATATATATATATATATATATATATATATATATATATATATATATATATATATACACAGTGTATCCGGAAAGTATTCACAGCGCTTCACTTTTTCCACATTTTGTTATGTTACAGCCTTATTCCAAAATGGATTAAATTCATTATTTTCCTCAAAATTCCACAAACAATACCCCATAATGACAACGTGAAAGAAGTTTGTTTGAAATCTCTGCAAATTTATTAAAAATAAAAAACGAAAAAAAAAAAAAACAATCACATGTTCATAAGTATTCACAGCCTTTGCCATGACACTCAAAATTGAGCTCAGGTGCATCCTGTTTCCACTGATCATCCTTGAGATGTTTCTACAACTTGATTGGAGTCCACCTGTGGTAAATTCAGTTGATTGGACATGATTTGGAAAGGCACACACCTGTCTATATAAGGTCCCACAGTTAACAGTGCATGTCAGAGCACAAACCAAGCCATGAAGTCCAAGGAATTGTCTGTAGACCTCAGAGACAGGATTGTATTGAGGCACAGATCTGGGGAAGGGTACAGAAAAATGTCTGCAGCATTGAAGGTCCCAATGAGCACAGTGGCCTCCATCATCTGTAAATGGAAGAAGTTTGGAACCACCAGGACGCTTCCTAGAGCTGGCCGCCCAGCCAAACTGAGTGATCGGGGGAGAAGGGCCTTAGTCAGGGAGGTGACCAAGAACCCGATGCTCACTCTGACAGAGCTCCAGTGTTTCTCTGTGGAGAGAGGAGAACCTTCCAGAAGAACAACCATCTCTGCAGCACTCCACCAATCAGGCCTGTATGGTAGAGTGGCCAGACGGAAGCCACTCCTCAGTAAAAGGCACATGACAGCCCGCCTGGAGTTTGCCAAAAGGCACCTGAAGGACTCTCAGACCATGAGAAACAAAATTCTCTGGTCTGATGAAACAAAGATTGAACTCTATGGCCTGAATGGCAAGCGTCATGTCTGGAGGAAACCAGGCACCGCTCATCACCTGGCCAATACCATCCCTACAGTGAAGCATGGTGGTGGCAGCATCATGCTGTGGGGATGGTTTTTAAGCGGCAGGAACTGGGAGACTAGTCAGGATCGAGGGAAAGATGAATGCAGCAATGTACAGAGACATCCTTGATGAAAACCTGCTCCAGAGTGCTCCGGACCTCAGACTGGGGCGTAGGGTCGTTGTCCTGTTGGAAGATTAACCTAAGCACACAGCCAAAATAACAAAGGATTGGCTCCGAGACAACTCCGTGAATGTCCTTGAGTGGCCCAGCCAGAGCCCAGACTTGAACCCGATTGAACATCTCTGGAGAGATCTGAAAATGGCTGTGCACCGATGCTCCCCATCCAACCTGATGGAGCTTGAGCGGTCCTGCAAAGAAGAATGGGAGAAACTGGCCAAAAATAGGTGTGCCAAGCTTCTAGCATCATACTCAAAAAGACTTGAGGCTGTAATTGGCGCCAAAGGTGCATCAACAAAGTATTGAGCAAAGGCTGTGAATACTTATGTACGCATGTGTGCGCGCGTGTGTGCGTGTGTGTGCGTGTGTGCGTGTGTGTGTGTGTGTGTTTTTAAAAAAAAAAATTTTTTTATAAATTTGCAGAGATTTCAAACAAACGTCTTTCACGTTGTCATTATGGGGTATTGTTTGTAGAATTTTGAGGAAAATAATGAATTTAATCCATTTTGGAATAAGGCTGTAACATAACAAAATGTGGAAAAAGTGAAGCGCTGTGAATACTTTCCGGATGCACTGTGTATACATGCGCTACCGGTCAAAAGTTTTGAAACGTTTTATTTTTATTTTTTATTTTTTTTATTTATTTTTTTTTGCCACATTTTAGAATAATAGTAAAGTCATCAAAACTATGGAATAACATAAATGGAACTATGGGAATTATGTTGTGACTAAACAAAATCCAAAATCAAAACTGTTATATTTTAGCATCTTCAAAGTAGTCACCCTTTGCCTAGAATTTTCAGAAATGTACATTTTCTCAAACAACTTCGTGAGGTATCACCCTGGGTTGCTTTTTAAACAGTATTGAAGGATTGCCTATCTATATGCTGGGCACTTATTGGCTGCTTTTATTACTTAGTCCAAGTCATCAATTTCAAAAACTTTTTTTTATTTTTTATTATTACATTTTAGATTATAATGAAATTAATATGGTGGCACAATTATATTTTTGTCAACAAAACTAAATTCAAACATTTAAGCATATGCCTTCAGATCAAAATAATTTTAAGATCATGGGAATCATTTCGGTAAAGTGTTCCAAAACTTTTGACCGGTAGTGTGTGTTTATATATTAGGACAAAACATCATTTACATAATTTCATTTATTCATTTACCAGACACTTTTATCCAAAGCAACTAAAACATTATTGTAAAGTGTGAAAATACTTGCAACATTTATAAATGAAATGAGGGTTTTAAATATTAAATAGACCCAGTATCAAAATCAGGTTTGTTGGCCAAGTAAGATAAGCTTACAAGCAATTTGCCTTGGTAAATAGTTCCAGGAAAAATCACAATATACAAAATATACACATACAATACAGTATACACAATAGCAATACAATACAAAATATAACAGTACATGTACACTTACAGGGTGAGTGATGGTGCTTGTTGAAGAGTGCAAATAGGCAGTGAAATTTAAATAAACAAAATATATAAGAAAGATGGAGTCAAGTGGTAATAACTTAGTCAGTTGTAAGTCAGTTGTCCAGTGCATGAAAATGTGCCATGACAGGTTTGTAGAGTCTGTAGTCTTTATTTTAAAGTATTTTTTTTTAAATAGTGAAACATCAGGGGACTTTTAACAAGAAAAATAATTGCAAAAAAAGTTAGAAAATGTCTTACAACATTAAATATAAAAGAGACCCAAACCCCATCTCACCATTAACTGTACAAACAATGCAGTGTTATCATATCCCCCCAAAAACGATCCTCATAAACAATGAATAAAAAACAATAAACAATAAATGAAAGATAAAATAAAAAACAAAATCAAAATCCCCAGGGCTCATGTTTTATCAGCTTATGGGGCTTAGATTACATTTGGATTTGAAGATCTGAACAGTATATTACTATCAAAGTAATTACAGAGAAAATAACAGAGAGGAGACTGCAGACCTCCCAGGTTTCCTCTGACCTACTGGACACTGATCTCTATGTATCATAATCATCTCCACAGCAAAATAATCTTCAAATAAAATATAATACATTCCCATAATCCTGGTGTCAAATCTACAGTCTTACTCAGACATGTTTTGTGTGTGAGCTTCTACGTGTGTTTTTCAGATGCAACTACATCCTTTAATCCAGAGGAAGATATTGAAGGGATATGTGCTTATTTAGTTAGGAAAAAAACAGGAAATAATAATAATTGTAGTCAGGTTGACCATTACACAATGTAAGGTGATCCTGAGTGACTCCTTGAATGAATGAATGAATAAATGAATTTTACACTTAAGCACTTTTCTGACACTACATTCAAAGTGCTTAACATTGACAACAGAAGAATCTACTAAACCAGCACCTGTGTGCTGCATCCACCAGGATGATGCGATGGCAGCCATAGTGCGTCAGTACGCTTGCCACACACCGGATATTGATGGAGAGGAGAGAGTAGAGTGATAGAGCCAATTTATGGTTGGGGATTAATAGGAGGCCATGATTTATAAGGGCCAATGGGGGAATTTGGCCAGGACACTGTGGTAACACCCCTACTCTATACGAGAAGTGTCCTGGGACTTGTAATGACCACAGAAAGTCAGGACCTCAGTTTAATGTCTCATCCAAAGGACATGCCTTTTTGCAGTATAGTGTCCGCATCACAATACTGGGGCTAGGACCCACACAGACCGCACGCAGGGTGAGCACCACCTGCTGGTAACAAATAACATCTCTTCCAGCAGTGCTGGTCCTAGCCTTTTGGGGGCCCCCCATCAGTGTGTCCGTATCCCCCAAAAGGATCCTCCACCCCTTGTCTCAAAAAGCAGTTTCATAGTAAACAAACAACATATAGTGAGTTAATTCTATAAGGGACATTAATATTATATATAAAACATTAAGCCAGTCAGCAGGGTCAGCTGGCATGGCATTTACTGGCTGTACACAGGGCCGCATTAAAGGAAGTTCACCCCCCAAAAACATTCTCTCATTATTCACTTACCCGGATGCCATCCCAGATGCTGTCTTTCTTCAGCAGAACACAAAGATTTTTAGAAGAAGATAGAGCTCTGTCAGTAAACAGGTGCCAGCACTTTGACGGTCCAAAATTCACATTTAGGCAGCATAAAAGAAATCCATGTGACTCCAGTCGATCAATGAATGTCTTCTGAAGCAAATATATATGTTTGTGTAAAAAATAAATAGATAATTAAAATGTTTTCAACATTTAAAAAGTGCTTCCTGCCAGCAGTTGACGCATCACGTAGCTGTCGCGTGACGTAAGCATGTCGGCGAGTTCACACGAGAATTCGGAAGCGGTGCTTATTTAAAACAGAACGAACATCACGCGAGAGTTCGGCCATTTCAAACAGCATCAGAGCCCTGGACAGAAGTGCCGATTTAAAGTAAAAAAAAATACATTTTAATTATCGACTTGTTTCTTACATAAAACTATCGATTTGCTTCAGAAGACATTTGTTGATCGACTGGAGTCGTGTGGATTACTTTTATGCTGCCTAAATGTGACTTTTGGACCATCTAAGTGCTGGCACCCATTTACTTGCATTATAAGGATGTGACAGAGCTCTATTTGCTTTATTTGTTTTCTGCTGAAGAAAGACAGTCATACACATCTGGGATGGCATAAGGGTAAGTGAATAATTTTAATTTTTGGGTGAACTATTTCTTTAAGTTGCACCGGGGCGGGGGTCAGGGTGCAAAATTGTATCACAGGATGACCATGCACTACACGGACGGGTTTAGCCTTGCGCACCCTCTCTGTGTTTACATCAGTCTCCCGCTGAACGCGTTTACATATGCACCTTCCTAAGAACATCGAGGGAGACTGAAAGACAAAAAATATTAAAATTGGAGTAAAACAAATGAACAATGAAATAAATGTAATAAAAATAACACTCTAGCGCCATCTAGCTTTCTGAAAATTAGCACCGCTGAATGCTTTTCCAATGCAAAATTTACCAGAAAATATTAAAAATATTTTTTCCCCAAGAAATCGAAAGTAAACATAAGAGCATATTTCTCTTAATGTGCACACTTTGGAATAAATGCTCTTTTTTTTAAAATACTTTTTATTATTATTATTATTATTACATATTTTTACTAAAGAGAAAATACAAATCATACATAAAAAATTCCAAAGACACTAGAGGAAAAAGCAAGTACGAGAAAACAAGATGTTAGTGTCAGTAATCATATATTTTTAAACCTACTCCATAATTAACATGTATAATTAATTAATCTACATGTTATATATTTTTTTTTTATTATTTTAAAAGAAGGAAAGAAAGTTAAACATTACATCCTCATTATGAGCATCAAATGAGTTGACATCCCTATACATGATATTTATTTAAATAATTATGTTCAGAAATTAAAAGTCATGATCCAGAAGAGAGCAATCTATCCATGATAAATTATAATATTTTTGAGCAAAACTAAAAACTGGAATAAAAGTTCTAATTTATATTGTTTATTGAAGCATTGACATGACATGGCCTATTCAGCAGAGCTTGCATGAAACAGGTATGCAATGTGACTATTATATTCTTTATTACAAATCATACTGTATGATTTTGTATGCTATGATGTGAGCCTACTCCTGACTTTTGATGTGGCATTTCTGTCGTAAAACATTGGTCTACTACTGAAGCTGGAGAACTGGAGTATGAGCTTTCTAATGATAGTGTAAAGATCAATGTAAGAATTTTAAATATGATAAAAACACTTACCTTTTTCTTGCTTGATCGTTTCACTTTACTGGCATGTTTTCTCCCTTTTTCACCTCTTGATGTAATGTGTAGTAATTAGCATTCCTATATATGTTACACATCTCATTTTACCTGGCAAATGTCCAAAATGGAAATGAAATAATTAATTATAATAACCCCCAACCTCCTCCTCTACAACTGACATTACATTTATATTTGCATGTTATATTTTTTTTTAGCTTAACGGTTATGATGCCTTGCTGGCTGCTTAATCAGTTAGCGGCTTAACCGACAACGTTTTTTGAATGAATGGAACTCTTAAGGAAACTGGTCTCAGTACAGTTTTAAAAAGCACCTTATTTTCAAACAGCCTCCAAAGGCAGCATTTTCCAGTTTTTGGAAATGTTTTGATATTGCATAGGGCCTATACACTGATCAGCCACAACATTAAAACCCTGACAGGTGAAGTGAATAACCTGTTCTTGAATTATATGTGTTGGAAGCAGGAAAAATGGGCAAGCGTAAGGATCTGAGCGACTTTGACATGGGCCAAATCAAATCAACTCAAATCAAATCACTTTATTGTCACACAGCCATATACACAAGTGCAATGGTGTGTGAAATTCTTGGGTGCAGTTCCGATCAACATAGCAGTCGTGACAGTGATGAGACAGTACCAATTTACAATAACATCAAATTAACACAGCACAATTTAAAATTTTAAATTGTTATGGCTAGACGACTGGGTCAGAGCATCTCCAAAATGGCAGGTCTTGTGGGGTGTTCCCGGTATGCAGTGGTTAGTACCTACAAAAAGTGGTCCAAGGAAGGACAGCCGGCGACAGGGTCAAGGGCGCGCAAGGCTCATTGATGCGTGTGGGGAGTGAAGGCTAGCCCGTCTGGTCCTATCCCACAGAAGAGCTACTGTAGCACAAATTGCTGAAAAATTATTGCTGGCCATGATAGAAAGGTGTCAGAGCACACAGTGCGTCGCATCTTGCTGCGTATGGGGCTGCGTAGCCGCAGACCGGTCAGAGTGCCAATGCTGACCCCTGTCCACCGCCAAAAGTGCCTACAATGGGCACGTGAGTGTCAGAACTGGACCATGGAGCAGTGGAAGAAGGTGGCCTGGTCTGATGAATCACGTTTTCTTTTAAATCATGTGGACGGCCTGGTGCGTGTGCGTCGTTCACCTGGGGAAGAGATGGCAGCAGGATGTACCATGGGAAGAAGGCAGGCCGGTGGAAGCAGTGTGATGCTCTGGGCAATGCTCTGCTGGGAAACCTTGGGTCCTGGCATTCATGTGGATGTTACTTTGACTCATACCACCTACCTAAATATTGCTGCAGACCACGTACACCCCTTCATGGCAGCTGTATTCCCTGATGGCAGTGTTCTCTTTCAGCAGGATAATGTGCCCTGCCACACTGTAAAAAAAAAAGAAAAATGACAAAAAGAGTTCAAGGTGTTGACTTGGCCTCCAAATTTCCCAGATATCAATCTGATTGAGCATCTATGGGATGTGCTGGACTGACAAGTCCGATCCATGGAGGCCCCACCTCGCAATTTACAGGACATAAAGGATATGCTGATAACGTCTTGGTGCCAGATACCACAGGACACCTTCAGAGGTCTTGTGGAGTCCATGCCTCGATGGGTCAGAGCTGTTTTGGCAGCACAAGGGGGACCTACACGATATTAGGCAGGTGGTTAATGTTGTGGCTGATCGGTGTATGTCTTCCAGCAGTAGCCTTTATTTCTCCAGGAGGTCTCCTATGCAGGTACAGGCTCAACCCTGCTTGTGGGCAACCAACCAGTCAAGATCATCAGGGTGACAAGCTGCTGATATTAAACTCATTTTTATTAAATACTGATATCAAAACTCTTTTATTTTTCTTCTTTTTTCCAGCCACATATTTTCCCCAAGGCACCAATGTGACGATATAGTGCATGCAAAAGAGTATATGATTAAACGGCTACATGAAAAAGTGTCATTACAGCACAAGATGGCAGTACAGCCAACCTTAACTTGCATTGCTTCAACATGCGCACTCGCCGCTTTTCTAAATAAAAATGGCAGCCTGCGTCCTAAGACAGGGGTTATTTTGCACCTTTAGTAAATACAGTCAGGCGCACACTTTACGGACAATAACTGTAGATTTTAACAGTGGACATGGTGCTAACAGACGTCGCTTGCAGTGCCTTAGATGTGGTCTTCTCAATACTCCTCAACAGAGACGGTCCATGTCCTCTCGGTAAGAACTTGCTGTGGTCCTTTTTAGCCTATCAAGCTATCGAGGCTGTCCTCCAAGATCGTCAGATTAGCATAAAGAGCTAAAAGAAGATTCATTCAGTATATTCACGTGATTTGTTTACTGCAGGCTATATGCAAGTAAAATATGTTTGCTATATCTTGACTGGAATATTACATGTCATTGTAACAAGCCAGTTATTCTTTTCTTTCAAGGCAATTGCGAAATAGACGTGGCCAAAGAGATGTTACACCACCTCATAGCTGGAAGTCCTTCAATATAATTTTCGTTGTAGCAAATTAAATGGTGTTTCTGATGGCCGGACAAAGCTTTAGTGTACACTGAGTGCCCAGAATGTAACATATTTGTAAAAACTAGGACGGGACTGAATTTTATCAATCGGGAATTTAATAAATTGGGTAAAGTGGTCTCGACCTCGCAGGAGGATTGATAAATAAAAGGACATGGTGACGTCAGCCGAAAATAAAATTCGTTTGGAACAATGTGGAATAATTATCTCCATGTTTAGTGTAATTTAAATGGAAAATAATATTTAAAACAAATTAAAGGAATGGTCCCGGTTCAAAACAAGTTAAGCTCAGTCAACAGCATTTGTGGCATAATGTTGATAAATAGCTTCGACTCGTCCTTCATAAAAAAATAAAAATAAAAATAAAAAGTTCCAGTGAGGCACCTACAATGGAAGTGAATGGGGCAAATGTTTGGAGTGTTTAAAGGCAGAAATGTGAAGCTTATAATTTTATAAGAGCTCTTACATTAATTCTTATGCTAAAACAAATTTATTGTTTTAGATTTAAAGTTGTTTAAATCGTAATTATTACAGTCATTTATGGTTTGTCAACATTACATCGTCATGGCAACAAAGTTGTACAATTGGCTGGTAACTTTACACAGAAAAGTTTAGTAAGCGATTTTATCACACTAAATCATGTTAACACACATATTGTTTTACATCTTGTGGCTCTTTTTTTTTTTTTTTTTTGAAACAGTGAGTGTTTTAATGTTTATGAATTGGCCCCCATTCACTTCCATTGTAAGTGCTATACTGTAACCCAGATTTTTGCTTTTTTAAAGAAAGGGAGAGGCAAGTCAAAATAAATGTTTGTGGTAATCATGAATCATGATTATGCCTCAAATGCTGTTGATTGAGCTTAACTTGTATTGAACTGGAATATTCCTTTAATGTGTTTTATGCTTTTTTGTGCTTTTGCCTTGCTGCCTTTGCAATCTAACCGGAGATGCTAAGTGTTTATTCTAAGTGCGATATATCAATAACAATTATAATATGATTTTTGACCAGTGTTTGTGCTCATGCCCTCTCACTCTTCTACATGTATTTGACATGTCTGTCCTTTTTGTGTACATTTTGATCAGTAACAGGCCCGAGGGCAAGGTACTGGAAACAGTTGGAGTATTTGAAGCACCAAAACACCATGGAAAATATGAGACTGGGCAGGTGAGGAGTATGTTACCACAAACACACCCTTTTCATTTAAAGTGAAAAGATGTAAACAATGCGTAACAGTGCTTTGGTGGTTTTAAAATTGACCATATTGCACTAAATTGAAGATGTAAAACTAAGAAAAAAGGATGAAAAAGTTTTAAAGTAACAACTCTATGTATAATTACAATATGAGGTCCCCTAGGTTTGTTCTGATTGGCCAAACAGAGGCATAACAATTTTATTTTCCACAAGTAATAAGATATAGCTATATCTACCACTTTAGAATAAACAATTTTATAAAATATTATCAACGTATTTAAAACACAGTTTTTATATACACACTCTTGGAGAACAGGTCATTGTTATATGTATATGACTTTCTTTCTTCTGCTGAACACAGAGATTTATAGGAGAATATCTCAGCTCTGTTGGTCCATTCAATGAAAGTGAATGGTGGCCAGAACTTTGAAACTCCAAAAAGGACATAAAGGCAGTATAAAAGTAATTCATAAGACTCCAGTGGTTAAATCCATGTCTTTTGAAGTGTAATAGGCATGGGTGAGAAACAGATCAGTATTTAATTTCTTTTTTTACTGTAAGTTCTCCTCTCTGCCCAGAAGGTGGCGATATTCACGAAGAATGTGAATCACCAAAAACAGAAGTACAATGTGAAAGTGGAGATTACTAGTTAAAAAGGACATAAATATTGGTCTGTTTCTCACCCACACATATCATATCGCATCTGAAGACATGGATTAAACCACTGGAGTCATATGGATTACTTTTATGCTGCCTTTTTTTTTTAATACTTTTTGGACCTTCAAAGTTCTGACCACCGTTTACTTGCATTGAAAGGACCTAAAGAGCTGAGATAAAAATCTTTGCTTGTGTTCTGCAGAAGAAAGTCATACACATCTGGGACATTTACCTTCGCACTGCAAAATTCCACGGGCATCTCAATGGGAATCCACACGATTGTGAACTTTCAGACGAAATACAGTCTGTAAACTTAAGAAAGTAAAATTTCCTCGAGGTAAAAGTTGTGAGAAAACATGATTCACAACAGATGTTTCCTGAAGTAGACGGTTTAGATGTCATTTGATTCACTCACGTCTCTTACATTAAATTAGTGCAAATACTTTAATATGCGTCAATCACAGATCGGAAATGCATGCGCATTTAATAACGGAGAATTGGGCTCAGTAACCGAGTCTGTGCTCATTAATGAGACGCACACAGGGAATGATACTGACCAGCCTAAAGAGAAAACACAACATTAAAGCCATCCTACCTGTCACAAGTGTTCAATTTTCTTTTTTTTAAGGATGCAGGGTAGTTAATTTTAAAATCAATTCAGCTTTATTTGTGTAGCGCTTTTAACAATACATATTGTTTCAGGCATGTATTTATGTAAAAGACGAATCAGGCAAGGAAATAAATCTCTGTAGGGTGTGTAACTAGTAGAGGGAGAAATACCTAGAGAGGAAGCAGACAATAATTGTACAAATGCCTGAAATGATCTGATTACATGATGTGTAATAATAGGCTTGTTTTCATTGAATAAATAATTGCATTTGTAGTATTAATTTTTAATTATTCAATTTTGCATTTATGTTTGTCTCAGTTATTCTTGCACAGTGTCTTTGGCTACAGAGGTATAGTTCTTTTCCCCTGGCATGCTCGACTCTATGACAGAGATGTCACCCCCACAGCTGCAGAAATGTGAGTTCATCTCCTGTTTACACATCTCTGCTATTGCTGATTTAGAAACTGGGTGGTGCAGAACCTCATCTTGTTTGAAGAAAAACTTTTCAGCTTTTTTATTCTTTTTTTAATTTAATTGATCATTCAGCTTTTTTTGTTGGGGAAAGATCATTAAAAAAAATTTGCATGTGGAAACTAAGATATACAGGACTGTATGAATGCAGAAATACACTTTTGACATATTTTTCTTCTCCCTTGCAGTAAATGTGAGCCTACAGGAGCTCAAGGGTCAAAGGAGGTGAAAGGCAAAACCCACACTTACTATCAGGTCCTCATAGACACCAGAGACTGTCCACATATTGTAAGTACATGCACAAACAGTCTATGCTTGGCCCTGACTTCAGAAGACTTGGAATATAGCGCACAAGTTGTATGGACTACTTTTATGCTACCTTTATTGTGCTTTTTTGTTCCTGTCATTGTATGTAGCCTAAAAGAGCAGCTCAGAGATTCTTCAAAATGTCCTTTTGTGTTCTAAAGTTAAAAGAAAGTCAACATGAAAGTTGCTTTTTGAAAGAGAACATGAAATTATTCTATTTTTTTTGGCAGTCTCAGAGATCACAAACAGAGGCTGTCACATTTCTGGCCAACCATGATGAAAGCAGGGCCCTCTATGCTATTCCAGGTAAAAAAAAATATTTTTAATAATTTAATTTGAATGTACTTCTGTTTTGCTTTCTGGGCAAAAATGTTTAATTTACAAGTAAATGGATCAATCAAAAATTGCCATTTATTCTCAGCTGACTGGTTTTGCAGGTCTGGACTATGTGAGCCATGAAGACATTTTACCCTATAACTCAACAGACCAGGTGCCCATTCAACACGAACTGTTTGAGAGATTCCTCATGTTCAACCCATCCAAAGGTACGAGTTTTTAAGTTATCTCCCTGAAACAAACATTCTGTTTTTCTGCAATATGACCAATACGTTGTGTAAGTTTGTGTAATCTTGCATAACCTGTCCTCAGTGCCACCATTTATACCCAGAGACACACTTCATGCATGGCAGGAAAAAAACCACCCATGGCTGGAGCTGTCTGATGTTCACCGTGAGACCACGGAAAACATTCGAGTCACAGTCATCCCATTTTACATGGGTATGCGGGTATGTGACTGACTAAGCAATTAATTATCATGACTATTTTTTGGTGGACTGCAGAATCATGTACGCTGTAAAAAAAGTTTGCTATTTTAAAAAATTACTTTAGTAAAAACCTGTTAATTGTATATTACCTTACCATGTACCAAGGTTATTATAGTTTTGCATTTTCAAATCAGTTTTTATTTTATATCATTTTCAAATTTGCTATAAATTTCAGTTTAGTTTTAGTTAGTTTCATGAATGATTTTGTTAGTTTTAGTTTAGTTTTTATTTTGTAAACACATTTCTATTTATTTTTATAAATTTTAGTTTCAGTTTTAGTAATTACAGTTTTGAGAGTTAACCGAACACTTCCAGAGTGCAGACCAAAGCAAGACATTTGAATTTAAGCTTGGCAAACTTACACAATACACTTAAAGCAAAACGAAACAGTTGAATATTTGCACAGTTTACTTAGACTCAGCATACTTGTGCATAATAACAATAACATAATGGTTTGAGATTCAAAAAAAGTCCCAAAGAACCAAACAAAAGCAAATCAAAAGTATAAAAGTTAAATGTATGAAAGTTTCAAAAGAACTCAAATTCATGTTAAACATGAAATCTTGTTAAACTGTTGATGCTCACTGTACCGACATCGGGTGCCCGTCACTTTGTTAATATGTGTTTACATTTACTGCATACGATATGATGCGTGTCTCATATAATCTTGAAATCCGTGGTCATCTGTTCAATATAGTATGTTATCCATTCAACCACAAAGCCAGAAGCCGCTGCAGTGCAGAAATGATCCAAATATGGACATGAAGAAAAAAAGTGTATCACATCAGAGACCACATGAAAAAACTTCCTCATTCGGATCGAAACGTATTAACTGTGTAAAGTGAAATAATAATGTTTAGTCTGATGAAAGATGTCATGAATATATAGATGTATGGTTTGTCAATATTTTCCAAGTGATCGCTGGTATTTGTTTAGGTTTATTGAACAGTTCTGGATCTGGCACTAGACTCAAATTCTAGAAATATTATGCTTTCTGCTTCATTCTATGAATAAAATCCATTATGAAATCAGTAAAAGAAGCTGTTATAACACTCTGATGATTGAAAGTAAAATATTTGCATTAGATTGTGTAATTTGTAATGTTTACATGGGCTAACACGCTAGCGCCTTTGCCATAGTATTGCACCTGTTACTCCAGTATGCCAGCCTTCGCCATAGTAGGACCTGAAAATATTTATAGATGAAATTACTCTGACATCACACCGCAGGAAACCGTGCTTCCGGGTTCTTTCGAGCTGTAGATTTCAATGGTGGAAATAGGCAGCGCAGCAGTTTTTATAATCTTTTAACCTTTATAGAATGTAATAATGTCTGTTTATGTTAATAAGTTATTATAAAGGAATATCTATGGTTTACAGTGAGGAAATGATGTGGGTTCTTTTCTTGAATTATCTGCAAAACAAGTTTAAACTTGGTTCAATGAGCCTGTGTGATTATGTCGGGCATTTAACAGGTTGATGTATACTCATCCTTCATGTTTAACACACTTCAAAAGCCTAAGAATTTGTGTACGTAGAAATGAAAACTACTATCAGACATACAGTGTGTCTTAACTGCTTAAATTATTCACCCACATACAATATATATTTTTTTTAGTTTGCGTGATTTCTTCGATAAAGTTAATATCCATCAACAGCTGCTGCGGGTCAGTTGTGTCTAATAGAGCAGACGCGATAATGATGGTGACCCATGAAAATCTCATCATTTATGTAAAATCATGACTTTTTCCTGATGCAATGATCAGGTGGAAATTTGAAGAAGCCCTGATCTCCATTAATCTGTGGGAAATGGGGTGTTTCAACCCCACAAACAGCACAAATTGTGCGAAGCGCCCATAAACAGCAGCTTTTTTCTGGGCTACCAAAAGAACCCGGAAGTGGCTGGGTGGAGCGTTTGTAATACTTGTTTTTATACTTGTTTTTAAATAAAAACTACCAGCCATAATTCATGTCTGAGATGTCTTCATATTATCAGCAAACCTCATGTGCATTACATGCCACAACTCCATCTGCTGGTGTTCACCTAAACAACCCAGTAGTGTCTGACTCTGCAGCTCTGAAGATGAACATCTCAAACACACACACAGATCAGATTTTTCCGCCATGTGATGAGAGCTCTTTGATTACGAATACGATAATTTATTTTTGAGAATTGTTATTACTTTTTTATTTTATTATTTTTAATAACTGCTGTTAGTTTCGTTTAGTTTTAGTTTTTCATTTATTTTGAAATAAATTAAAAATGTTTTTATAATCGATAATTTTTGTTTTAGTTTATGAAGATAAACTTGCCATGTACAGTGAATTTTTTTCTAGATTTAATGGGACATTTCATGCAGTTTTTCACACTAGAATTAAAATTTTTGCAATCATTCTGAATCATGTTGGCATGTATTATGCAGTTAAATGTTCGGTTCTAAGCTTTTGAAATGTCGTATCAACTTCAAGACCTCAAACAAAAAATTTAAAAACAATGACACTTTTTAGCTGATGGCATACAGTTATTCCAAACTACTTTTTTTTATTCTTTTTTTCAGGAAGCACAGAATTCTCATGTTTACTGGGTAAGTGACTACACTCAGATGCTACTGTTACATCTGCATACAGTTACACTGTAAGAGTCAATTTGAGATGTGAATGCAAATCTGATGGTTTAGGCACAGTTGTGAAGGGAATTCATGTTTATCAAACATGCAAAAGTTTTATGATTCAGTCACTGGTTTTCATTTTCCCATTAAAAAATACTGTACAGGTTGTTTTTTGGATCCATATCATCTACTTAAATAACTATTAATGTATGTAGTTTCCTAAAGCTTTCAGCATTTTTCCACCCATAAATGTTTGAGTGAGTGTATGACATTGTTAAAGGGGTAGTTCACCCAAAATGAAAATTCGCGCATCATTTAACCACCCTTATGCCATCCCAGAGAGATAGATGGCGCTATAGGAAGTGTAATCTATCTTAAAATTGTAATCGCTAAGGAGACAGGTGACAAGATTTGTTGTGAAAAAGGAGTTACATTTTGATCTGTTCTCACACAAAACCAATTGGTTGATTCGAAATCGATTCAGAAGACATTGATTAAACCACTGGAGTTGTATGGATTACTTTTATGCTGTCTTTATGTGATATTTGGACCTTCAAAGTTCTGGCTACCATTCATTTGCTTTGTGAGGAACAAAAGAGCGTAAATATTCAGCAGAACAAAGAAAGTCATACACATCTGGGATGGCATGAGTGTGAGGAAATTATGAGAGACTTTTCCCTTTTGGTTGAACTATCCCTTTAATTTGTTTTGATATGTCAGTGGCGGTACTGTATTCGTCTGGAGAATCTGGGGAATGAGGTGGTGCAGCTGAGAGAAAGACACTGGAGGATCTTCAGTTTGTCTGGCACTTTAGAGACCGTCAGGGGCAGAGGAGTCGTAGGACGGGTCAGTGACACACACAAATTAAATAAATCACATGTCAACATTCTTCAGTAAATAGTTCTAAGACATGAACCAAACTGACCAGCTCTAAAAGAAACATTACAAACTTTGATTTGAAACAAAAACTTATTTGAAAATAAGTTAAAGGAAAACAGGCAAGGGTACTTACATTTTTTTTTTTTTTTTTTATGAGGGAATGAACTACTGTATGTATTCCATAAAGCATTGCAATGACATGATTGAATCTAAATGATAGTAAAATGTAAAACATTTTTAGTCATTGATTGTTTATTGCAAAATATTCTGATCTATACAAATGTGTAAGTAGTTTGAGACTGTAGGCAGAACGACTTGATTACGTCATCTGCAATGATTTATTAGAGTGGGTGATCGCTGCTAAGGTCTTTTCTGGTGATTTCCATCTCCAGAAACAGCGACTTCACTGATTGGTGTATTTCTCTTTAGGATTATGGGTAGTGTAGTTCTACACTAGGAATGGGCATTCATCAATAATTTGGTATTCGAATATTTAATCTCATAAAAAACAAATACTCAAATATTCTATTATTTAAATGAAGGTAATTAATGAGAGATGTTGTAAAATCATTTTTTTGTAGTCATAAAGGTTGCATCACCATTTAAAAAAATAAAAATAAAATAAAAAAAAGCTTCTAATTATATCCAAAACAAGCTTATATTATGTCCTGTGTTTTTTTTTGTTAAAAACATTTAAACAAACAATGCATGAAAACAAAAAGGTACAGAATGAAAGCATTTAAGATCACGCAAAGCGAAGAAAAAGAAACTACTAAAGTAGACTGACGCAGTTAACTTACAAGACGAATATGAACACTCAACATATAATAGTTATGTTTATATTGTGTGTCATGTCATGTTTTTGTGGAGAAAAACAAGCATATCCACATGCTCAGTAAACTACAGGTGCATCTCAATAAATTAGAATGTCGTGGAAAAGTTCATTTATTTCAGTAATTCAACTCTAATTGTGAAACTCGTGTATTAAATAAATTCAATGCACACAGACTGAAGTAGTTTAAGTCTTTGGTTCTTTTAATTGTGATGATTTTGGCTCACATTTAACAAAAACCCACCAATTCACTATCTCAAAAAATTAGAATATGGTGACATACCAATCAGCTAATCAACTCAAAACACCTGCAAAGGTTTCCTGAGCCTTCAAAATGGTCTCTCAGTTTGGTTCACTAGGCTGCACAATCATGGGGAAGACTGCTGATCTGACAGTTGTCCAGAAGACAATCATTGACACCCTTCACAAGGAGGGTAAACCACAAACATTCATTGCCAAAGAAGCTGGCTGTTCACAGAGTGCTGTATCCAAGCATGTAAACAGAAAGTTGAGTGGAAGAAAAAGATGCACAACCAACCGAGAGAACCGCAGCCTTATGAGGATTGTCAAGCAAAATCGATTCAAGAATTTGGGTGAACTTCACAAGGAATGGACTGAGGCTGGTGTCAAGGCATCAACCACACACAGACATGTCAAGGAATTTGGCTACAGTTGTCATATTCCTCTTGTTAAGCCACTCCTGAACCACAGACAACATCAGAGGTGTCTTACCTGGGCTAAGGAGAAGAAAAACTGGACTGTTGCCCAGTGGTCCAAAGTCCTCTTTTCAGATGAGAGCATGTTTTGTATTTCATTTGGAAACCAAGGTCCTAGAGTCTGGAGGAAGGGTGGAGAAGCTCATAGCCCAAGTTGCTTGAAGTCCAGTGTTAAGTTTCCACAGTCTGTGATGATTTGAGGTGCAATGTCATCTGCTGGTATTGGTCCATTGTGTTTTTTGAAAACCAAAGTCACTGCACCCGTTTACCAAGAAATTTTGGAGCACTTCATGCTTCCTTCTGCTGACCAGCTTTTTAAAGATGCTGATTTCATTTTCCAGCAGGATTTGGCACCTGCCCACACTGCCAAAAGCATCAAAAGTTGGTTAAATGACCATGGTGTTGGTGTGCTTGACTGGCCAGCAAACTCACCAGACAGGAACCCCATAGAGAATCTATGGGGTATTGTCAAGAGGAAAATGAGAAACAAGAGACCAAAAAATGCAGATGAGCTGAAGGCCACTGTCAAAGAAACCTGGGCTTCCATACCACCTCAGCAGTGCCACAAACTGATCACCTCCATGCCACGCCGAATTGAGGCAGTAATTAAAGCAAAAGGAGCCCCTACCAAGTATTGGGTACATATACAGTAAATGAACATACTTTCCAGAAGGCCAACAATTCACTAAAAATGTTTTTTTTTATTGGTCTTATGATGTATTCTAATTTTTTGAGATAGTGAATTGGTGGGTTTTTGTTAAATGTGAGCAAAATCATCACAATTAAAAGAACCAAAGACTTAAACTACTTCAGTCTGTGTGCATTGAATTTATTTAATACACGAGTTTCACAATTAGAGTTGAATTACTGAAATAAATGAACTTTTACACGACATTCTAATTTATTGAGATGCACCTGTATACTCATTTATACACACCAGTTTAAATGATGGAATGTCCCTCCGCTAGCAAAAACTTTCTTGGATGCCATATTTGATGTTTACAGAAGCGTCACGGGGATTACATTGCTAAGGGGACGCTGCTTTCTGACGAGCTGCACATATATGGGAGAAAGAGTACACCGCTTATACAGTACATTTAAACAGGAACCCAGCTTTCCCGCAATAAGCCACATTCTCGCAATAACCCGCATTTTGGTGTCCATCTAAACCTACTGACAGAACCATTTGCTCATCAAATGTGATCAACTTGTGTACACACTCAACAGCGCCACCCAGTGCATTCTGTTATAACTGGCAGTTTTAGTTTGTGTGTTCAGGATTTAAAATGCATCTCACTGTATATATGGCCAGCAAAGCAAAACTTTGCGAAATTCGAATAGTATTTTTACTTTTCGAATAATTATTGCAGAACGAATACTCAAGTATTCGACTACTCGTGCACATCCCTATTCTACACTAGGCATTTGGCTTTTAAACACAATTTAAAAAATAATTGAAGTTGAAAAAATTTTAATCATGCTGAATTGTGCCTTCTATAGAAGCATATATCATCACTTTATCTCTGAGATCATTGTATGTTTTCTATACACTACTGTTTATTCATTACTGTTAATTTCTTTTTGGAGAAAAGACTACTTATGGAACCCTACTTTTATGCTCTAATGTGAAAAACCTGTAATGGCAGTGTGAAAGAAAATATGCAACATTAACAAAAATATTGATACTGTTCATTTGACTGGGTTTTGTATATTCAGGCTTTTTTAAATAGTTTTTAAAAAGAGTTCTGAATTAAATTAGCCACAGACAACAGTATTCATTGGTTATAATGAACTGTGTCTTTTGTTTGTATGTGTGACAGGAGCCAGTGTTGTCTAAAGAACAGCCAGCGTTCCAGTATAGTAGTCATGTATCTTTGCAGGCCCCCAGTGGACATATGTGGTGAGTTCAAACATGCACACACAGTACATACAATTATCAAAAACGGATTCATACATGTCACTTGGCTGATTTGGCAGTAGAGCACTGAGAATTACATGCTGTTTTTGTGTGTGTGTGTGTGTGTGTGTGTGTGTGTGTGTGTGTGTGTGTGTGTGTGTGTGTGTGTGTGTGTGTGTGTGTGTTCGCTTTAGACAATTTGTCACTGTGTCTAGCTTTTTGGTCCTTAAACATGTTCAGTCTAAACGGCTCCTAACAAATATGTGTTGAAACTGCTATCCGTCTAATATCCTTTTTGAACGGCCACTATTGCCATTGCTGCAGTGAGGTGTAAATGCCAGCCTGAGCCGTAACTGCCACTTCACAACCGAGTTCAACCAAATATAAGATGATACAATATAGCACGATGTTGGTTGGTTTTCATGCGTTTGTTACGCCCTTTTGTGGACTTGGGAGAAA
Organism: Myxocyprinus asiaticus; assembly: GCF_019703515.2. NCBI lineage: Eukaryota > Metazoa > Chordata > Actinopteri > Cypriniformes > Catostomidae > Myxocyprinus > Myxocyprinus asiaticus. The sequence continues at coordinate 7,204,272 of NC_059347.1, forward strand.
ACGTAAAAAGTACAAATTTAAATTTGAAATCTAATTTTGTTTCTCAGCGCTATTGACAGCCCTACTTGGGAGTGTTTTCTTCACATTCAATGTTTTCAAAGCTGATGTTAGTTTTCACTCTTCTCTGAGACAGTGGATTCAGACATCTGATGGCTACAGGTCACTACAGTGTTTGCAGAGGCACTAAACCTACAAATAAATGGGTCAGAATAAAACATTATTAAATATCTAAAATATTATATAAAAGATACAGCAAATATGCAAACAGAGGAATTCACAATTTTTGCACCCATATTTTAATATGTGGGGCATTTATGTCACTTTTGATGGCATTTTCCCCCTAGCCCTGTTTAATTTCTGAGCCTGGTGTGCATAAGTGTGCATTTGTCAACATGTTAGTGATTGTCCATAGCATGGGCCTGCAGGGAAGGAGGTGCTGGCTCTCTTGAGGCCAATTTATACTTTGTCAAACCTACGTTGTAGGCTACGTGTAGCTATAGCGGTTACGGCGCAGCCTACACCAAAGCCTGACGTGCATCTCTTATAAAATATAACCATTTCTGCGTCAACGCATACCGACTAAGATTGGTCTGCTTTGTAACCAGAGACTGCCCACCAGCATGACAAAAAAAGATATCTGAGGTAGCGTTGCATTTTCTCTAATATTATTGTAAGATCTATGCATCATATTCACTGATGAGTGATCGTGTCACATTATATTTTTGCTTGTTTGGTTTTTTTCTGAGCATTTGCTGTTTTTATATTGTTTATTTCCAGCATGATCTCATTAAATTTACGTGAACATGACAACATTTTTGCAATAAAATTCAAAATTTAAGTACTGTATTACACGTTTGGCTCCAGGTTTCCAGTGAAATGTCCAGCTGGGGGTGCCAAAAGCGAGTAAAAAGGTGTCGTATTCAAACGAGGTTTTAAGGTGAATTTTAGATGGATGTTTTTAAAACATGCCTCCCTAACTTAAAACATTTGCCTGAACCTAACCAAAAGTGTTTTAAAATATAAATGAGCCATTAAAAAAGATATGAGATGTTAAAAAAGACATCCTTACCTTATCAATGCCTAAACCTAACCATTAGTGTTTTAAAATGCAGAAGCAAAAGTACATTTTCTGAACCAACCACATAATTTCATGCCGCTTCTATGATTCTGTAATGTCACGTGTCAGGTTTAGTTCAAAGCTGGTCTTCAACCGCGGCCTTTCGACTTAAGTCGGGCGCCCTCTCAGGTGAGTTACCTGGTGAGCATTAAAATGTATCATTTTTCAAAATATGCGTTAGAGTAAAAGTCAAGTAAAATTTATTTGTATAGCACTTTTCACAACAGACGTCGTTTCAAAGCAGCTGTACAGGAAATTCAGCTATAACAGAAAATGAATGAATATAATGCCAGTATTAGTTATTTATCTAAAGTGTGTCGATATCATAAAATAGCAGGGTCTGGGTAATAAAGAGAAAAATAAGTATTTATAAAGTCATGATCAGCCATTAAAGTCATGATTTCAGTGAAAGTGAATAAAATACAGTTGTAGCGCCTCTAGTGTTCATTTCACCTGGAAACTGCAGGGAATTGTACCTGGAGACACACATAACAAGTTTTGCAAAAATTAATATAGAGTCATGTTTTCACTATGAGGCCAAGTAGTTTATTTCATAAAGTTACAAGTGAAAGACGTGATATGAACTCTGTGCTTTTTTCTCAGGTCTTTTACTTGATATATATTTGTATGGGAGTGAAACAGTACTTGTATTCTAATCAAGACCTTTTCAATCTATATGATGTTTTGACCATGTGTGATTTAACCCTTGTGCACTCTTCATTTCAGAATCACACTTGTACTCTTCGGGTCAAATTTTAGTTTAGTTCCAAATAAATGTTGTTTTTTTTTTTTTTTATATAAAAGAAATTTAATAACAAACTTAAAGTAAAACAACACTAAAGTTGTGGGGGATAAATTACACCATTTTCATATAAAATAAGCACATTTTATATTCACTTAAAAAAACCTTCATTTCAGTAAATTGAAAGAGTTTCAAAACATCAAAATATGTCATACATCTACTGAAAAAAAACAAAAACAAAAAAAAAATTACTTGAAAGGACAACTATGTCCAGTAGATGGCTTCAGTGCACCATGCATTGGCTGATCTCTATAAGGCAATGTTGTAACAAACTTAATTTCTAGATATTATCACAACTTATGTATTGGATATATATTTTTAGACATTATAATAAAAAAATTATTTGTCAAATTGTAGCTTTTTTTTTTTTTTTTTTTTTTAAACCAATTGGGTTGACATTAGATTTTGCAACGATGCTCCAATATGCTGTCAAACCTGACAATGCTCCACAGTCAAATCTGGTCATTTATTTCAAACATCAAAATTTCTGCATAAACTTTGTCACAGAGGAGCCAGACTCAGACTTAGACCAGTGTGGTATGTTTGGTATGTGCAGAAATGTTTGTCTATGCTCATTTCGATAAAAAAAATAAAAATAAAAAACAAGCTCTCAAATGGGTCAGATTATGTTGGCCTTCAAATCTAGCGATGTACACGTTTTTGTGATGGTTCGGTTTAAATCAATGGAAGTCAATGAGAGATCACTAATATAGTCAAACAAACCTGTATGTGTGTGTGTGCGTACGTGTTTTCTGCATTGTGGATGTTTTGTAGTCTCACCCCTTCATTTATATGCAGTTGTGTTCAGCATTGTGTCTGATTTATTGATTTTTATTTGACAAATAATACAAAAAAAAAAAAATCGGTATTTTAGTATTTCCCATTCATGTCCTATAGCGTGTGAATTTTGTGTCACTTTTTTTATGACCACATAGACTTATAAATCAAGTCCAGATTTTTTTTTTGTGTTCATATAGCAAGTGGAGGGAAAGTCACCAAGTCTTGTGGAACTGGGATAAAGGATACCATTTTTATTAAAGAAATTCAATGAAAATGGTCAAAAATGACCCGAGGAGTGCATGAGGTTTAATTAGATTTTTTTCAGCATGGAGCATCAGGATATGCCACAATATTTATTTCATATTAAGCGACTCAAAAGCAAGCATAGAGTATATGCCTGATTTATTGTCTCTTTGCATGGTAGGCAACGTGTAATAAATATGTACTAATACTACATACTTTGAACACGTTCTTGTAATGCTACAACAGTTTAATAAATATGTTTGAATCCTCGAATTACAATCTCTTTGATAATTTATGAAATGTACAGTTATTTAATAAATTAAGACATTTTAATAGCATTTTTGCTGTGTGCCCGCAAAACAACCCAGACACACCAAATGCAGAACTATAAATGCAATCCACCACGTTGGGCGGAGCCTTCAGCATAGCCTCAACACAGAAGTATGTACCGGCCTTTACAGTGCATCTCCTTGTGTCTCTGACCCCTGCAGGGGCTCCTACCGGCTTGAGCGGTCCAATGGTACCTTCTTCGATGTGCGTATCCCTCCCTTCTCTCTTGAGAGCAAGAAAGACGATTCTCCCAACAACTTCCTGCCTGGACCTTTTTCTTCCCTTGCTTAAGAGCTCAGTGCTGTCTAACCCCCTTCTCTGCTCACCTTGTACATCGGCATCATGTCATCTCTGATCACCTCATCTTCAATCACACTTATGTTTCTAAAGTATTTAGGAGAAGGGCTGCTGATCTGTTTTAATGACTGCGAGGAAAGTGAATAGTGTTGGAAGATGAGGATATAATTCATCCATAGTATTTTGTATGATCAGGGTCTTTTTTGGTCTACACTTGCTCTCTCTACTCTAAATGTATGTTGAAGTTGTAGAACTCTGCACCCACCAATTATAAAAATATGGTTTGTATTTTACTTATTTTATTGAAGAAAAAAAAACCAAACCACAGCATTATTGTCAACATCTCTTCTAACAAGCATTTTGTTATCCCCTCAAATACATTTATTCTCAGGAAAAGGTGGCATTTGTATCCAAATGCATATTTTTTCTAACCATTAAAAAATAACATAGTATAGTTACACACGTCATCTTTGTGTCGAAAACTTCAATTTAATCCATTAATTTAAGGAATAGTTTACCCAAAATGATAATTCTCTCATCATTTACTCATCCTTATGCTGTCTAAAACTCGTATGACTTTCTTCTGCAGAGCACAAACAAAGATATTTTGAAAGATATACAATAAGTATTTTTTTCATCCAGTTCAAGTCAAAGATTCAAGCTCCAAAAATATATATAACTATAAATCTGCAGTCTCTTTGCTGCATTCATGAGTGAAGCTCACTCACACTTCCTCACACTTAACGCATATGGTATAGCGCGTGTACAGAGAGCATATGTGTAAAGCGCAAGGAAGTGTGAGAGAGCTTCACCCATGAATGCGTCAAGATATATAGTGGAAAAGGAGTTAAATACTGGTCTGTTTCTCACCCAAAACCGATTATTGTGCTTCTGAAGACATGGATTGAACCACTTTAATTGTTCATATGGATTACTTTTATGCTGCCTTTATGTGCTTTTTGGAGCTTGAAAGTTTTAGTCCCCATTTACTTGCATTGTGTGGGAAAATACACATCCTTCACATATCTTTGTTTGTGAACTGCAGCAGACATACAAGTTTGAAACTGCAAAAGGCTGATTAAATGTGAGGAGACATTTACATTTATGCATTTGGCAGACGCTTTTATCTAAAGCGACTTACAGTGCACTTATTACAGGGACAATCCCCCCCAGAGCAACCTGGAGTTAAGTGCCTTGCTCAAGGACACAGTGGTGGTGGCTGTGGGGATCAAACTAACAACCTTTATGCTTACCAGTTCAGTGCTTTAGTCCACTACGCCACCACCACTCCAGGAGACTTATTATGTTTGTTTGAACTATCCTTTTAACTTAAATTCTTGAGTCTTAAAGTCTTGAGATCAACATAATCTTATATTTTATGTGATAATATGAATATAGACCTAAAATTGCATTCAACCATATAAGATTTGATTAATAAAAAAATACTTTCTTAATTTTTGTCCCTGCTTCCTACTTATGTAATTTGCAGGAAAAATCACTGGAAAATCAGCCAGTCTGCATGTCCCAATTCATCTTGTTGTAGAGAATTAAAACATCAAATTCTGCCTTGACTTGATTTGAAATTACAATGTCATGATTTTATTATGTAAGGGATTATTTTCATTTGTTATATTGCATTTTCTGAGAAAATGAATGATTTTCCTTTTGTCTTACTTACTGTTCGCCCCTGTAATGCTGTGACTTTGATGTGAGCCTTAGGTGGAAAATATAATTTCTTAAAAGTTCAGCATTAAGCTTTTCAAATGAAATGACCCATGTATGAAAAACAAAATCCTGAAGATTTCATTCACAAATGGAACAGTTTCCTGAGAATAACCCATAAAAAGTCATCTTCTCCCTCCTGATTCCCTCTGATTTGCTGCTATTATTTCAATTTCAAATTCAGTGCTGCTTTCTCTTTCAGGTTTCAATCACTGTCAACTTGCCATATTAAAGAGCCATTTCAAAATCATAAGAATATGCAAAATAAGTTTGTGCTGAGTCAGCTAATGGACAAGTAAATTATCCAAATCCAGTTATTAGTATGTTGGTTAAAGGTTATTTGTTTAATATTTTCTGATTGCCATGCACTTCTTTACAGTGCACTTTAAATGATAATAGATGCATATGCCTCACAGTAGTGTCCTGTTCTGTGCTGTAACACTACCCATTTATCACTGTCCCAATGAAAAGTTGAACAAAATCAATATAAAGTGTTTTTTTTTTCCAGACAGGTTTTGAGATTAAATACAGTTAACCTAAATTGTATAATTCAGCTTTTGTATATGAACTTGTTTGAAGTGTGTGTGTGTGTGTGTGTGTGTGTGTGTGTGTGTGTGTGTGTGTGTGTGTGTGTGTGTGTGTGGTGGGGGGTGGGGGCATGGGGGGCGGTGGCTCTCTGATTGTGAAATCTGGAGCAGTGTGAAAGTGATTCAGCTTTGTGAGACAGGATCTCCTATTTAAAAAGCACTATTTAAAGAAATAAAAAGTTATGAAAATGTTTGAACACAAATTGAGTCCCTGTTATATCAATGACGCTACTTATCCTTTCCATGTAACAAGTAGGAAATACTATATAGTCACTGAAATTGACTCACTAAATTAATAATCAAGTAGACATTGTTTTTGAAGGAAATTGTATGCTACCTAGAACACTACTTGGTCATTTTCACATTTTAAAATATCACAATCTGGTTTTAATAGGGATTTCATGTAACTCATCTTCACCGAATAGTCAAATAGAAAAGATCTACTTAATTTTATTGCTTAAGAAAAAAGAAAAGACTTGGGGCCCTGTTTTAAGAGCGCCACATCTTAAGCACAGTGTTACACGATATGTCATACGCGCGTAGTCAGAGCGCAACAGTGCCCGCCTACTTGGATCCAGAAATATTTTATTTCCATTCATATTTTCATAGGGATTTCATAAAAGAGTTCTAAGCTGTGAGCCAAAACAACCAGGTGAATTGCAACATTACAAACTTGATTTTACATATTTGAAAATTGGACAGAAAGAAGAAGGAACAAGACTGTGGACTTACTGTCTTTCTCTGGGAAATAAACTACAGCCCATGAAGCACTGGGAATGACGTAACTGAATTAAAAATTAAAAACTTGATTTAAAGTTGTTGATTATAAGTATTGAAACAATATTTTTGATTTATTTTTGCTAAATACTCAGAGAGAAATATAATTAAAGTACTTTGAGGGTGAAGGGAGACCCACTCAATAGCATCTTTCACAGTGTCATGGCAGCAGGCGGTTGCTGCTGGGCTCATCTGGTGCACTTTGTTGGCCACGATTCTCTGATTGGTGTATTTCCCCCCCCTCAGAATCATGGATAGTGCAGTCCTTGCAGGAATTCCACTATCAAACACAATAAAATAAAAAAGAAAGTTAAAATAGTTCAGACTGATGGTTTCGGCAGAAGCATATACCATTGATTAACAACCTCAGAGCTCATGGTAGTATTGTCTTTTAAAGGTTTATAAGTTATAGTTAAATTAATTCCTATGCAGAAAATTAATGGGATTTTGTTTTATTCTGGAACCCGACTGTTGCACTCTATAAATCACAGATTCAGAGAAAATGGAGTGAGACCGTTTTGTAATCCACATTTGGCATCAACAAACTTTTCTCAGTTGAAGTGTTAACGTAGGTTTTTTTTTTTTTTTTTTTTGTAGGGCAGAAAACATCTGAAATATTTACAATTTATTTGTTACTTTCAGAAATTTCCTCAGAATACATGGCTATTTTTGAATGGCCATAAGTTTGCGTTTTGCCCCATAATAGATACAGCATCTACTAGCAGGCGCTAACTTTGCCATGCCAACCAGCCAAATATTGACCCCTTGATTTTACACGAAATGCCCTTTTTTTCATAGGGCCTTTGCATTTTTTGCATTGAAATGAGAATTTTTAGTTTTATGGCTTTACCAGACAAAGAGTGTAACAAGACTATGTGTGTCAGATAGTTATAATATACACCGTACACCTAAGAATCTGTAACTGTTTTTGCAGGGGAACATTCCGAATCGAGAGGACTGACGGGTCTCACTTTGATGTGCGCATTCCACCTTTTTCCCTGGAGAGCAACAGGGGTGATAAATCTCCTCCTACTGGATACATTTGGTAGTGCAACAAGCCCTGTTGATAGAAATGGACCTACATAGATCTTCATTCACATTTCTTGTCCAAATGCTTATAATAAAAAATATTTAAATGGCTGAAATAGCCGTTCAGAACCATCAGATAACAAAACCTGAAACAGAACTTATGTGCTCAAATAGCTGTCTGCATGGTTAAAATGATAGTTCACCCAGAAATGAAAATACTCCTATCATTTACTCACCCTCATGCCATCCCAGATGTGTATACCTTTCTGTCTTCTGCAGAACACAAAGATTTTTAGAAGAATATCTCAGCTCTGTAGGTCAGTACAATGCAAGTGAATGGTGAACAGAACTAAAAAAAAAAAAAAAAAAAAAAAGAATCTCATCGCTGTGTTTTTTTTTTTACGCTGAAACATGCAGACTTTGCATGGTTCAGTTAACCTGTCATTTACTGATTTTGATGAATTCCAATGGTCTCCATTGTTTTTACAGATAAAAAAAAATAAGAAGAATGCCATTTTAATCTATAGCACCATTTTCCATTTCAAACATCTTTATATGGCTTTTTTTCTCTGCGTGCATGCTGTATTTGTGTGTGTGTGTGAGTGTTAAAATTATATAAAAATGTATTGTTGATAAATTATTACAAAATTATTTTTGATAACTGCATTGCTGCCTTTAAACATTGCAGTAAATTTGTCAGGTTGAAGATGTTTACTTGCTCTTTAACAATTAAAATTTAGCAATTTCATTAAGGCAGATAAATATGCTTTGCAATGTTTCTCTTCATTCCAGCCAATGTAAGAAGAATCCTTCAGTTTATCAGCATATTTTGCCAAAAATCGTGATGTCCATGACAATCTTTCTTTAATTAATATGGGACATGTTGCAAAGCTTGTCTGAGCAAGCAACGGTAACCTAGGGGGCGGAGCTTAGCGAAGGGTCAATTGAGCACTGGTTCTTACTTTCTATTTTTACTTGCTCCTCATGTGGTTTAGCACAGGCCTAATTTTCAGTTGCCAATCTTTACTGGAGTCACTGGTCATGTTTTCTTGAAAGTGAGTGAGGCATCCTGTATCCTCCTGCCAGTGCACCAGACTCTGCAGACCTACCAAAATGGTGCTTACACTGTTGTATGACGTCATCATAATACTGTCTGTTGATTGGGTTGAGAAGATTTTTTCCCTTAGTTATACATTCAGAAGCAATGTCAGACTGCAATTTTCTGCCACCGCAATACGTTTGGCATAAATTTGAAACCATAAGACTGCACATTGTGTAAAGTGATCTTAAGGTAGAAAGAAAGTGAGGTAGCTTGGACTGGTAACTGAAAGGCTCACAGGTTGCTCCAGTGAAGGCTGTCCCTATAATAAGCATATGATTCACTTTGGATAAAAGCGCTGGCAATGACAAATTATGAAGTTAGCCATTTTTTGTCCTCTATAAGGAAAAATAAGTCCTTTAAGGTAAGGTGTCTGTAAAAAAGCAGTGGTTCTCAATGCTGGTTCTTCATGGATCACCCCGGCACTGGACATGTTGGATGTCTTCATTTAACACATCTAATTCAACAAATTAGCTCATAAGTAGATACTCCTAGGCATGTCTCTCTAAAATGACACACCCAATGTTTCAAAGAACACAGAGGTACCTTTTTGGAGTGCCTTTTACAACCCCAATTCCAAAAAAGCTGGGACAGTATGGAAAATCTAATAAAACAAAAAGGAGTGATTTGTAAATTCGATTCACCCTGTGAAGCACTACAACACTACATTATTTTATGTTTTACCTTGTGAATATATATATACAGTTGTGCTCAAACGTTTGCATACCCTGACAGAAATTATGAAATTTTGGCATTGATTTTGAAAATATGACTGATCATGCAAAAAAACTTGTCTTTTATTTAAGGATAGTGATCATATGAAGCCATTTATTATCACATAGTTGTTTGGCTCCTTTTTAAATCATAATGATAACAGAAATCACCCAAATGGCCCTGATCAAAAGTTTACATACCCTTGAATGTTTGGCCTTGTTACAGACACACAAGGTGACACACACAGGTTTAAATGTCAATTAAAGGTTAATTTCCCACACCTGTGGCTTTTTAAATTGCAATTAGTGTCTGTGTATAAATAGCCGATGAGTTTGTTAGAACTCAGTTTGTCAGAAATTCTCAACTCCGATTTCGCTGAGATGCAGGGGCATGATGTCACACAAACATGTCGACATACAAAGTCCATATACAAAGTGATAAACATTCACTTTATTAAGTAATATCGATGATTGAGTTCGTTTCCACATTACATGATGTTAAAGCTTGTTTAACAAACGCCTGCAGAAACAGGTGTATAAAACATTATAATCTCTTTTCTATAATCTACTATAATCGTACACCTGAAGCACAATTCTAGAGCTGCAGCATTGTTCATCAGTTGGGTTGCTAGGAGACATCTCTAATGAGAGTCAAACCCTGCTAACGGGAGCGTTGCAGTTCCGAATATCGGGGAATGGAATGCATTTATGGTCGGAGATATCAAGTAGGAATATCCCACATCCAACTTGAATGGAACGCAGCATAACCGTGTACCCTGACGAAACGAAATTTATTGCAAGCAACATTTAAATCGCAGATGTTATTAGATAGATTTTTCCATGTATTATAGATCTCCTTGGTAGATTCATAAGAAAAATTATGATTTTTGAATGTCTGTTCGGGAGACCTTCATTTCACAAAACAGTCATGCTGCAGTTAAAATTAGGCTTGCTTGAGCATTAAGTGTCGTTTCAAGTTCTGGCTTTCGTGCGTGGACGCGTTTTTAAAATGTCAATTGTTATTACTAGTTAGCTGCCACATAATGTCAATTGAAATCAAAAATCCAGTATCTCAAAATATTAGAATAAAGAATTTATAATACATAAATGTCGACCTGAGAAGAGCTCTAATCAGCTAATTAACTCTGCAAAGGTTTCCTGAGCCTTTAATCTCTCAGTCTGGTTCAGTACACACAACCACAATCATGGGGAAGACCTCTGACTTGACTTTTGTCCAGAAGACACTCATTGACACCCTCCACAAGGAGGGTAAGCCACAGAAGGTCATTGCTGAAAGGGCTGGCTGTATCAAAGCATATTCATGGAAAGATGACCAGCCTTGAGAGGTTTGTCAAGCAAAGCCGATTCAAGAAATTGGGGGAGCTTCACAAGGAATGGACTGAGGCTGGAGTCAGTGCATCAAGAGCCACCACGCACAGACGTTTCCAGGAAATGGGCTACAAGTGTCGCATTCCTAGTGTCAAGCCACTCCTGAACCAGAGACAACATCAGAAGCGTCTTACCTGGGCTAAGGAGAAAAAGAACTGGACCGTTGCTCAGTGGTCCAAAGTCCTCTTTTCAGATGAAAGTAAATTTGGCATTTCATTTGGAAATCAAGATCCCAGAGTCTGGAGGAAGAGTGGAGAGGCACAGAATCCAAGTTGCTTTAAGTCCAGTGTGAAGTTTCCACAGTCAGTGATGATATGGGGTGCCATGCCATCTGCTGGTGTTGGTCCACTGTGTTTTCTCAAGTCGAGAGTCAATGCAGCCGTCTACCAGGAGATTTTAGAGCACTTCATGCTTCCATCTGCTGACAAGCTTTATGGAGATGTTGATTTCCTTTTCCAGCAGGACTTGGCATCTGCCCACAGTGCCAAAACTACTAGTAACTGTTTTGCTGACCATGGTATTACTGTGCTTGATTGGTCAGCCAACTCGCCTGACCTGAACCCCATATCGAATCTATGGTGTATTGTCAAGAGGAAAATGAGAGACACCAGACCCAACAATACAGACGAGCTGAAGGCCGCTATCAAAGCAACCTGGGCTTCCATACCACCTCAGCAGTGCCACAGGCTGATTGCCTCCATGCCACGTTGCATTGATGCAGTAATTCGTGCAAAAGGAGCCCCGACCAAGTATTGAGTGCATAAATTAACATACTTTTCAGAAGGTTTCTTCTGAAAAATTTTTTTTTCTGTATTATAAATTCTTTATTCTAATATTTTGAGATACTGGATTTTTGATTTCCATGAGCTGTAAGCCGTAATCATCAAGATTAAAACAAAAAAAGGCTTGAAATATTTCACTTTATGTGTAATGAATCTAGAATATATGAAAGTTCCTCTTTTTGAATTAAATTACGGAAAAAAATTAACTTTTCCACAATATTCAAATTTTTTTAGATGCACCTATAAATGTCAGGAATTGTGAAAAACTGAGTTTAAATGTATTTGTCTAAGGTGTATGTAAACTTCTGACTTCAACTGTAAATCAGATGATTGCAACACGTTCCAAAAAAAGTTGGGACAGTCGAGTGTTTACCTTTGTGTAGCATCACCATTTCTTCTAATAACTCTTATTAAAGGAATATTCTGGGTTCAATGCAAGTTAAGCATAACGGACTGCATTTGTGGAATACTGTTGATTACCACAAAAATGTATTTCGTCTTGTCCCTCCTTTTCTTTCAAAAAAAAAAAAAGAAAAAAAAAAAAGAAAAAATCGAGATTACAGTGAGGCACTTACAATGGAAGTTAATGGGGGCCATTTTTTGGAGGGTTTAAAGGCGGAAATGTGAAGCTTATAATTTTATATAAGCACTTACATTAATTCTTTTGTTAAAACTAATTTATTATTTTAGCTTTAAAGTTGTTTATATCGTAATTTTTACAGTCATTTTAGGGTTTGTTGACATTACATTGTAACTAAAATCATGTTTACATGCATATCCTTTTATGTCTTGTGGCTATACTTTTGAACAAATATTTTAGCATTCAAAAATTGGCCCCCATTCACATTCCAAAGTGCCTCACTGTAACAGATTTTTTTTTTTTTTTTAAGAAAATGAGAGACGAGTCTAAATAAATTTTTGTAGTCATCAACATTTTGCCACAAATGCTGTTGATTGAGCTTAACTTGTGTTGAACCCAGAACATTCCTTTAAAATAATCACTGTTTCAAAGGTATAGCCACAAGACCTAAACAATATGTGTGTTAACATTATTTTCGTGTGAAGAAATCACTTACTAACCTTTTCTGTGTAAAGTTATATCCAGTTTTAAAACTTTGTTGCCAGGACGACATAATGCCTTAAACCCCAAAACCCTTTACGAATGTAAAAATGACGGTTTTGACAACTTTACAGCTCAAATAATACAAAAAGTTTAAATGTCCACTTTAACTTTCACTTTCAGATGAGTAAATGATGAGAGAATTTTCATTTTTGGTTGAACTATACCTTAAATACTGCTGTAACACATAAATGCAGTGACAAGCTGCATTTTGACAGAATTAGTGTATGAAAGAGTGTTGTGCAAATACAGTATGCTGCTGTTTTATTAAGTACAACACTTATTGTACAATACAGTAACAGCTGTAAACAAACGGTGCCTTTCTGGATTAACAATTGCTGCCAATAATACACTGTAAATATAGCATAGCCCAGCACTTGGGTCTAATCATCAGTTAATCGTGGAGTTATTTACACTTTTTACTACAGTCTAACAAAAAACGTAATGTGTAAAAAGTGCTCTTTAGAGCTCATATTTTGAAAAGCTGTTAAAGAGTGTTTGTCAAGTATTTGATAACCCTTAAACGCATACCTCATTCCACCCTCTGTACCTCATTAATTTTTTGGAGTTGTGCCCATACCGCTTAAGTATTCCTTAATATTTCTCTTATAAAAATGTGTAACACAGAAAAATGCCAAAATTCCAATATTTATTTATTTATTTATTATTATTATTATTTTTTTAAATAATGGTAAGTACCAAAACTGTACAGGGCTATTAGAGACCCTAGGTATGAAAGAGTGTCATCTTTTTTTTTTTTGTGCACTTCCATAAATTATATTTTATGATTATTTCATATCTATGTAAGTTTACTATCACAGAAAATCTATTTCTTTGTTTATTACAAGAGAAATTAGTACTATATTCATACAAGTTAAAACTATATCACACTGATTTCCTGTGCAACAATGAGTTATCACCATGGTGAATTATCAGTATTCCATATGTGTGTACACTTACATATCATACATGCAATTTGTTTCTCAAGGTGGCGCTGATGTTTCAGTAATTGACTTGATTTACATTTAACATTGCTATTTGATGAAGAAACAACATAAATGTAAACTATAGCAAGGACAACACATGAACAGTATGATATGACTATTGTCATTTGGGTGTACTGTATGTACTGTACAATATGTGTTTGACAGCCAGTTGCATCTCATGAGATTTCAGTGTGAAAGTCATGAATTCTGAGACTTGACCTGATTTGTTGCATTATAACTTTGATTTATGAAAATTAAAACATCAAAATATATCAAAATATATTTTATTTATCTAATTGTCTTGAAAATATTTAGAAAAGTATACACTATCTGGGCATTTTGTAGATCCATTTATGATAAATATAAGTGCCTGTGATAAATATAAGTCTCTAAAGACTCGAATATGTAAGAGTGTTTGGCAAAATTCCCATGCAATTAAGGGATAACCCCGTGTCCTTGAGGTTAAACAAGTAAAATTCAATTGAATTTTCAAACTAAAAAAAAAAAAACAAAGTACGTGAATTGCACTGGGCCACGGACCACCTTAATCCTTAAGGTGTAACTTGGATATTTCCCCTAAAAAAATAAAAAAAAAGTGCCTATAATCAACATGAATACAATTTAGGTGAGACCGGGAAGTGTTGTAACACATTTTGTTTCAACGTCTAGCCTATAACTCCCACCTTCACATAGCTTAGAAATCTAGAACTTATCCATAGAATGTGTAAAGTAATGTCAAGTGCTGTAGTTACAACCTGCATGCAGTATTCTGGAATTTATTGTGATCATCAAATTGACTTGTTCAAAATAATTATTATACCATCCAACCCCCATCACAACCTTTTTGACACATCAGGAAGGTGGTGGTCATGTACCATAGTGATTTCCCTCCTGTAACATTTCATTGGTTAACTGGTGATATATAGGACTATGATATGATAGACTTTTCACAACTATTTTAATGTGATCAACAATCAATTTACACGTTTGTCAAAAGGCTTACAGAAAAACATTTAATAAAATGCCTTGTGCATGTAAATGAACACATTTCTTGCTCTTTTCAAAAAGAAAATGCCTTATAAAATGTTCATCAAATATAATGTAGGAAGCAAAATGTAAAATTAAATAGGGTTATGATACATGACATATTGTTTGCTATATCAGCAAAATGTTACAGCATATACTAACCTATGCTTTAAGGAGAAAAAAAACCCATAGAAATGACATTTCTTATTGCATCTTAATTATTATTTGTTTTTTTGTTTTGTAAATTCAAGAGAATCAATTTATGTGAGGTCTCGACCATTTGACCGATTATGTAATATTTATGCATGTGAAATACTTGTCTAATTAACCTAAAAAATAATTTTAATAATTATTAAGCTACATTGTAGAAACGCGTTCAAAGGTTACAAAAGGGCTCAAATACATTTAGGCTACAGTCACTAAAATTTGTTCCTTTTTATTATTGTTTTATTTATTTATTTATTTTTTACTAACTTTTGCTCATTTTTACTCTGGGTTAGGAGTGCATGCTATGCTTTAGGTATTCATATGTTCTCTCAGAAATAATTCTATGTAGCCTATAAAACACAATAGTAGGCTACTTATTTGCCTTAAACTTTCCGCCAAATATTCGATTTAATAAACCAAATAATAAAGATGTATTCAAATTCTATAATCAAAATATTCAATTTGTATTTTATTCTATTTGTATTTATGTTTTTAATTATATTTTATTATTAACTTGTTGCTGTTTTGTCTTGTTGTGCACTGGAAGCTCCTGTCACCAAGACAAATTATTTGTATGTGTAAGCATACTGGCAATAAAGCTCATTCTGATTCTGATTCTGAAATTAAAACAGCAAATTTTGCTGTCCTATTGTAGGCTACGTATTTCACGAAAAAAAAAATAATAATAAAAAAAAGATATGCGCACAGTAACGCTCAGCTAATAAACCTGCCTGCAAAACATACTCCCTGGAAAGATCTTAACTTGTAAATAGAAACATCATCATGAATTCATATTACCGACGCTATAGTAGGCTACAGGCCTGTATTTTTTAATTTAAGGCGAGAACGTCAAAGTGGTCTTTTCAAGCTTTGACGGAAATTAGGGCTGTGATTTTTAGCTCCTCTACAATGCGGGCACTTAGCAGAGTTTCATATAGCCCATGAAAACGCAAAGAATTGAAGTATTTATTTATTTATTTATTTATTTATTTTTAAAGAAAATATAGCCTGTAAGTAGTGAATTAGAAAAGTAAAAAAAAAAAAAAAAAAAAAAAAAAAAATTGCAATAAGCCTATGTATCCTTGGTGACAATTATTATTATAATTTTTTTTTTTTTTATAGGGCAAGCAAATGCAGTAGAAAACAATAAACACGTTGCAGAGTACATGGATTCCGCAACAGGTCACATAATAGGGTGAACAGCTGACTTCGAGGCGTGCTGGCAGATGGTTGGTATAAGCCGGGTGGTGGTAGTGTGTACGGGGGGGGGGGGGGGGGGGGGGCTTTCACTCATTGTTTAGTTATTTGAGCTTCACGCACAGACAATGACCCCATCCAGTAGCAAGAAAAGATGGAAAGGTTTCTTCTTATAGCGCGAGCGCCAAGCGAGTGAGGAAATGGTTAAAAAAAAAGTTTCGTAAAATCTCTTTGTTTTGCCCGTCTGCTGCTTTTCTGCCCACAGATGTCAGTCCTTCAAGCTCATTTACGATTCGTTTTCTTTGTAATGGATGCGTTTATAAGAACAGTACAAAAACAGTTTGTAAAAACCAAAACATGCAATCCTAGCTATTCAGTGTTGAAACCATTTCATTTTAGAGTTTTATTTATTTGAAGAAAGCACATTAACAAGGCCCAAAAAAGATAAATAAAGGTTCTGTCGTATCTAGGCTAATTTCTGGTAATCTATGCAGACTGTATGTAAATTATGTAAAATACGTATTTCCATAATTCGTTTAAATCCAATTACAACACACAACAACCTGTAGCCTAATATGTAATTGCTATACTTGACATCTAATTAGCCAGTTATTTTATTTTCATCCGTATGCCTCAAAAATGCCTCGTTATCGTTAAAGTGCTCATAGACGTGTCCTCGTTGAAGTTGTTTACTTAGAGATGTTCTCATGAATATTTCCCAATAAACGGTTTTCGCCTAAAGTCTAAAATCAGAATTCAACGTCATAATATGACTGCAGTTTTTCTCCAAATACGGAGCTGCCCCTCCTCTTTCTCGGGATCTGGCAGTGCAACCCATTCAGTCCAGGTCCCAATAGACTCTGGCTGCATCATCACGTTCTCATGGTTTTAAACGCCTGCGATTCCCATTAGCTGCATCCTCATCATTTCCAGGAGGTAATAGGCAGAGCACTCAGCCTCGAGTTTTGAGCCTTTTGTGGATTTATATTTAGCAGTGTAGCAGTATATTTGCAGATAAAGACAGTATTTGGGACCTGTACAGGTGATCGTAGTTAACGGACAAAATACTTAACTTTGGCTTCAACAATGCATGGGTCCCGAAAAAGGACAAATCTACGCAGCAGGTTTCCTCACAACTCATAAAAAGAAAGAGGACATCACAGCCTGTCTCGGAGAATATCGGAATTCTAAAAATCGAAATATCTTTACGAATCGTGATATCTTTATAGCATCTTCAGATTCTTTCGACTTTTTGCAGTAGTCCTTGTGCAGTTGGGCACCGGAAGTTGTATTGTCATTGCGATTTTGTTTTAAATGTTTGGGAGTCAAGATCACCTGGCAAGAAACATCACTGGGGCGAAAGTGCAAACTTTTGAAGAAGAAATGGATCCTGTCCGTTCCTGGGTGCGGAATGTCGGTGTTACTGATGCAAACATAGCGGCACAAAGGTAACTGACTTCTTTCATTTAGCTGAAGCCTGCACATATAAAGGCTCATCACCTGAAGAATGTATGAAAATTTTGCCTTTAATGCTATCAATATATCACAAATAACAAAGCCTAACAGAGCAGAATTTGGGCTTACAACAGAAGGCTAACATCCGCAAAATATTCGTTGCTGTATATTGCAAATTCGATTCCAATAGTGCGATTTCCAAGCACTATTTAACTAATATCATTTACCGTTTAATTTCAAAATCACATTTTTAAGCGTCCTCTTCCACCAAAAAAAAAAAACAAAAAAAAAAAAAGTAAGTGCAACAACAAGCCAATCTCCTCGATGGCCACGCAAGTATAAAATGACATAGAAATACATAGCTCATGATCAGGATCAGCTCGCCTTCAGTGCTTCAAGTAACTGGGGTGACACGAGCCGACTGAAAGAGCCAAAACAAAACAAGACAATACAACAAAACCCGGGTTGTCTCACGGTGATTTACTCATTAATAATGATATCTTAAGACGCTTGAGCGCGTCACTTGAACGGCGATTGCTTGTGGACGTTCTCATTCCCTTTCATTTCTTGTTCACCCAAATAGCTAGATGTTTTTTCTGATGTTACTTTTCGTTGTCGAACGATGATTCCGTGCTTGCCCTATAAGCACAACTGACAAATCTTAAACTTGAGAATGAAACGTTTTTTTAAATTATTATTATTGATTTATTATTATTATTAGACTGCATACTAGTAGGCTAATAATCGTAATATAAACGAATTTAAACTTACTATTGCATTTGGATTTTGTAGTTTGGATCAGTTTGTTCTGGAGCCTAATGATAATAGTTCTGTAAATGAATCGATGATTAACCCTCTACAGTTGGTCATTGGTCTGTACCTTCTTTTTGAATTATTAGCAGTCAATCAACAAGTTATCGTTTTGCTTTCTGAACTAAATGTTTTTAGGTGCTTTTAGGCGACAATTTTAATAGAGCATTCAAAATCTTAAAAAATGTCGAAATATTAAATCAACGATCGAATCTTATGAATAAAAATGACTTGACTCGACTTATCAAAGATTTAGCCTAATTATCCTGTGATTTGACCATTTTCAAAATTGCAGAAATGAATGAGAATTAATGTCATATGTGAATTAATGTCAACACCACAGAGATTCATGCCTATATGCTTCATGACATTATTTGTATTTTATTTTACAAAACATGTCAGTGAAGTAAACAAGAATATCCTAACAGTAATATCAAAGTCCTCATGGTTGCTTCATAAGTAGCCTACATGCACTCAAAGTGTAAGTTATTATTATTATTATTATTATTATTATTATTATTTAGAAAACCCGACCAAGAAAAATAAATAACGAATTCCATATTTATAATAATAATTATAAGAACAACAACAATAATAATAGCCTAATAATAATAAATAATCCAACACCTAAACGATGTCTATGGGATTTTCTGATAGCTTAGTTGCAAATAAAACAAACGTTTAATCTCACATATTTGTATTGCTTTAGGTTTCCATCACTACATTATTAACGCAAACCGATGAACCTGTGACGTCATGCATCACTGAATTATACACTAATTCAAAATTGAGCGTTTTGGACGCAAACGAAACCACTGACAACTAACAAATCTGGAGCCGTGACACAGGAAGATATTTCAACGTGTGGAGCTCCGAATGTGGAAGAGTTTTAACTAATTCTTGACAGGGATGTAACTTAAGAATTGTGACTTTATGTTGGGTGGGTGGTCAATAGTATGTGGATTGCGAAAGCAATGTGTAAAAGTATAAACCGTCTGCTCTTTGTTCCTCAAAACCCCTCATCCACAGTGGAGTGGCCTTATCCCGAGCTCACTTTGAAAAGCAGCCTCCCTCCAACCTCAGAAAGTCAAACTTCTTCCATTTCGTGCTGGCACTCTTTGATCGCAATGGGCAGCCTGTGGAGGTGGAGAGGACCGCATTTGTTGACTTTGTGGAGCAGGACAAGGTATATTCTTATCATGTTTCACATTGATTGGATATTACTGAGTGGTAATGTCCAATCAATAGTACAAATATTACAAATGTTCCTTCCATTATATATGTAGGCATCTCATATGTAACAAAGGGAACCTTTGTTACATATTATTTTAATATTATTACCTGTAATATTATCACTAATATTAGAAGTAATAATATTACAATTCTTGTACTTTAACCTATATTTTATTCTAGCGCCTCCTTCTCTCCTGCCAACTCTGTCTTCTTCTCTTTCTCCCCCATCCACATTTTATTCCTTACTTTTTATCACTTCTTGGGCCTTGGTTTGTTCTCTGTTAGAGAAGTAAAAAAAAAAAAAAAGTTCACAGACTCTAAAACACTATCAGAGTTTTATTAGTTGTTACCTGTCATTACTCAGTCATTAAGATTTCCTGTTTTGAATTTGCAGTCTCCTCAATGTTAATTGTTAATTGTGCATAATCAAATTTTTATTTTTCTTGTATCTGTTTTTTCCATTGTTCAAAGGAGCAGACCGGAGAAAAGACCAACAATGGCACTCACTATAAACTCCAACTCCTTTTCAGTAATGGTATGCTCACTAAATTTATCCAACTTCATACCTGTATGTCTATGCATATTTATCTGTCCATTAGAACATAAGGATGCTCTCAAACAAGCATTGATCATGTGATTATTTAATACTTTAAATGAATATTTTATTTTGTTTGTTGATGTTTCTCAACAAAGACATAACTGACTCTACTGTTGTAACACTACTGGCACATCTCACCCCTGCTATTTGACCCAGTGTGGTTCCATATTTATCTGACATACTGTTTTCATTTGTCTCATTATTTTTTTTTTTCATTTAGCTTAGAGAGAGCCATTAACAAAGTCTGTGTTGTTCCTGTTTCCAGGTGTTCGCACAGAACAGAACCTTTATGCACGACTCATTGATTCTGTCACTAAACAGGTAAAGCTCCACATTATGTTTCTGAGGCTAATGGGCAACTAGCCACATGAAATACTTTCTAAGTTTTGCTCTATAATGTGTGGATGACCCCTTTTAAATTATTTTCTCCATGATTTAGCCCATATCATATGAAGGACAAAACAAGAATCCAGAAATGTGTCGTGTTCTGCTAACTCATGAGGTCATGTGCAGGTGAGTAAAAAACACAAACAAATCCATATTTGTGCTGCACAGGGTCCAAGCTAAACAGAGGATTAGGCTATTGTGTCTCCAAGTTTAGAAAAATGCAGCAAATTTTTATTTACTCTAGAACAGGCTGTAGTCTAACCACTTCTAGATCACTACTCCACCTTCCTAAAACCCCAATAAAGATTAATAATGTTAGTGATGACAGGACTACCAGTGGCAATGCTGCATCTTGTTTTAATCGAAGGTGACAGTGTAATATATTTCTTATATAGTGTATTCAGTGTAATTATTTCTCAAAGCTGTAAAAATGCTTGAACAAACATTTCAGAGCTGTTGGGCGTTCATGGCTAGAACTTTGTTCTGTGAGCATCCTGTGGGAGGCCATGCAACTCTTTGGTACTTTGTACCATGCAAATACACATTTGTCACCTATGTTTCTGTATGGCAACAACTTAGCCTAAAAAAAAAAAAAAAAAAACAGCCACACCCTCTCATCAGCAATGTAAAGGTGTTCAAATCCTTTAACCCTGCATCATATTCAACAATGTTTGACATTTACTCTTTTCACCAACATCGTACTCATGAAAACTTGTAATAATTTGTACGAGATGGCAAAATTGTAAGATAGGCTATCGTGCGGCTTGGCTCATACAAAAAGGTATGACTATTGGACAAACCAATCAACAAACAGAATTTCAAATCAATAAAATTTTGCTTGCCTCATTCCAATCCCCGATGTATTCACAAAAGTTATTTTTCTATTAAAATCATGGCTTAGGTGTAGCTTTCGTTTAGGGATTAAATTTACGAAAAATTGTAAGAATGCTCGTTTAAAGGGATAGTTCATCCAAAAATGAATATTCTCTCATGATTTACTCACCCTCATGCCATCCCAGATGTGTATGAATTTCTTTCTTCAGTGGATCACAAACGAAGATTTTTAGAAGTATATTTCAGCTCTGTAGGTCCATACAGTGCAAGTGAATGGGTGCCAAAATTTTGAAGCTTCAAAATCATAAGTAATAAAAGTAATCCACACAACTCCAGTGGTTAATCCATGTGATAATATGCCTTTCGCCCCAGTGATATTCAGACACAATATGATAGGTGTGGGTGAGAAACAGATAAATATTTAAGTCATTTTTTTCATAAATTCTCCTCCCTGCCCAGTAGGGGGCGATATGCACGGAGAATGCAAATCACCAAAAACAGAAGAAAGTGAAAGTCAAGGGAAAATTACTTAAATATTGATCTGTTTCTCACCCACACCTATCATATCACTTCAGAAAATATGGATTTAACCACCAGAATTGTCTGGAGTATTTTATGTTGCCCTTATGTGATTTTGGAGCTTCAAAATTTTGGCACCCATTCACTTGCATTGTATGGACCTACAAAGCTGAGATATTCCTCTATAAAACTTAGTTTGTGCTCAGCAGATTAAAGAAAGTCATGCATATCTGTAATGGCATGAAGGTGGGTAAATCAATTTTTCATTTAAACTAATGATTCTCTTTCGTCCATGTTCCTGTTAAAATCATGGTTATGTTTAGGGTTTTGGTAAGGGGTCAGACTTCATTGTTAGATTTATTTTTGGGCTAGGAGTTTAACTTAGGAAATATCATAATAACATTGTTTGTTGGTTTGTTTATTTTACTTTATAGTAAAAGTCATACGTTTTTGTACGAGGCAGCTCAAACGATTTCTTATGATTTCGCCATTTTGTACTGTTATTATTATGACTTGTCACGAGATTGGGTTGAATTTCTTCCCGCAGAGAAGAAATTCCCTAACCCTAACCTAAAATATCTTCCTAGAGCGAGCCTCACCCTAAACTTGTAACAATGACTCACAAACAAGGCTAAGTATCATAAGCAAAACATTTTCTGTGCAGGACGAGAACAAGTTAATGTCCAAGAGCATACATAACAGGTGGGTTAAGAGAAAAAGCGACAGCAAGTGTCACAGGAGACAGAAAGGACAGGGGGTGTGCGGTGACCTCAGGCTTGAGGACAGCATCAGGGAGGGCAGAGGGGGAGTCAGAATGGGCTCTGCCCCCATTGTGTAGCCAGCAGATGCCCGAGTGGGCGCTCACAGCTGGTTAATAACAGAGCTGATGGGGAAGGGGGTGCAGAAGGCAGGCGACACAGCTGGGGAGTGACTTTGTCTGACAGGGGGGGTTGTGGGGTGGGAGAAAGGAGAAAGCATATAGGCAGATGGCCAGGGGTGGGGGGCTTTTTTGTTATGCTGGTGGCGCGGTACAAGAGGTGGGGGTAAGTGGGGGGTGGTCTGTGCACAGACAGGAGGTCCGATGATGGTGTGTGTGGGTTGTCTGCTCTGTGTAGGGTCGTGTGTGAATGTTTTAGAAGCGGGGCTGAGCTTGATCATTCACAATCAATATGACAGATTGCTGGCCTGCCTTAATTATCTCAGTAGTAGTGGTTTTATGCTGCCTTTCAGAACAAGTCTTAACTCTTTCATTTTGTTCTCTTTTTAATACACAGTCGCTGTTGTGAGAAAAAAAGCTGTGGTAACCGCAATGAGACGCCATCTGACCCTGTCATCATTGATAGGTAAGTCCAGTTTATCAAACTAGGACCATATCTACACTAGGACCAACAGGACACTGTAATCCGTTTTCGATTGAAAACATGTAAATGTAGCTAGTGTGGATGTCGCCTAAAACAAGTAACAAAAAGTTTGTGCGATCACCGAGATTTCTATATTTGGAATGTTTAGAGCCATTAAAACCACAATTAGTTTTGCTAAAGGGGAAAGAAAACCTGAGAAATACTTACAATGAGAGGGTTTGCAAGTATGAGCCTTATCTCAACTGTCAGTAAAGTCTAAATAATAAATATAAAAACAGATATATAAACAGATATTTTGCATGTCTGTTTGAGAAGAAAACAGTTTGGTCAATTTACATAGGGGTCAAAAATTCCACCACTGGACTACTAGTGAAAATGCTTCTATTGCAGATAATTGTTTCATTTAAGGGATAGTTCACCCAAAAATGAAAATTATCTCATCATTTACTTTTAATTGTTTTTTTTTTTATTTTTTACAAATGATGGTTTTGGTGGACTTTTTAACCCCACTTTACTGTTTATTTCCAGTCAGTGTCTGTGATGTGGGTTTTGAGATGGGACAAATGTGCTACTTTATTTCCCTCCTGTCGAGATAGGATCCTCCTTACAACTTAAACTACAACTCACTCAATGTACACTACACAGGCTATTTTTGCTCTCTCATGCATTCTGATTCACTCTCTGTCTCAATCTGATTATTTCAAGCTATCTTTCAAATATATACTGTAGATATTATATGTTCAAATTCCCTATGTACAAATCTATTGCTGTGTTTGAATATGCATGTTTATCTACTAGTATGCCAAAAAGAGTATGCCAGTGGAGTAGGGTATCTGAATCCTCAGTAGTCATTAAAAAGTAAGCGAGAAGTGCACATCTGCTGTTCACTGCTGAATTAAAAAGAAACTGTGAGACAAAAGGTTCTTTTCAACTTTAAGTGCTGTATATACCAAGAAAAATTTTCCTTTTGCTAAAATTGTGCTTGTTTAACAAAACCATCGTAGATTATTTTCACGGTTGTTGTTATAACGATATATATTCGGGTCACGAATGTATACATAATACTCACCTGCATACCTAAAGAAATGACTTTTTTACTGGCTGAGAAGTGCGTCCTTCATCAAATGTAGTATATACTCTGACAGTATGCGATTTCGGACATAGAATATATCCCCTTCAACACTGTTCATGCTAAAAGTGATTACAGAGCATCTCAGAGGATTTGGTCAGACTTTCATAAAAACTGGTTGTTGTCTCTCAGATTTTCCCAGAATTCCTCAGCACCACAGCTGTTTTTATTCTTTACTAAATGACTCTCTCTCTCTCTCTCTCTCTCTCTCTCTCTCTCTCTCTCATCCTCTTCCTTATAACTCTTCAATTCTCCAAACAAGGCCAGACTTACACCAGAAAATGAAGGTTTTAGACAGCCATTTTTGGTATCGACAGATGTTTTGGGTTGTATATAGCCTCATTAGTGAAACATTAGGATATATTTCTATTTTGTGACAGTAAACAGTGTGCTGGAAGTGGTTGGATCTTTAGGGTGACTTCAAACTCAGATCAAAGTATTGTGTAAAATTTTGAAATCATTGGTGAAATCAAACATTTGAAAATCAAACTGTACTGTGCAATGTAAAATAGAGATAGACGGAGATACATTGATAGATAGATTGGTACCCCATATTTTTTACTCACGACTGTGTAACAACATTCATAATAACTTTTGAAAGACCAAGAAGAGTAAAACAACAAATGAGATTAAGATGAGTTGTCAAAGAAGTTTAACATATTTGTTGGAAGCCATATTTCATTTTCAATTATATCTTATTTGAAAAAAAAAAAAAATAAAATAAAAAACAACAACAACAACAACAAAAACATTTTCTTAATCAGTGCATTTGTCATGTCTTCCAGGAAAAATATGCGAGCTTCCTTAAAAACAATGTATTCTTTTCCTGAGAAGCAAATCTGCAAACAATATGAAGAGTTCTTTTCTAAGAATATATCTTACATGTCAGTGCATTTTTTCCTCGTTTAATTGGCATGTTTTCTTTTGTTATATTTAATGAGGCTTAAAACAAGTGAAAAACAAATCTACCAATGGAACCAAACTAAACACTTTTAAATGTATGATACTTTTGAAAACGAGTTAATATCTCATGAAGTTTTGCTTCTCTGGTAAATGTATCTCATCTTAAAAGACATTTATGTCTCTTTCTTGAAAAACAAGACAAAGATACTAATTAAGAATATTCAGAATATTTTGCAGTTTAATAACGTTCACTCAGTTGACTCTTTTTGTCTTTTCTCTGCCACCTACAACCCCCCCCACCCCCTTTTTTTTTTTAAATCTGAGTTTGTTTGGACCTGCTGCTCAGTCTGTCTCTACCCCCAAACTAATCCTGTTATTAGTGAAAGGGGAGAGAATAGCTCTCAGCTGATCCTCAAGAAAGCTTATGTCACGTTATGTTCCCCAAAAGTCCTCTTTGGCCTGCCAGGCTCAATGATGCCGATCAGTGTACAGTAGATAGAGCTGATTCTACATAAAAGGGCCAAGATAGCCAGGATTTCTTCTAAAACTCTACTGATTATTTCACCCGGTGTCTGTACCGACTTTTGGATCCATATACTTACATGTACATGTAATCGTCTGTCAAGGCTGCAAAAAGACATGCAATGAGCAACTGTCCACATGCATGCAGAGTTCTGAGAATCCTCCATTCATCCTCGCAAAGATCAGGGGATTTTTATGACTTGAAATAAAGAGTCAGAATACTTGTTTTATTTTTTTTTAAGTTTCTGGTTTCTATCAATATCTGTGCCTGTGTTGTATTAAATTCACATTTTTATCATATTTTGAATCCTTCACTAGTTTTTATATTAGATTCTTTATACAATTGAACTGCTTTACACATCCTTTTTTCCAGAGGGTCTTATTGTGTGTTTGCCATGTGTAAGTGTTAAATTGATTGATGGACCAACTTAGTCAATTTAACAATCAATGACTGATCAATAACGTGCCAGCTGGTTTTGCTATATACTTTGATCCTATAGATGCAAGCTGTTACTTGGAAAATGCTTCCATGCAAATTAGCAAAAGGGGTGATATGTTAATGCGCATTTGGTATTGCATACACAGACCACGAGCTGTTTATGTATCAGTGTCAGTTCTATTCACTTCATCATAGTGTTATGCAAAGCACACAGAAAATGAAAATAATGGCAAAGTAGAAGCACTTATTCTGTATGGGCGCTTAGTAAATCACATGATAAAGGTTTCTCTGGGGCATGAAATATCCAAATTTCTCCAGTAGTGAACGTAGAGCTGTGTGGCTAACATCTTGAGGGTTAGCAAATCACTATCACACTAGGTTCAATAAATAGATGCATAGTGGGGGTTGAAAAGAAGCCGTTGAAAACAAGCAGAAGAGGGTTAGATTGGGTAATCAATTCCTTGCAATATCTCTTTAATTAATAACACTTAGAAGGAACCAAGCAAGTGGTTAAAGCAAACAAAATAATCAATATGATACAATTTATTCAATAGTTTCATCTGTACCTGAAGAATAAGGCTATTGGATTGTACTTGTTTCCTTTTATAATTACAGCCCTTTGACCTCTTCCAAACAATGTTTTGGTGATTGCCATGGGTGGTGCTTGAGTGGGCTACTGGGGCTTATGCCCTGAATGTTTTTAGTAAAGCCCTAAATGTTTTCAAAAGTGCCAGTACTTCGATATCAAGTCAATAATAAAATATAAATTTGTTTAATACCAAGTAATATTTAAAAATAAGGATATCAGCCTTTTACAATTTAGGTAATATAGTTTTACTCAATTTCAGTCTTACTGGTGGCTGCTATCCAGCACTCACTGCGTATTTGCACACATTCAAGGAGATCGATCGCAATTCGTGACTGCGGCTGTGTGTGAACTGTCATAATGCCTGATTGGAGAGAAATTGGAAACTGTTGACTTGGTCCCTCTATATAAAATAACTACCCAATATTTAGATATAGTAGCCTACATGACCATGAAAACAAATTGTAAAAAAATATGCTTGCGGAATTACGCAAACTTTTTCACAAAACTGTATTATTAACAAGTATTCAGAAAATCCAAATCCAGCAAGTATTTCTTTGCGTGAGCACCACTTTTAATCTAACTTAAAAAACACCAACAAAATGATATAAAACTGTCAATTGTATACTATGTTGAACTATGGAAAGCCGAAAGGTACAAAATAGATTTTAATCACATTTTAAAGTACAGAGTGTCAAAAGCACGCACATTTTGATCTGTAACCATATCTAAAGCTGAGACAAAAGTTATTGACCTTTTAGTTTTAGTTCCAGTGATATTTTAAGATTTACTTTATATAAATAACACCTCACAGATGGAACATTTAAACTTTTATGTTAAAGTCTATTATATACCAAGATTTCATCAAAGTATGGCCCCATACGTATCCACAGTGATCTGGGCCAAGTCTCGAATATCCACTGACCCTAAAACCGCCCCTGGAGATTGATTTGTGCATGTACACCATAATACATAAAGCTAAATATTCTTTGGGATATGGTTTTATCAATAGAACAGACTGTAAGTCCCTAACATTCTGTCTAACATATTTTGTGTTCAAAATAATACAAAGCGTCACACTGGTTTGGAACAACATGAGGGTAGGGAAATTATGACAGAATATTAAATTATGGCTGAGCTATCACTTTAAAGAGATAGTTTACCCAAAAATTACTCACCCTCATGCCTTCCCAGATATGGATGACTTCCTTTCTTCTGCAGAACACAAATTACGATTTTTAAAAGAATATTTTAGCTCTGTAGGCCAAAATGTTGATGCTCCAAAAAACACATAAAGGCAGCATAAAAGTAATCCATAAGACTCCAGTGGTTAAATCCATATCTTCAGAAGTGATATGATAGGTGTGGGTGAGAAACAGATCAATATTTGTCATTTTTTGCTAAACAGCAGGGGGTGATATGCAGAGAAGTATGTGAATCACCAAAAACACAAGAAGAATGTGAAAGTGATCTGTTTCTCTGTTTCTCATCCACACCTATCACATTGTTTCTGAAGATACTGATTTAACCACTGGAGTCTTATGGATTACTTTTATGCTGACTTATGTGATTTTGTTTAGCTTTAAAATGTTGCCACCCATTCACTTGCATTGTATAGACCTACAGAGCTGAGAAATTCTTCTAAAAATCTTCATTTGAGTTCAGCAGATGAGAGAAAGTCATACACATCAGGGGTGGCATGAGGGTGAGTAAATAACGAGAATTGTAATTTTTGGTGAACTATCCCTTTAAGGGCTCTTGTCAGATCTGGATGAATTTGTCAATAAGAGAGGTTTGGAAACATTTCTAGTAATTATTACAGTGAAAACGTGAAAAAGTCCAACAAGGACATTATATATAATGCTGAAATATAAACCAAAACAAGATCATGCTTTATTAATGCCTTCTTTCGCTATTTCATAGCTTTTAAAGTCCTGTGTGGATTCTTATTTCAGTGTAGTTACAGTTTTCAGTGTCGTAAGTATTTAGATCATTAGTTCTGTACAGAAGTACCACCACTCTCTAAATGCATATACACAGCCTTGTGCGTAAGGCACCAACCCCTGTCGTGGAACACTCGCTGTGTCTGAAACTGCCCCTATCCACTATATAGAGCACTATTTCAGGTGTCTGCCATTTTGTAGGAGTGTCTGAATTCTGAGTGAGCCACTTGTTCCCTACATTTGTTCACTCATCATTACCGACAATGCACTCTAATTTCTTAATTGCCCACAAACCACCACAGGGAAGACATACGAGCTGGGAGTTTACTGCTTCCTTCACTCCTGCATTTTTTTTATTTCATGCTTAATGTAGTAAATTACTTTTTGACAAATCATTACTTGATTAAAATAACATAATAACATACAGAGAGACAAAACATAGAGATACATTTTAAAATGTATTCTTTATTTGATAAAATGTGTTTACTCTTTATATTAACACACAGTATATATTAAAAATGACTGAATGACTAAGAATGAAGATTTATTGTATTAATATTTAATTTAATTAGAATAACAAGTAAGGCCCAAGTATTTTAAAATTTCATATGTGACGTTGTTTCTGCGACAGCCCCAGAGCTCCGACCCTCGGTGTATACATCAGCGTTCTAATTCACTCATTTCGTTCACTTACTGCTGAGATATAGTGCACTAATTGCCATTCACTATATAGGAAATAGTGAATGAGTGAACGTTTGCGGACACAGCCACTCTCTTCGCCATACGATTGCCTCGCGCCCGCACATCTAACAGGCGTGCACCCCGCGCACCTCACTGTGCCCGTGCAGAAATGCTGTCTGTTCGCGCTCCAGTTATCGATCACACGAATGGCAATGATTTACACTTAACTTGGATATTTACATGGATTTATTCAGTTAATCTGCCTAAAGTAGCTGCGATAGTTTCCAGTACCCCCGCGAGGGTGCGGGGTAAATGCGTAAATACGCTTATGACATGCAGGACACGGGAGAAAGCTCACTGATATATTGCTGCACTGATTTAAAAATGTACACTTAAAAACTGGTGTCATAAGAGTCATAAGAGAAAATGACCATCTCATTACACAGAAAAGCCCGCATTAGGATTAGAGCCAAAATTTACCTCAGTGTGCAGCCTTAAATTGGAGCTGTGATTTTAATCTTGAAATATCTGCTTGTCTTGGTGTTAAATGAAGGCATTGCATTGACGAAACTATTATTTTTTTTCACTGAGCGGAGCGAAGAAAGTGTTTCACTTTGAAGAATTTGATGCTGCAGCAGTGATTGAGTAACAGTCTGTGACAGCGGTGCAGCGTGCGCAGCTGTGTGAACTTCCGCTGTCATAAAAGTCCCATTCAATTATCTCTCAATAAATTACACATTAATTAAAATTAAACCCAGTAATGTAATGACAGGGATGCCACCCATTGTAAAGAAGTAAAAGTAAAAAAAATTCATTAGAAATTTACTGGAGTGAGAGTAAAAAGTACCCACTTTTAAAGCTACTCTAAAAGTATTTTTTTCCCCAAAAGTTACTCAAGTAAATGTAACGGAGTAAATGTAGCGCATTACTACCCACCTCTGATTCTATGATAAAAATATGTTTTTTCTCATTTGTTAATTGCTTTGAGAAAGAGTATCTTCTAAATGAATAAATGTAAATGTATTGTAAAGTTCTACATAAATGTGTCTGTAGAAGCCATTAGAGTCACAATGAGTATGTTAAAATGCACAACAATATGCTGATAACTATCAAAAATCAGCTTATTCAAAATATTCAACAACGCAAGGAAGATGCGTTGACATGAGACTTGAAATCATCAGATTATTCTCTGCTTTTCTTGTCAAAATGTAAACAGGCATATATACAACATTTGCACACATTCGATAAACCTGTAAGTGCAACAGTATAGGTAAATCGGGGTAATGGTGAAAAATCAACCCATGTCGTTCAGTTCTTGCTTAAGCCACTTATGACCTTATCCCGATGAAGGAAAAACATTTAGGGCGTTTGCATGACAACACAAGTTGTCGGCTTATTAAGCATAATCAGTGTAAGATTGTGCATGTAAACACGCTCATTGATACTGGCCTTCAGTTGGATCCTATTATAGATTTTGTTTCACTTACTGGATTTAAAAGCATAATTTTGGGTGCTGCCTTGTCACCGGGCATCATTGTATGAGAGTATCATAAAAGCTTTTTCATCACAGAAGCACATGTAGACAAAAGCTTTATTTATTTTGCTTTGTGCTTTTTTTTTTTTTTTTAAACATATCACTTAATAGTCCCACATAAAATATTAAAGATTGCTTAATTAACAGCCCAGAAAATGTCATGGTTACTTTTGTAACCTCCGTTCCCTGATGGAGGGAACGAGATGTTGTGTCGATGTTGTGACACTAGGGGTCACTCTTGGGAGCCCCAAACACCTCTGATCTTTTTTTTTTAAAAGGCCAGTGAGAATTGGTGAGTGGAATTTGCATGTCACTCCCCCGGACATACGGGTATAAAAGGAGCTGGTATGCAACCACTCATTCAGGTTTTGTGCTGAGGAGCCGAGATAGGGTCCCAGCCATTTCAGCAGGTAGTTCAGTGTTGTGGCAAGAGGGACACAACGTCTCGTTCCCTCCATCAGGGAATGGAGGTTACGAAAGTAACCATGACTTTCCCTATCTGTCACTCACTCGACGTTGTGTCGATGTAGTGACACTAGGGGTCCCTATACAAAACGCCACAACTAACTGAACTGTGTTACGTGAAGTGGTGGTGTGTGACGGGCAGACTGCCGTGTGCCTCGTAGCCAGCGCTCCAGGCCATCACGTAACCTCCCCCAATGTTCTTAATGAGCGTCGAACAGTCCTTCAGGCACAAGTCGACTGCCCAACGAATAGGTGGACAGGCTAGCCCAGCCGAGGCCTCTTTTCCTTTTCTTTTCTCCCCAAAAAGAGTGGAATTTGTTAACTGACTGGGAACCTAATTGTCCATGTCGGGGGGTGTCATTCCCAAGGGGAAGACATCATGGAGACCACATTTTGAGTGGGGTATTTTGAGTGGAAATACGTCACATGGTCTTTACCGAGCCTTGTCGGAAGGATGTCATGTGGAGAGGTCCCGTGGTAGGTCCTACCCAAAGGGGGAGGAGTTTCTACAAGGCATGGTGATCGGGGGCAGAGGGGCACTTGCCCAAGGAAGACGCAGTTTACCGACAGGGAAACGATTTTGCGGAAAATATCACACGGGGTTGCCTTCGGGGGAACCAGCACATGCGGAGCACCTACCTCAGTACAGGGCCTCATTAGTGCACTTACTGAGCAGGTAGCGAGTTTCTCCACAAACTCAACTGCCACAGGGCTAAGGAGGAAAGTCATCCAGGGATCACAGTCTGTGAACACTACTGGGAGTCAAGAGCGCATGTCTTCTCTTCAAGGGAGGGGAAAGGCGCTATGCGCAAGCGGTACACCCGGCCAGTTGTCCCAGAACTTACCTGCTCGTGCCTGCCACTACTCGGAGATGAGAACCTCACAAAGGTGTTGGGTGCTGCCCAGCCCACTGCTCTGCAGATGTCTGCCAAAGAGGCACCATTGGCCAGGGCCCAGGAGGCCACCACACTCCTGGTAGAGTGGGCTCATAACCTCGCAGGGGGTGGCAATTCCTGAGCCTGATATGCCATCGTGGAATTTGGCGTCAAAGACCCAGTGGGCGATCCTCTGTTTGGAGACAGCGCTTCCTTTCCGCTGTCCACCAAAGCAGACAAAGAACTGCTCGGCGCTTCTAAAACTCTGCATGCGATCCAAATATATGCGTAAAGCTTGCACCGGACACAGCAACACCAAGGCTGGGTCTGCCTCCTCCTGGGGCAGCGCTTGCAGGTTCACCACCTGATCCCTAAAAGAGGTCTCGGGGTCTCAGGATCACGTGAGAGTAACCCGGTCCAAACTCCAGGCACGATTCGCTGACAGAGAATGCCTGCATGTCCACTACCCTCTTGATGGAAGTGAGCGCAGTCAGGAGGGCAGTCTTCAAAGAGAGTGCCTTAACCTCAGCTGACTCCAAGGGCTCAAAGGGAGCTCCCGTAGACCCTGAAGAACTACAGAGAGGTCCCACGGGGGGACGAGGTGGGGTCTAGAGGGGTTCAACCTCCTAGCGCCTCTCAGGAACCTGATAATCAAGTCGTGCTTCCTCAAGTACTTACCATCTACCGCATCATGATGAGCCGAAATAGCGGCTACATACACCTTCAAGGTGGAGGGGGACAGCGGCCCCTCCAACCTCTCCTGCAGGAAGGAAAGCACCGATCCGACTGCGCATCTCTAGGGGTTTTCGCGTCGGGAAGAACACCACTTAGCAAACAGACACCACTTCAAGGCATACAGGTGCCTCGTAGAGGGAGCCCTAGCCTGAGTGATCGTGTCTACCACCACGGGCGGTAGGCCACTTAAGTCCTCCACGTCCCGTCCAAGGGCCATACGTGGAGATTCCAGAGGTCTGGTCGCGGGTGCCAGATGGTGCCCCGTCCCTGTGAAAGAAGGTCCTTCCTCAGGGGAATTTGACCGGGGGGGGGCTGTCGCGAGGAGCGTGAGATCCGAGAACCATGTCTGGGTGGGCCAGTATGGTGCTACTAGGATGACTTGCTCCCCGTCCTCCCTGACCTTGCACAGGGTCTGTGCAAGAAGGCTCACTGGGGGAAACGCATACTTGCGTATTCCAGGGGGCCAGCTGTGTGCCAACATGTCTATACCGAGAGGTGCCTTGGTCAGGGCGTACCAAAGCGGGCAGTGGGAGGATTCCCGGGAAGCAAACATGTCTACCTGTGCTCGACCGAATCGACTCCAAATCAGCTGGACCACCTGAGGGTGGAGTCTCCACTCTCCCCTGAGGGTAACCTGACATGACAGTGTGTCCGCTGCGGTGTTGAGGTCACCCGGGATGTGAGTGGCTCGTAGTGACTTGAGGCGCTGCTGACTCCTGAGGAGACGGCGGGCGAGTTGTGACATGCAATGGGAGCGTAGACCGCCTTGGCGGTTGATGTATGCTACCGTCGCTGTGTTGTCCGTCCGGACCAACACGTGCTTGCCCTGGATCAACAGCCGAAACCTCCGCAGGGCGAGAAGTACTGCCAACAACTCTAGGCAGTTGATATGCCAAAGCAGCCACGGGCCAGTCCAGGAGCCGGCAGCTGTGTGCCCATTGCATACAGCGCCCCAGCCCATCTTGGAGGCATCTGTTGTAACCACGATGCACCAGGAGACCTGCTCTAGGGGAACCCCTGCCCGTAGAAATGCGAGGTCGGTCCAAGGGCTGAAGAGGTGGCGACAGACCGGCGTAACGGTCACGCGATGTTTCCCATGGCACCATGCCCATCTCGGGACACGAGTCCGAAGCCAGTGCTGAAGCGGTCTCATATGCATCAACCCGAGTGTTGTGGCTGCCACTGAGGATGCCATATGCCCCAGGAGCCTATGAAAGTGTTTCAGTGGAACCGCTGTTCTCCATCTGAACACCTTCAGACAGTTCAGCACCGACTGTGCATGCTCATTCGTGAGGCACGCTGTCATTGAGATTCCAAACTGAGAAAAGAGATGCTCTGAACCGGGGAGAGCTAGCTCTTTTCCCAGTTGACCTGAAGCCCCAGTCGGCTGAGGTGGCAAAGCACGCGGTCCCTGTGTGCGCACAGTAACTCTTGAGAGAGAGCTAGGATCAGCCAGTCATCGAGATGAGGATACGGATGCCCACTTCCCTTAGCGGGGCAAGGGCTGCCTCTGCGATCTTCGTGAAGACGCGAGGGGACAGGGACAGGCTGAAGGGGAGGACCTTGTACTGGTACGCCTGGCCTTCGGTTCAGTACTCGCAGGTCCAGGATTGGTTGCAACCCACCACCTTTCTTTGGTATGATGACATAAGGGCTGTAGAACCCTTTCTTCATCTCGGCTGGAGGGACAGGCTTTATCGTGCCCTTGCGCAGAAGGGTAGCGATCTTCCGCACGAAAGGTAGAGGCGTTCTCGCCCTTCACCGAGGTGAAGCGGACACCGCTGAACCTGGGCGGGCACCTGGCAAACTGAATCGCATGGCCGAGTCGGACGGTCTGGACCAGCCATCATGATGGGTTGGAAAGCGCGAGTCACACACCCAAACTCCGGGCGAGGGGGACCAAGGGAATGATCATGTTGGACGTACCGGCGGGTGGGGCCTTGCGGCGGGGGGCGGAGCTTGAGGTGCCACGTCGAGGGGATCCGAGCCCCGTGGCCGTGCTGAGTCCAGGGACATTGAAGCACTTACCTGGCTTCTGCCACTCACCATAAGATTGACCGAAGGGGGGGAGGAGGAGTCTCGTCCCCGTAGTCCACCGGACCCAATCTCGTGTGGGCGTGTTTGTGCCACAGCTGGGCACACGGGTGGGGGGACCACCGCTGGAGCACCATACCTGCAAAGATGAGACGGTGGACGGTGGTCGTGATGACGGCCATGCACACCGGACCTGTGACCCAGGGAACAAGGAAACTGCTCTTTTGCTGAACTTTTGGGTACCGCAGCCTCTTGGGCATGCGGCGCAATTAAATGAAAATGAAACAAAAGATTCTCTTCCCAGCCCTCCACCGGGGGATGGAGTGGTCTGCTTACCAGCTCCAGTGTAGCAGGTCTCCTTGCCCCTGGGTCGCCCGTCTCAGGGGCGCTTCGAAACCTTCCTCGGGCTCTTAGCGGCTAGCCATGAGATGGGTGGCATCTGCTTTATGTGCTGGGTTCTACGCCGGGGCCGGGCCACGGGAGCGGGCTGCGGTGGAGCCGATGTCGGATGACGCCCTTGGCAATGAGCAGATGGGGTGCGGGGTCTTGCTAGAAACCTTTATTTGAACTTCACTAGATCCACAGCACTTCAGCCAGTGATGAAGCCAGCCTTTAATTCAGTTATGCAGCTATGTGTGAGTATGTGTATATGTGCCTGTGTGTGTGAAGGCGTTGGTGCTTGACTGTCTTAAATTTCACTAATGAGTTAATGATGTCACCCAGTGCTAGCCTGGCTCCTCCGTTTGTTTGTTTGTTTGTGGTTTGCTTGGCAGCAATCTGGAGGTGATCCAGAAGATCTCCTTGTTTTGGTAATTTTGGTTTTTTGTGCAAGCATGCACTTAAGTCTAAGTGCAAGTGGATTTGGCGAAATCATGTGTGCAGTGCGTTAATGGGCTAAGTCAAGCGCATTTAATTTAGAGATTCTTCTCCGGTTATTGCAGCGTCTGCGTCCAGTAATGTTGTCCATTCCGTCTAGCACCAGCAATATATACAAAAACAACACATTAATGAGAAGTTGTTGCAAATGGACTGTATGCAATGAATTAGAATAATAGAAATATGGACACGCTCCTGTCATATGTGTAGGGCTTTACTGGTTATTTAGATCAGTGTTACTATCAGAAATAATTAATAATTATTTATTTAGTTATTAATTCATATTTAAATTAATTAATTGAATCTAACTCATTAAAACCTCATATGGGGCTCCAGTAAATGTAGTGTGCGACGTTTAGGAGCAAGTTTGGTTATTAGCAATAATTAATAATTAAAGATAA
The DNA here is from genome assembly GCF_019703515.2 of Myxocyprinus asiaticus. Taxonomy (NCBI): domain Eukaryota; kingdom Metazoa; phylum Chordata; class Actinopteri; order Cypriniformes; family Catostomidae; genus Myxocyprinus; species Myxocyprinus asiaticus. The sequence goes on from NC_059347.1 coordinate 7,240,795, forward strand.
TTATTAATTATTAAAATCAGTAGAACATTGATGAGAATCAATGTTAGCTTTTTTAATCCTTTAAATCAACAATTATCAAAGATAATCGTTAATTGTTAACATCGATGAAACATTAATTAAAATTAACACTAGCTTATTGATCATTCAAATTCAACAATCATCAAAGATAATTATCAATTATCAAAAATCAATAGAATATTAATAAGGATTAACTTTGACGGGGCACCACCCTGGAATCAGGGACTAATAATCAGATAGTAAAACAGTCTCGATATTAGATTGTTTTCTTAGGAAAATCGACATCCGAAGAATATCGATTTTCGGGAAAAAAAACAACGAATGAAGGTTTGAATCCGGGCACTGACATCCCGTCAGCATGACACAGGCGTATGCAAAACAAACCAAAACACTTCTTTTTGTAATATAAACAAAGTTTATTTATGCAGTAATATCAATTAATAATTAACACAATGCAGTCAATAAACTTCTGACTTACAACTACAAACTAAACAGTGATATGATTAGATATGGAAATAAAAATAATCCTATAACACATAAGGTGTGTGTGTGTGTGTGTGTAAGGAGGGACGCGCACAAAATGGCGGACGTGACTCTCGTGGAGAGTATGTCACGCGAGACTTCCGGCCAGGGAATATGACCGTGAATGGGGGCGGCGAAAAACCAGTCAATGGCGTCTACCAGTTACCACGTGTATCCGCTTGTACGATAGCTTAGGGACAAAGGTGGGCTTTAGCATTAAGCTATCTAGGAGCCAAAAATGTGTGCCAGAATGTTTGTGAGGGGTCGCGTGCGTGCGTGTGTGTGGTTAGTACGAGAGAGAGAGAAGTGACGGCCCTAAAGCTGATTTCGCGATCATGGGAGAGAAAGCAGCTGTTAGTTCATCACTAAGAGACGTGGTGGACGGCTCGTAAACAGTCCCGCGTTCTTTGACTCTTTAATGGATGAACTCAGTTTACCTGTCTCACCAGCGATGGCGAAATTGCACAACAGTCCAATTTGGTTGGACCACAATACAGCAAAACAAATTCGTGATAATTAATACCCTGAGTATTAATAATGAGTGGACATGGCGGTCCGTAAACTGTACAAGCAAAAACCTTGAAACACAAGAATAACACACTATAATATTCTATCTCTGCCCAGACGTAAACCTCTTACTTGAATCGCATGAGGACACAGGTAGAATGTGTTTTCCTCCGTCCTTTAATTCCGACCCGGTTCCTTGAGGCTCGTGTGATAACGGGAGGCTGTTTCCTTGCTCTGTTGGCGGGCACGGCTGTTGATTCTCGGTGGGCTGGCGGAGAACTTCAGAAATGTCGACTTGATTGAAGATGGAAGAGAAATCTTTAATATCTTCACTTCTGCAGGCAAACGGATGAAGATGCAGACTGCTCGGTGGTCTCCTTCAGATCCGTTAGAGTGTTCGGTTGAACACAGAGTAATCTCAACTCGTCCAGCGAGATGGAGATTGTATGGCGACAGTTTCAAGTTGGACGTTACTTCCTTGTGCCACGAGGTTGCACATGAGAGCAGCGACAAGCTGCATCTACACACTGCAAACAAAGTTGCTGGAAGCAAATCCCGGAAGCATTTCAGAGGTATTTCTACTCCTGATGATGTCATGGTTTGAGGGACGTTCTGTTGTGTGCCTCATCCAATAGGAGTTGAGAGTTCGATCCTTTAGTGAGCAAGGCTTCATGGGATTTGTAGTCTGTTTTGGACTCCCTTTGTTTGATTTTGGCACGATTTTTATCAGTATAATTTACGACTTGGAATGTGGGGGCTTGAGTTAGGTTTTTACGACTGTGTTAGGCCTGCCTTTGTCTTCTATCTGAATACATGAGGCCCAACATATGCTTAGAAAATTTATTTCTCATCAGGATTTGGATAAATGTTAAATTATAGAGAATGTAAGTATTATTAATAATTTTCATCATCTGACACAAATCATGGCTAGTTTTAATAGTGATTGTATCGGCACACACTTCACTTCTACCGGTCTATTTTGATTTTTAACAATTCAATTCATTCATTGAAACACAAAAATATTAAACCAAAAATATTTCTAAATTCAAATTACACTTCAAACAAAACAAAAATATAATCAAAATAATGAAGTGGTAAATATATATATATATATATATATATATATATATATATATATATATATATATATATATATATATATATACAGGTGCATCTCAATAAATTAGAATGTCGTGGAAAAGTTCATTTATTTCAGTAATTCAACTCAAATTGTGAAACTCGTGTATTAAATAAATTCAATGCACACAGACTGAAGTAGTTTAAGTCTTTGGTTCTTTTAATTGTGATGATTTTGCTCACATTTAACAAAAACCCACCAATTCACTATCTCAAAAAATTAGAATACATCATAAGACCAATAAAAAAAACATTTTTAGTGAATTGTTGGCCTTATGGAAAGTATGTTCATTTACTGTATATGTACTCAATACTTGGTAGGGGCACCTTTTGCTTTAATTACTGCCTCAATTTGGCGTGGCATGGAGGTGATCAGTTTGTGGCACTGCTGAGGTGGTATGGAAGCCCAGGTTTCTTTGACAGTGGCCTTCAGCTCATCTGCATTTTTTGGTCTCTTGTTTCTCATTTTCCTCTTGACAATACCCCATAGATTCTCTATGGGGTTCAGGTCTGGTGAGTTTGCTGGCCAGTCAAGCACACCAACACCATGGTCATTTAACCAACTTTTGGTGCTTTTGGCAGTGTGGGCAGGTGCAAAATCCTGCTGGAAAATGAAATCAGCATTTTTAAAAAGCTGGTCAGCAGAAGGAAGCATGAAGTGCTCCAAAATTTCTTGGTAAACGGGTGCAGTGACTTTGGTTTTCAAAAAACACAATGGACCAACACCAGCAGATGACATTGCACCCCAAATCATCACAGACTGTGGAAACTTAACACTGGACTTCAAGCAACTTGGGCTATGAGCTTCTCCACCCTTCCTCCAGACTCTAGGACCTTGGTTTCCAAATGAAATACAAAACTTGCTCTCATCTGAAAAGAGGACTTTGGAGCACTGGGCAACAGTCCAGTTCTTCTTCTCCTTAGCCCAGGTAAGACGCCTCTGACGTTGTCTGTGGTTCAGGAGTGGCTTAACAAGAGGAATACGACAACTGTAGCCAAATTCCTTGACACGTCTGTGTGTGGTGGCTCTTGATGCCTTGACCCCAGCCTCAGTCCATTCCTTGTGAAGTTCACCCAAATTCTTGAATCGGTTTTGCTTGACAATCATAAGGCTGTGGTTCTCTTGGTTGGTTGTGCATCTTTTTCTTCCACACTTTTTCCTTCCACTTAACTTTCTGTTAACATGCTTGGATACAGCACTCTGTGAACAGCCAGCTTCTTTGGCAATGAATGTTTGTGGCTTACCCTCCTTGTGAAGGGTGTCAATGATTGTCTTCTGGACAACTGTCAGATCAGCAGTCTTCCCCATGATTGTGTAGCCTAGTGAACCAAACTGAGAGACCATTTTGAAGGCTCAGGAAACCTTTGCAGGTGTTTTGAGTTGATTAGCTGATTGGCATGTCACCATATTCTAATTTTTTGAGATAGTGAATTGGTGGGTTTTTGTTAAATGTGAGCCAAAATCATCACAATTAAAAGAACCAAAGACTTAAACTACTTCAATCTGTGTGCATTGAATTTATTTAATACACGAGTTTCACAATTTGAGTTGAATTACTGAAATAAATGAACTTTTCCATGACATTCTAATTTATTGAGATGCACCTGTATATATATATATATATATATATATATATATATATATATATATATATATATATATATATATATATATATCATAATATCATATACCAAATCCAAACATTTACCCTCTCCAGCTTCTTTCAGTTTTAAAAAATCACTCTGTGACAACAGGTGGAAAAATACCAATACAAATTTGATCATAAATACAATTGTAAATATAATAAACATAATAATTATAATTGAAAAGTAAACCATGACCTCTATAAAGTTTAACACCAATCTCATAAAGTGTTGTTTCAAAAAACAGCGATTGTCAGGGGCAAAATTTGATGTTCCACAATATTTTCAAAGTTTGGACATTAACTTTATTACCACCTGCTGGTGGAATCTGCAAATTGCAAATGCAGAAACTGAGTTTGGATTTTGCACTGAAAACAAACCTGCTTTTGAAACGTCAAAAAAATAGCAATGACCTATTTCTTAGGAAAATAGCAAATTGCACTTTGTGCCACTTCAATACAATAAACCCACAGTTTGCACACAAACACCCACATTTTGTGCGCAAACACCCACAGATTGCGCAAACACTCACACCCATGCCCAATTGCGCTTTGCGCTGGCATGAAAATAGCACTTAGAATTAGCACTCTCATGAAAATTATATAACACATAGCACATGGTCATTGCGTGTAGTGCTGCTTTTGCGCACTCATGAAAATACAGCCCTAAATCTTTATTTGGAAACAGAAAATTGGATATAATTAAAATACCTTGTGCTGGCTGAAATTATGTTCTGATTGTTTTTTTCAACTGTTTCCTTTCTTGCCCATGCATTCAGGTCAGCGCTCTGTGTGCTGTGAAAGAATTGAATACTTTTTATAATTTAAAATCCACAACAAAAGGGCATGACCTCAGCAGTTTGAAAAGTGCTTGGTCAAAATCTAGCTTGCCCCTGTTGTTCTGGCGGACTTTATGAATCATTACTCATTTTATATAGACATTAGCAAAATCCTTAGAGAGATTGTTGGGCATACAGCATATGCTTGTGAATTCCCTTCGACTACACTACTGATATGGACATTTAAGCCACAATTACAATGCAAGAATTTCATTGCATTACATAAAAAAAAATTCAAACCAAGTGGTATCGGCAAAGAAATATGCTAATGCTTTTCTCAGATTATTGAGCCAATTTTGCGATTGCTTTTAATCAGCTGGTCCAAAGGGTATTTTTAATGGATGTATGAAGCTCATACAGGTGTCCTGGCAGAGTAACCATAGGTGTAGTTCACATTAACTATGGACATGTTCCACTAATATTTGACAACCAGAGAGTGGCCAGTATATCTATTGTTTTATTATTTAAATCCTATTTGGTGAAATGTTTTGCTTGACAAGTGTGCTTATGCTTACTTAAAAAAAAAATAAGTGTGTGTGTGTGTGTGTGTGTAATGAATCTGCCAGGGTTGATGGGGCCATTGACAGCCTCTCAGCAGGCCTGCTGTGAGCCCCGTCAGTCTCTCTACTCCTCTTTCTTGCTCCCATTCCCCTCCAGCACAGTTCCTCCCTCATCCTTTACCCCTGTCTGCATATGTGCACATTTGCTATGGATTAGCCATGGACATTATATTACTGCCTAGATCTTCACATTTTCCCTCATGCTGTTTTTCTTTTATTATAATAGAAATATTATCTATAATTTTCAATAGCATGGAAAAAGATATGTATTTCAACAGAGGCACCATGTTGTTTGTGCTCTTCAGCTGCTGCTTTTGAACAGCATAACCCCTTTGAATGAAATGTACAGGTTATCCATAAACCACAGGGCTGGTTGGAGCAACTACAGTGAAGAGAAACAGACAGAATCAAAATTTGTGAATGAGTCAAGACAAGAACTTCTATTTCTGTGATTTCTCTAGCATTGCACTTCAGGTGAGGTGTCAGTGTCCTAAAGCGATTGACTGCACTTCATTAACATTTAGTTGTTCAGGTTTTGTACACACTAATTGGATTCTATGATAATTCGGTTGTCACTACCTGAATTTTTAGGGCATGAGTTTGGTCCAAGAATGCTGTTTTGACTACCATAAATAACTCATTGTGTGCATAATGGGATTAAGCTTTCAAAATAGGGATAACAATTTACATTAATGTTTTCCTGTTATAAAGCGGTAATAAAGGGGTTATAAAGTGGTTATAAATGGGTTAATTAAAGGAATATTCCGGGTTTAATACAAGTTAAGCTCAATTAACAGCATTTATGGCATAATATTGATTAGCACAAAATTTAATTTTGACTCGTCCCTCATTTTCTTTAAAAAAGCAAAAATTGAGGTTACAGTGAGGCACTTACTATGGAAGTGAATGGGGGCAAATTTTGAATGTTAAAATACCCACTGTTTCAAAGCTATAGCCACAAAATAGAAACAATATGTGTTAATGTGATTTTAGTATGAAAAAATCACTTACTAACATTTTTGTGTAAAGTTATAGCCAATTTTACATTTTCTTTGCTAAGATAATGTAATGTCAACAAACCCTAAATCCCTAAAATGACTGTAAAAATTATGATTTAAACAACTTTACAGCTCAAATAATACATGAGTTTTAACAGAAGAATTAATCTAAGTTCTTTTATAAAATTATAAGCTTCACATTTCTGCCTTTGAACACTCCATAAATTGTCTCCATTCACTTCCACTGTAAGTGCCTCACTGTAAAACAGATTTTTTATTTTTTATTTTTTTTTAAAGAAAAGGAGGGACGAGTCGAAATGAATTTTTTTAGTAATCAACATTATGCCACAAATGCTGTTGATTGAGCTTAACCTGTATTGAACCCGGGATATTCCTTTAATGACTAATAATTAATTTACAAATGAATCATAAATCATTTATATGCAGTTATATCAACCTGAATAAAAAGGGCGACTTTCATGCAATTCTTGGCAAATAGTGAGCATTTTAACTTACATGTTATAAATGCTTTATAAAAATTCATATTTATACTTATTTTAATCAAAAACATAAATTGCCCTAATTAATGCTTTGTTGCAATGCAGAAAAAATAGACTATATTGAAATGAAAAGGAGGGAATATGTCATTTTTCTACAGTCCACTTTGTGTTTGTATTCATTACTTTAATGTCTTGACTCACTTGTGACACTTTCCTTGTCACATTGATGTCAAAAGAATGGTGCTACTCCGAGCGGTGTCCCAATTAACCTACTCCTAGTTACTTAAAATCCTCTTCAAAACACCTTCATGTTCATCCACAGCATATAGAGTATCATACAGTATATAAAAGCTTGATGATCATTAAACCATACTGAACTTTATGTAAGTTTCTAATTTTGGCAACTCCTTAATATGTGTCAACTTTACATTAAAGTACATTTTCACAGATTACTAATGTTGAATAAGTGTTATTAAGTAATTATGTCAGGTAAATGACTCACTATTTGAAAAGTATTGCATGAAAGTCACTCTTCTTATGCATGTTGTTATAAATGCATATAAATTACTTATTATGCATTTGTAAATGAATTATTAGTCATTAATAAACCCCTTTATAGATCCTTAACAAAGGGACCATTAATGTAAAGTGTTACCAGAATAGGAGTGACTGTTTCTTTTTAGCTACAGTATGTACATGGCCAAAGTCTATTGTTTTTCCTTTCTACGCTGTATGTTGACCTTTTTTGTGCCCGCTCTCTTCCCAAAACTCACATCAAGCTTTTCTGTTTGACGTTCAGTGAGTGCTGGCATTCTCCATTCTCTCTCTCTTCCCTCACCCTCAATTTGGAAACAGATGTTGTTTGTTAGATCCTATCATTACTGGCTAATTAAGCAGACATCTCTTCCTACTCTTCTCCTGTCTGCCACTCTGTTATTCATGCAGATATCCCAGTCTTTGTTTCCCCACAGCGATGAAGGTTTAAGCAGACACTTCATTTTTGGTGTTCTGCATCGATTTAATAAATCTGTGCTAGACATACATACAGTGCTAAAGTCAGGAGAGTACTGAGAGTTACAACAAAATCAAATAAATTAATACAAATTAAGTGCAATACTCACTATTTAGCAAGGATAAAAGTTACATTTTTGTGCATGTTGCTATAACTGCATATAAATATTTTATAATACATTTGTAAATGACTTGTCACGTAAAATGTTACAGATTTTTTATATATGTAGTATATATCAGTAATTTTTGGTTCTCTTGCTTCATCAGTCATGTTGGATGGATTTTTTCACTCGGCCCAATGTATGGATTTCCTTCCTTGTGAAGGATAATTGCAAAAGAAGTTTTCTTACCTAGCCTTCCTTTTATGCTGCCTATAGTGGTAGCTCACAGGGATTTGGAACAGAGCCAATGTAATCGCAATATTGTGCTTTTAATTCCTGTGTCCTATTATTTTTAATCTAAGCATATTCTGAAATGTATAGCCTGCCAATCACCATTTACTCTTATTAAAAAATCTTTAAAAAAAGATATATATATTTTTACAAAAGGTAAGAGACCTGAAAAAGCTGTCGGTTGCTTGCTTTTCTTTTTCTTAGTTGTGGAGGCAAGTGTGAAAGATCTTGGTGTGGTATGTGGTGATGGAGGTATTGGTTTTTGGAGTCTCTGTGTGTGCCCCGTTAGCGGGGTCAGAGGTTGGGAACGTGCCCTGTTAACCCCACAACCAGTCTAGCCCCAAGTCTGCCAAGGGATTCTGAGAGCCTGGGTATTTATGACCGGCCCATCTAACCTCTGCTACCCAACACCCCTCAGAGGTTACCCCCTCAATCCTTACCTACAATACTGTCTGTCTAGAGAAAACAAGAAAGTTATTGCCCCATCAACAAATTCAGATGAATGTCTACCATGAAAGATAGCGTGAGGAATTTAGGTAATGCTGAATTTACAGTGGGGTCCAAAAGTCTGAGATCATGTTAAAAAATCTGGGATTAAAAATTTAAGTTTGACCTCTAAGTAAAGAGAAAGTTGTCAAAGAAACAAAGAAAAGTTATGACGTAAAGTGAATAAATAAGAAATATTTCAGATTCTGCTCGATCTGGAGGTCACTAATCCAATAAGCACATTTATAACATTGAGCATGTTAACTCCTTTGTAAAATGGTCAGATTTCCTTGCTTTCATTAAAAGCAAGATGCTCTTTGGAACATTCTCAAATCATGCTGGGATAACATGCATTATCTGGTTTTGCTGAAACTATGCCAGTTCGAGTGCATATTCTCATTAAAACAAAAGAGGTACACACCATTTGCTATTTAATTGAACATTTCACTCAAATTGTAATGCTGATAATATAATATGTAATGACAACATTGTATTAAATTAGAAAAATGTAAAATATAAATATTTTCACTATAGTAGTCTCATACCCACTGCATCATCCAGTGTGGCTTTTTTGTTCATCAGTCATGTCTGAGAGTGATGGGATTTTAATACTGCATCTCTAATGAACAAATTCTGAATGTTGCCTTTTGTCAAGCATTTTAGGCTGAATATTGGATGTTGTGATATAGTGGTAGAATGTATGAATAACTGTGTACACGAGTGCTGTGCTCTCACACATGTGGTGTACAGTGGTTGATGTGTTGCCGCTGGAGCCTTTCAGCTTGTCAGTGTTTCGATGCTGCACATCTGGTTTCCTAATTTTCTTTCCCCCTCTCCCTCCATGTCATGACACTGTTTTGTTTTTGTAGAACTGGATGTGGTGGGTGATGGGGGTGGGTCTTTGGGGGTCTGATGGACAAGGGGAAATACTGATGAATGATCCCCTGAATCTAAAATATCAACAGCCTCTTTCTCTATTTCAACCTTTATTTTTGCATGATGTGACTTTTCACTTAATTCGAAATCCAGTGACAATTACCTGACAAATAAACACAAACAAAGAGGGAGCTTATTTTTAATTTTGAGACTGATTACATTGTGGTTTTGAGGGGTACATTGATTGTCAGAAATGTCTCATAGCAACCAAACTGATACAAAACTACAATGCTATCATTACGACAATCAAAAGAGAGTGTAATTAACTGTGTTTTGTATGCCTGTCTCTGCAAAACATTTGCTAAACACGTTTTATTGTCATTTCATGTAAGAATTTTGACTCGTTAATAGATATAATTTAATAAAAGTAAATGTTTGTTACTTACGGTAAATCTCCCTGCCCTGCGCGAAGTAACACGCACCTGCATCTCGACGAAATGGGAGCTGAAGATTTCTGCACAAGTTTCCAAGTTAGATGTCCAATATAAAGTGTCATTCTGTTGCACTTTCCCCAGTTGAAAGGTGGAAATTCAGACTCTCCGAGTTGAATGGAACGCTTCATGAATCACAGCAACAACAATACAGAGCATCGTGGCTTTCCTCACAAGAGCGAACATTTGGACACACACACACACACACACACACCACACACCAGGCGCATGTGGCAGTGGACTCAACATACTGAAGCAACGCATATACAGCAGGCATGTGTTTCAAACAGCTAGACAGAGCTAGACAGAGCGCAGCTAAATGGAACACAATGCAGCATCTTCAAACTGAACTTCAATTTAACATGCATATTAAAAACGCAATGGTTATGGCGTCTCCAGTTATTTGAAAATAGACGGTTCAGACAGTCACTAAAAAAACTGGTGCATGTTCACTAAGATTACTACGGTAACCTGAAGGAAGAACAGACAGACGTGCGTTGGGCACAGAGTTGGAGAGTGAATCTTCACATAACAATAAAATATGATGCATTATATTTTGAATCTTTTGTACATTTTGTAACATATTATTTTATAACAGCCTATAATAATGAATAGATGATACACTGGAACACCAAGGCACAATGCAGCAGCCATAGATGTTTGTCAGACACAGTGGCAGATTTAGGCATGGGCGACTTGGGCAGTTGCCCAGGGCGGCATCTTGTGGGGGGGGCGGCACAAGGGGGCGGCAGTACTCGAGTAATTAGTCCGAGTACTCGAGTAGACAAAATGACCAAAATGCCCATCCCTAGTATGAAGTTTACTAAATTTTGTCAGATTTTTCTGAAAACAAGACTTAACATCTTATGCCATTTTGCTTGTTAAATAAATATATCTTGTTTTAAGAATATTTAGATATTTTTACTGGAAAAGAAGACAAAAATACTCATTAAGAACATTTTAATTAATCAATTAATAATTACAATTGCATTTAAAATGAACAAGATATAGGTTTGAACTAAGAGATGTACAGCAAGATTTAGTGGTTTAGAGTTCTTAGAATTCAATTCTCCTCTGATGGATGTAAAAGACCAACAGTAAGATGCAAATCCAACTCCAATACATAGGTTATGCTAATATTTATCTAATGCAATCTTTGTAACTTATGCCTGATGAATCATATAGCATTTAACACATTCATATTTTCATATAAATGTGGACACTTGGCATTATGATTTAAAAGGTTTGATAAGCCTTCAGGTTTTTGTGTTTGTGTGGAACTCCATGCATCCATTTTCTTAATATGTTTAAAGCCATTTAGACAGAACTCAAATAATCCTAGAACTACTGGAAAATGTGTCATTTTAGTTAAACAAAAATCCTACTTTTCGCCAATACATTCAGTTCAGTCAAATTAATATGTTTGTTGCACACATTTTTCTACTGTTGTCATGCCTTTGCTGCGATGCAAATATGGTAGTTTTTAATGCAAGAAGCTTATGTGGTTCCATTCAAAAGGGTTTTGTGTGTGTGAGTGTGTGTTTTACTCATTGGGTTAAGCATGTAGTCACCTTGAGAGGGCAGCCCCTTGCTGAGTGGTTCGTGTTTAGTGTTGAGAAGCGGAGCAGATGCGCACAAAGCTTCTTTAGATGCCTGGCCAGAGACACCCCACTGAGGCAGTGTGGAAACTGACCCACGCTTTAAATTGAGGGCCTACCTTCTGTTTGTGTGTTTCTAACCAGTGATCCTGAAACTAGGAATCAAGTGTTATGTTGCCCATAGAATTATTTTTCTGCTGATATCTGTAGACTACAATAATTTGGTCAAGTTAAACTAAGAAACAAGCTCTTGTTATACTGACTTTGGTCCTTATGAGGATTTGTCTCAGTATTCAAACGTAGCATTAAATTCTGCAAAGAAAATGGGCGGTTTCATCTTAAGTTAAACAACTGATTGACACTACCAGTCAAAAGTTTGGACACACCTACTCAATGGAAACACATCTTGCCTAGATTACAGCACTGCACACTAGGCTTTCTCTTAACCCCAATATCATGAGGTGAATCCTGGGAGTATACATAGGAATCCTGGAAGTATACATACTTAATAACGGTGCACACATTTGAGCCTTTAAATCAAAAGTTTTTTAAGATCATGAAAAACATACAGTACATTGTGTACAGACATTTTACATTTATGCATTTGGCAGACGCTTTTATCCAAAGCGACTTACAGTGCCCTTATTACAGGGACAATCCCCCTGGAGCAACCTGGAGTTAAGTGCCTTGCTCAAGGACACAATGGTGGTGGTTGTGGGGATTGAACCAACAACCTTTTGCTTACCAGTTCAGTGCTGTAGTCCACTACACAACCACCACCACTTTAGACACAGACAAGTGTGTCTAAACATTTGACTGGTAGTATATATCAATGTTGGGGATGCTACTTTGAAGCTACTCATAACTTAAAGTAATTAAACCACAGTCAAGCTGCTGTTTTAACCTTTGTGCTGTATTCATTTTGTGCTAACACATTTTGTGTTCCCAGTCAAAAATGACTGGCCCACTAAGATTGTTTATAAATCTCTCATATTGCGTATATTATCACAAGATATTGCATTAGACCTTTTTATCAACTTAGAATTATGACTAAGTACTCATGAGTTTTGTACTCCTTTTTTGAACATATTTACAAAATATATATATTTTTATTGATAGGAGCTGATACCGGACCAAAGGGGGGCACTCCCTGTGGAAAACAAAAAACATAATAACATAATAATTTACATACATAATAACATAATAATGTATTAATAATTTCATAATAAATTAATAACCACTTGCTTTTTCTGAACACAATAGGTGTCATTTTAAATCTTAGAATTTGGACTTTACAATGCATATAGCTGATCCTACCAGTTCTTGAATAATGCTTTTTAATTTGCTGATTGTTTTTAACGGGTTCTTTCTCATCATTTGCAAATTTGTTATGACAACAATTATATTCAGAGTTGGTAAAACCATAAAAAAGTTGAGATAGTCATGTATTATATATCGTTGGAAAGATCTCAATTAGTAGAATTCAATGAGCAATTTATTTTACCCAGAGGCCAAACTGCAGTGAGTATTAGTGTATGAAATTCCCACAAACACACACAAATATAATAAACAGAAGTGTCTTTTTGTCACGTTTTTCCTTATTACTTCCTGAAACATACATATAACATAGACAACGACATATTTTAACTTACAACAGATTATCCCAAATAAAACAAGACCAAAAACATAATATGATAAGTAGATCTTGAAATACAGTATCCCTCAAAGAGTGTACATGAAAAGACGATGCACAAATGGGTGCTCAACACATTATGTGTGTACACATGTCTGAGGATTTTGTGTGTGTAAACACACATCCACATATGTGGTCATCTAAAGGATTAGGATGCTCCTGAATACTTAATATTTCTGTATTTTATAGTCTAATCCATTCATTTCCAAGGGTAACAAAGTGAAATAAAACCAAATATTTTTTAAAGAAAATGGTAAAAAAAAAAAAAATGTGTGTTTTCAGTTACCATATGTGAACAAAGTCAAGGAATTTTATTCCAATTGGATTAAGTAAAAATAATAATAATATTTGAAAAAAAAGTTGTCCGGGTCAAAATGACTGGAACACAACATAAGGGTTAAAAAGGGTTACTAACAGAAATTAAGATAAGAAAATATAAGATAATTAAAATAAGACAATATTTTTAAATAAAAAGATATCATCTGCTATATATTCAATTAGGGAGATATTAAATCGAACTTATACATTTATACTGAATATTTAAGCAATATCACACGAGCAAGAGTGCGATATGGCCCTACATCAGCGCTGCTGTGATTCGGCCGTAGGTAATTACAGCAGTGCTGATTTAGGGCCATATAGCATGATTGCGAGTGTGATATTGCTTATATACAACAGTTCAATGAACAAATAAATAAAACATTTAAAATAGGAAAAACAGAGTACGGTCATAAAAAATGCATTTGTGCATGGAACTACTTTCTTATGCAACGGATCAGAATCTGCCGTTGCTGGTTCAAAACAAATTATATGTCCAAGCCTCCATTAGTAATTCAAAAATATCACTTTAGAACAGGTATCATGGCTTGGGCTGTTTCTAGCAAGTTATTGGAGAAACAAGGATGTGTGTGTGTGTGTGTGTGTGTGTGTGTGTGTGTGTGTGTGTGTGTGTGTGTAGAGAGAGAGAGAGAGAGAGAGAGAGAGAGAGAGAGAGAGAGAGAAAGATGGAGCGTGTGCGATCACCTGTTGATGATGCTGTAGTCTGTTAGTCAGCTTTCTGAAGATAATGTCATTTTGGTGAAATTCATCCTATTTCCTCAGTGGAAATAGGATGATATTCCTATATATCATTCCTATAGGGTATTCCTCCCTATTTTGCAAGAGTCTTTCACTATAGAAACCGCAATCTCCTCTGCCATTTTGATTTTGATGTCTGGTAAGAGGTATGTGCCATGAGTTTGTGTAATTAATCAGTCTGTTGTGTCTCTCAGCTGTGATGAGCATTAATGCTGAAGTTGTTAGTTTAAAGCCGTTTAAAGCTATTTCCTAGCTTTAGTAGTGTAGTAGTAATATGAGCGATCACGTAGTGCAGTGTTGTATGTAAACACTGAGTGACGCTGAATCACTTCACGTCACCAAATGGCTCATATTACACACAAAAATGGTCTTTTGCTGTCCGTGCTGATAGTGTGAGACCATCAGGACTCATGGAACGTCTCTCGTCCAATCAGATTCAAGGACTGGGACTAACTGTTGTATATAAAGTAATACGACTAGAAAACTCTGTATTTTATATAACAGAGTTGAAGTGTAGTGATAAAACAGCAGCAATAAACAAAATATTTCACTTCTAAAAAGAAGAAAGTGACTTCTGGCAAAGTCTCTTTAATGCTGTGTTTCAAGTAAATTAGTCAATCATTTATGTGAACTAGTTCACTTTCATGAACCATCCGAAGGAACTGACTCACTAAAATTAATTGAGTTTCCAAATGCTAAATATAAGTGATTCATTGTAACTGGTTCATTTGCACGAACTTTCCAAAATAACCTATTTACTTAAATGATTTGGATTTCCCATAAGAAAAAGAGGATGATTTTTGAGAGTGTGTTTGATTTGAATGTAACATTTTGTGATGCTACAGTGCTGCTCGTTGGAAAATGTAGCTTGTTACTGGAAAAGCCAGTTAGTTAGTAGTGTCACTGTTAGTTACTCCCCAACATGTATATATGCACAGGCCATCTCAGTGGAGCAGAAACCAAATAGAACTACAGTAAGACCCACATGTTTCCATGATTGCAAATTTTGTGAGGAAAAATGTAACTAAAGATGTTTAGAACAAAGAAGAAAGTATAGTATGTGGGGGACAAAAGCAAAAAGTCTTATATTTTTTAAAAGTCTGGTATTTACCATTTTACCAGTTGAAAATGTTGAAGTTGTCCTTTTGTTTTTTAATCACAAAAAAGCATCTGATATTAAAGCTTTTTAAACCAAATTTTCATTAGCAGCACATTGCAAAGACCTGCCTCAATTGAGCCTAAATATCACAACAATGTGAAATGCCTTGTTGTTATTAAACTTTTGTTATGACACAACAGAGATGGAGGGGTGTTGTGCTGAAGATGCAAGGTTGTCCTGGAGTCCTAATTAATTATGCAAAATGAGTCTAATTATGATTCAGCGAATGGATGCATGGCAGAAGGTGCAAGGCAGTGAGGCTTAGAGATTTGCATGCCAAGTGAGTGGGGGAGTGACTAATGCATGTTAATTTGTGCTTGGCTGATGTGCTTTAATTTGCCTACTTGCAGCTGTGTGTTACAATTTCATAAAGGGGTTAAAAGTTGATCATGTGGTTGAGGTGAACAGAGTGACACATTTACACGGGCTTGAAGCAGCACACAGACCTGGGTGAGTCTGTGGTAAGGGACTATGAGAAGTCTAATCGCTTAGTCTTGGAATAATAAATATTTAGCAGAATAATGATGTTTAGCACAGCAGCCAGACTTTTTAGAGCAGAGGTCTTGACCCCTAATGGTAAATCATAATAACTCTGCCAAAAACAACAACAACAACTTATTGATTGTCTTTTAAAAGCTCAAATCCAGAGTCAGAGGATATTATTTGCAAAGAAAACACAAGTCACATTGATGTAACATACAGTACTGTATAAAAGTTTTAGACAGTTGTGAAAAATGTTGTATAGTGAGAATGTAAAAATAAATAAATTATGCTATGAATATCTTTGAATTATCAATTAACTTCATACAAAGTGCAGTAAACATAAAAAAAACTAAATCAGTATTCGGTGTGACCACCCTATGCCTTAAAAACAGCAATAATTTAATTTCATCTAAACCAACTGATCTTAGTTCAGAACACTCTTAGCTGTCAGTAAAGGGTTAAACTTTTGATACACCAAGTCATGTGACAAAACAACCTGGCGCCAATCTCAGCGGAGTTTGTCTTTGTGAGAAACGGCAACAAAACTACATCTAGTAAGAAACCTCATTACATTTTTACACTGAAACCTGTTTGAGTCAAAAAATTAAAGTCTCTAGTTTTATCCGATAAGCCATTTTGAGCGATTTATCGTGAAACGGCACACTGTTTAACACAATAACCACTGACATGGACTATAGAGCCATTTTTTTCCCTAAGAAATCCTATATTCACTGTGCTTTATCACATTGAGAATCAATGGGTTCATCCAAAAGGTGAAAAATGATGATTTCAGAGGCTTTTTATTTAGTTAGGATGAAAATAAGGTGCATTTCGAACTGTTCTGAGACCAGTGCAAACAGACAGCACACTGGAGGTTAAATCATTCAATTAATATGGAGTAAGGGAGAAAGGGAGCATCATATAGCTTTACTATGCAGCCAAGTGCATTCACTCCTAAAATCCAACCAAAAGTTCAGTTTCAGGCTGTAGATGATGTTTGGACCACTCAGCATGGTTGGCAGACATGGGACAATGATAATCAGTATATAGATTCAGAATTTATAATGCTTAATTTTATTTTAACATGGTTGGCAGTGATTGGATGATGTTGGCCATTACTTTGAATCAGAATTAATTATGCAAATTTCTGATTGGTAAATTGCTTCAGCACTGGCTATCACTTGTTTGTTTGCAAAGAGAGAACATTGAAATTTTGTTGCTAAAGTAGAAAAAAAAAAACATTTTAACATAAAAGACAAATCAAGTCAAATAATTTTTATTAGCCTAGTTTTTTTTTTTTATTTGTCTATTTCCCAATACACATTGTTCCAAAGCAGTTTTACAGAAAATCAGCTGTAATGTCTCAAAAACATGAATAAGCAACACTCCTGGAAACATAACACAATTTTTATAGCTTGGTATTATTTAAAATTTCACAACTTAGTCCCGCTGTCCCCATATGTGGACATACATTTTTAGGAAAACTATTTGCTCTTAAAAATGTTTTTGCATGTTTATTAGGGGCTACTAGTTACAAATAAAAAAGGGAAATTAAAGATGCACACAGCAATCACACTCAGGTCTCAGGAGGTTAA
The DNA here is from genome assembly GCF_019703515.2 of Myxocyprinus asiaticus. Taxonomy (NCBI): domain Eukaryota; kingdom Metazoa; phylum Chordata; class Actinopteri; order Cypriniformes; family Catostomidae; genus Myxocyprinus; species Myxocyprinus asiaticus. Next base: position 7,258,380 of record NC_059347.1, read on the forward strand.
AGGCATCAAGTTTTTTACTGTAGTAAAGTCTTCAGTAGATTTGGATCAGGGCTGCAACCATCATAGACAGTGAGGAGGATTTGTGCTTTTTATGGTTGATTCATCAAGATGAAGTGTATAATTTCTGTACCATTAGCTTCACCAAATTATAAAAATATTGACAGCTTTCAAATGTTGCTGTGGTGGGCTGGTTGGGATGTTCAAATAAACAGAGATAGGTTTTAATTGCATCACAGAGCAACAAAGTTTACACTTTTAAAGGGAATAAACTTACTAATAGTTTATTATTAACGGCCTTTGGAAATTAAGCTTGGATATGAAAAAATATTTTATATTATTACACACATCATTTTAAAAAGTATTACATTTGGTTTTCCCAATCCTGATTTGTGTGTTTTCTGTCTTGATTTTAAATCACTTTCAATGTTGCAAGCTACATTAATTACTGTCTTTAGTTTAATTCTCCCTCTCCTGGAATGTTTGTTACTGCTGTGTTTTATCTATGCTGTCTTTCTCTCTTACATCGGGGATTTTGGGATTGCAGCAAAGCTGGGTTACCATAGTAGCAGGCCATTGTTGCGGTACAATTCACTTCTGGGATTTAAAGTCTCTCCCCCTCCATCTACTCTTCCATAAAATGCTGTGTCTGTTTTCAACACGTCCGTGTCTGAAAGCACACAAAGACATGTGAATCTGCATGTGCTTGATCACTGCAGATAATTTCAAAAATATGTCTCACATTGTAACAGACTGCTTGATCTGTTCATCCTGTGGGAGTTTCAAGCACTGCATTGTGGGGCACAAGTGTCTTCTGATCCCCTGAGGTTTCCCTGTGGTTTTTAATTTATGATTTCTTACACTATACATTCCTGCTTTCTGTGTGTAATTTTCTCCTTGAATGAACTGAATGAAACCTGTATGTAGTTTACAGTTTGGTTGTCTTTTATGTTTCCTACAGATTTTTCTTGAAGTTTTTCCTAAAGTGCAATCAAAATTGTCTGAAGACAGCAGGGAACCCCAGAGACATGAGGAGATTTCAGGTATGGGTAAATACAGTACATCCATGAAAATGTTGGTGAAGCTTTTTTTTAGACTTCCCAAGCTACAAGCTGCTCATAACTTAAAGTTGAAATTTCTGTATAAGGGTTAAACAAATAAGTTGACAACATTAAACTGAACATAAATGTATACTTTATATACATGAATAAAACTAGAGCACCCTTTCTTATATAACTGAAGTGAAATATAGTGATAAATAGCAGCAAATAACTAAACATTTGCTTCAAAAAGTCCCTTTAAGGCTGCGCGTGGCTGAAGTGAATCAGTTTTGTGAACTCAGGGCCATTTCTAGCTTTAAGCAGTATAAGTGGCCGCTAAGGGCCCCCGAGCCAACATGGGGCCCCACAAAGCAAGGTGTTTTCTTTTAATATTCTAAAAGCTGCGAGGAAGACTCAGGCATCCGTTATGGCTCAATAAGACAGGTATAGGGGGCCCCCTTGTGGCCCGAGTGGGAAGGGAAAATGTAATGATCCAGAGGGGGGAGCGGTTTGCAAGGGGCCTCCCAGTAGGATTTTGCTTAGGGCCCCCATATGCTCAGAAACGGCCCTGTGTGAACTAGTTAATTTACATGTAACGTCCAAAAGAACCAACTAACTTAAATGAATCAAAGTTCCCGAATCTAATTATAAGGGGATCTATTTTAATTTTAACCTGTTTGTTTACTGTTTTTCCTGTCGCTACACGAGAGAGAGGATGATTTAATTTAGTCCTTTGTTTACTCCCTTGGCTCCATTGCTGCTTTCCCAATATAATGTGACAAATGTCGCATTTTATGACGCTACAGTGCTATTTGTTAGAAGTAGCTTGTTGCTTGAAAAGCTGCACTTTTGTGAAAATGGCTGAGCTGAAAAATATATACTGAAAAATGTAGTTCAGTTAGTAATGTCACTACTTTTAGCTAACAATACAATGAAAAAGACTAGTCAGAGAGAAAGCAGTGGAGTGGGAAAAACAGGGAGCATCAGGAAATCAGTCGAGGTGCTTCAGGAAGTTGTCAAGATTTGAGTGATGGGCTCCAGATGGGAGAGGTCAGACTCTGTGACCCAGGAAGTGCTCACTGGGGACTCTCCTGTTCCACTTCCTCTCACTTGTCTTTCACTACCATAGCCTATGTCTGACATGACAATTTTCCATGCTATAGTGTAATTTTTTGGTTGCTTTTTCTGTGTTTGTTTTTCTTTTTGTAGGTCTTGCTGTAATAAATGGATGTGGTGCTCTGACAGTGTAGAGAAATTACAAATATTTACTCTTATTCGTTATTCATTTTTCATTATTATTTAGTCTTATTCATAGTCTTATTCATATGGTATTGTCTTCTCTTGCATATTGTTTTATTGCTGCAGTCTTTTAATAGCTCTGAATTTATCTGACACACAGCAGTGGAAGCACATGAGATTCACTCCATGTTTTTTTAAGGTAGGGCACAGATATAGATAAAGAGATATAAGAAGAGAAGAATGAGTTGGAAAGATGGGAGAGAGAGAGAGAGAGAGAGAGAGTCAGTATAAAGAGCTAAGGACATGACAGCATAGTGAGAAGAATTCATGAGAAAACTGAAAGGAAAGAAGTAGAGAGCTAGAACAATGACTAAAGTATTTTAATCTGAATTTTGTTCATCTAAGGCCATATAAAGCCGCTAAGAGTAAAATTTTAGTCTTAAGTGTGTCAAAATTCTAAGAATTACTTAATTTTACTCTTATTCCTAGACTCAAGAATAAGTGTGATTCATAAAGATTCATAAATGTTAAGATTTGGTCTCAGCTCCTAAATTGTTTAAGAGTGCTGGAGAGGTATCCTATCCTAGATAAGAGTAGCACGATGACTGTGTTCTGCAGACACAACACACTCTACAACAAAGAAAGAATGTGTTGGACATATAGAATAGTGAAATTTGGGCAGATGTGTTTCATAGTTAAGCGAAATCAAATCTATCAGTATATATATTTTAATTACAGCACATTTTTTTATTTAATTAATATATTGAAACTCATTGATGTGAATTAAGCATTTAAATCTATATATCACTAAAATGATAAAAAAATCAATGATTAATGATTCACACAGGATTCAATTGTTAGTAGGTCCTTGTGGTGGCACGGTTACTAATCTCAATCCGGGTGGCGGAGGACAAGTCTCAGTTGCCTCCGCTTCTGAGACTGTCAATCCGCACATCTTATCACATGGCTTGTCGTGCATGACACCGCGGAGACTCCGCATGTGGAGGCACATGCTACCCTCCACGATCCACGCACAACTTACCACACACCCCATTGAGAGTGAGAACCACTTAATCGCGACCACGAGGAGGTTACCCCATGTGACTCTACCCTCCCTAGCAACCGGGCCAATTTGGTTGCTTAGGAGACCTGGCTGGAGTCACTCAGCACACCCTGGATTCGAACTCGTGACTCCAGGTGTGGTAGTCAGCGTCAATACTCGCTGAGCTACCCAGTTGAATATCTTAAGCACTGCATCACTAGCACTGCAACCTCCGTCAGTGACACCAGTTTACAGTAGTGAAAACATATTTCGATGGGGAAAAAAGATATTTGAAAAATAGTAGAGAGCTGCGTCTGAAAGAGCCCAACCCAAGCACTATATAAAACGTTTAATAAGCTCATAATTTTGTGTGAGTGTGTCAGGTGCGTTAACAGATTCCTACTGCTAAGAGATGTTTAACCCCAGCTCATAACTTATATTTTACTGATTTATTTTTATTTGTAAATATTATAAACTCAAAGTTATGCAAGTTTCAAGTTATTATTACTTAAAATACGCCAAAATAAAAAAATGACAAAAATTAATAAAAAAAATGTTATATTCATGGAGTGAAGTAACCAAACAGAGTGCCACAATAAAGTATTGTTTATATGTTGAGTGTCAAATTTATCACTAAATTGAACCGTGTTTAACTGAAATCTTATATATAACTGTAATTTATAACAGTTTGGTTTATTATCATTTCATTTCATGATTTAAATTGTCCTTCTATTTATATTTCTTTATATTTCTTCTGTTTATATTTATATATCAACATTTTGCATTTAGATTTTTTTGCACATTGTTTAGAGGACAACATTCCGCAAGATGTGGAATAATGTTTTAAAATACAGGAAATTACATTTGGCTTTCTCATTTGATTAATCAAAGAACAGAAAATAACCCATTAAATCATGAATGAATGAAGGCTGTCATACCAGCTTTGACAAATTGCCTTTGCAAGCTCACTATTGGCTTGACATCACCGAAGTCCTTATTTCACAACACTTAAGTGTCACCTCAGTCAGCATTAAAGAATCAGGCTTAAACTTTGCTGAAAGTTGCTTTTAGTGTCTTTGTAAAATGCTTTTACTCTTACACAAGTCCTACTCTTTGCTAAGAATTTTTTGACACTGAAGTCAAAGCTTAAATCTATTCTTAAGAGCATTTCAGAGAAGTTTTATGCATACGGTCCCTGAATTCTAGATATGTGAAATTTATTAAAATTGAAGGAGCATGGAAACTTTCCCTTTGGCTTAGTTTGTTTACAATCTAAATTTCTGAGATCTGAATTTGAGAGAATTGTATATGGCGTTCTGAATTTCCTTTTAATCAGAAAATGTAAAAACATTGAATATTGGGGACCTGGGTAGCTTAGCGAATAAAGACGCTGACTACCACCCCTGGAGTTGTGAGTTTGAATCCAGGGCGTGCTGAGTGACTCCAGGTCTCCTAAGCAACCAAATTGGCCCGGTTGCTAGGGAGGGTAGAGTCACATGGGGTAACCTCCTCGTGGTCGCCATAATGTGGTTCTCGCTCTTGGTAGGGCGAGTGGTGAGTTGTGCATGGATGCTGCGGAGAATAGCGTGAAGCCTCCACACACGCTATGTCTCCGCGGTAACATGCTCAACAAGCCACGTGATAAGATGCGCGAATTGATGGTCTCAGACATGGAGGCAACTGAGATTCGTGCAACGCCACCCGGATTGAGGCGAGTCACTATGCCACCACTAGGGGAATTTAGAGCGCATTGGAAATTGGGCATTCCAAATTGGGGAGAAAAGGGGAGAAAATAAAAAAACTAATATTTACAGCTAATTCCACCCCTAGAAAAATAAAAACAAAAAATCTGTTTAAAAAATAAACAAAATATGCCACAAAACCTTTAGTTTTGTTACATGTCACATGTCTAGAATTCAGATACTTTAGTCATTGTTCTAGTTCTATAATGAAGAATAAGGAAAGCAGTATTTAAAAAATAGAGAGAGAGATGAATTGGAATAATTCTGAAATCACAATTTTCTCATCTGCTCTTTGGTTTTTGTATGTATAAGGCTTTTCATTATGGTTCAAGAATGCCAATAAAACTATGGATTTTAAATACACAGTAGTCAGTTTTTCAAGCTGACATTGCAAATAAAATAATTTATCATAATATGAGATAATAAATCAGATCATTAATCATTATCACTGTTTTTTTAATTGACAATTTTAGCATGTTCTTCTAAATGCTGCTTTGATTTTGTGTATCACATGAATCACCTCAGACTGTTTTTGTAATCAGTCTTTCTTGCTCCCCATTCTCACAGGTGGTTTTGTCCACCACAGTAAGTGTGGATGGTCCTGTTTTAGCCATTTCTGATAATATGTTTGTACACAACAACTCCAAACATGGACGTCGTGCTCGAAGAATGGATTCTGGTGAGACGATGGAGACCAGTATGGAATATGGTGAGATTCAGAAGAAATAACATTGACTTGTTTGCTATAATAGTAATGAGTTTAATATAATAATTAGTTGTTCAATAATAGTGGAAGACTAAAATGTGTCGTTTAATGTTTAATTGTAGAGTGGTCATTAACCTGTGATCATAAACATTGGGAGGGGCATCAAATTCTATTTTAGCCTGTATAGTGTTGAAAAATTTAGATCTATGGTTACTTTTGGGAAAAATACTGTCGGAAGTTTCTAAGACCTTCGATAACAATAACTTGGATCATTGACACTATATTCATTTTCTTCCTCTCTTCTCTCTACACTTCAGCTACACCCTGTATCAAAGCCATCAGCCCTAGTGAAGGCTGGACTACAGGAGGGGCTATGGTCATTGTGATTGGGGAAAACTTCTTTGATGGTCTTCAGGTTGTGTTCGGGAGCATGCTAGTGTGGAGTGAGGTAAATATGAAGAGGATATAGGAGCATTCTTTAAGTGACAATTTTGGTCATTTTTGGAGAATAAGCTCAATGATAATGTGTCAAAGTTTTTCTACAATGTAATTAAAGCGCTTGTTTTTCTGTCATTGCTTACACAGTTAATCACTCCTCATGCAATCCGGGTACAGACTCCTCCCCGACACATTCCAGGGGTCGTGGAAGTCACACTATCTTATAAATCCAAGCAGTTCTGTAAAGGAGCTCCAGGACGCTTCATTTACACCGGTAAATACACAATCAGACATCCTTACAAACACTCATCATATATTTAATGTGCAGAAACAACTAGAAGTAAGCCATTCATAGATGGACATCCTGAAACTTCCTGAGCGCAAACACTGTGGCTCTGTCAAGCATTCTAAACATTGCTCTGTTACAGTAGTTTGATTGGCTCAATATGTCAACTTCTGGCTTAAATGATGGTGTGAGTTTGGGGTGTGACTCTCTGTTGGAGGCAGGTTGAAAGGGGCAGTTGGAGTGTTTCGGAAACATGTTTGTAACAAGGCAATATTTTTTCCAATTCCATTTGGTGTCGCAAACAATGCAGAAATTACATACTTCACTATTAACCATTTCTGCACACTGACAGACACTGATATTGTCAGTTAGAACAAGAGTGGTCATTGGATCGTACAGTACATGAATACATTACCTGATTCCTGCGTAAATACAGACTGTGGAATTTAAGCATGATAGCAATATTTAGGTTGCTGTTTTAATGAGTGTTCTCACTTATGATTATCTTTTTAGCACTGAATGAGCCAACTATTGACTATGGCTTCCAGAGACTTCAAAAGCTTATCCCCCGACACCCTGGTGACCCTGACAAGATGGCGAAGGTTAATGTATTTTCATTTGTGCATTTAACAGACATTTTAATCCACAGCAACTTAAAGTGCATTCAAGGTATTACCTACATTTTATCAGTATGTCTGTTCATGTTTGAACCACCAACCTTGTTTTGCTAGCTATATGCCCTACCAACACTAAAAAATCTTGTTGTTTCAGTATAAAAAAGTGTCAACTTGAGATGGAAAGTTGACAGAGTTGACTTAAATGTATATAACTGTTAAATTAGCATAATGTATTTTTATATAAACTTGATTTTCTTAGTTTAATAAACTTGATTTTAATTTAGTTCAAACTGAAAAGTGAAATTAATCTGATATTATCATTATTCTTGCTGCATACCATAGTCGTAGTTTTGGTCATCCTGTCCTTAAAGGGATAGTTCATCCAAAAATGAAAATTCTCTCATCATTTACTCACCCTCATGCCATCCCAGATGTGGTTGACTTTCTTTCTTCTGCAGAACACAAACAAAGATTTTTAGAAGAATATTTCAGCTTTGTAGGTCTAGACAATGCAACTGAATGGTGACCAGGACACAGAAGGTCCAAAAAGTACATAAAGGCAGCATAAAAGTAATCCATAAGACCCCAGTCCATATCTCCAGAAGCAATATGATAGGTATGGGTAAGAACAGATCAATATTTAAGTCCTTTTTTACTGTAAATCTACACTTTCACTTCCATATTGTGGTGTGGAAGTGACTTTCACTTTTCATTCAGCCACCTACTGATTGGGGCTGGTTAAAGGTAAAGATGTATAATAAAAAAGGATGTAAATAATGAACTTTTATGGATTACTTTTATGCTGCCTTTATGTCCTTTTGGGCCTTATGAGTTTTGGCAACCATTCACTTGCATTTTCTGCACCTACAGAGCTGAAATATTTTTCTAAAAATCTTCATTTGTGTTCTGCAGAAGAAAGTAAGTCATACAAATCTGGGATGGCATGAGGGTTAGTAAATGATGAGAGAATTTTCATTTTTAGGTGAACTATCCCTTTAAGAAATAAGATGCAACCAAAGGATACACAGCCTATAATAGACAAGAGACCATCATCTGTTGCCTCTGGCATAATCAGACTTAAGATTGTCAAGCAAACTTGCATGAGCCTCAACAAGCCTGTATTCACAAGTAATTTCACTACTGGATATGATACAATAAGCTCTGAATAATCACAATATGATAATAAATAGAAAGTGACAACAAATAGCAAATACAATAACAACAGCATAAATAAAAGCAGCAAATGGTAAAAACAAGAAAGTGATTCACATAGTTGAATTTTTTCATTATGCTGAAAAATGTTTCTAAGTTTGATAACTTTACACAAGTTCAGACAACAAAACTTTGGACAAGTGTTTTCTCAAGGATGGGAAAGTTATTATAATGCTACATTTTATGATAACAAAAAGCCAAAATATTTATTTGTGCTTTTTACAGTGAATTAAGCTAGGTTACTAATTGCTGCTGTATGCACAGAACTGCTTTCTCATATACACTCAAACATAGACCCACGGATATTGCATCATTTCACTAATCTCCCTGGTGTTCTGTATTTTAGGAAATGTTACTTAAAAGAGCAGCTGATGTTGTTGAGTCACTCTATGGAAATACCACCAGCAGTCAGGTAACTAATTAAATGCAATGATTTTTGTTTTTATGATAAACACTAATATCATGTATGTGTATTTTAACAAATGATTTGAACAAGTACTATATATTAATTAAACACATGCATTAGGGTCCAAAAGTTTGAGACCACTAGTGAAAATTCTTCCGTGTTGCATTTTTCTAATCAATTAAAAGTTTTTCCATTACAATTCAGATTATAAGCATAATTTAAATGAACATTGAATACGAATTTCAGAATTTCTTAGTGTTCCCTTTTTTCTTTAATGACAGCAGGCACTCGAGCTAGCATGGACTCCACAGGTTTGTGCAAAACTTGATGATCCATGTTATCCCAGCATGATTTGACAATGTTCTACATGGCTTTTTATGTAAATTCAACTTATGGTAATTTTATGTCAGCATAACTAGAAAACCTTTGTTAGATATACACAAATGTATCAGTTCATTCAACTTTATTTACTTAAAAAGGTATATCACAGGAATAAATATTAGCACCCTGTTTTAAATGAACATTTATTATTGTTTCTACTTAGTTTAATTGGCTCAAAATAAAATAATGACTGAGGTCAGTCATTAAACTTGATTCCCCAAAGAAGTTCAGCTATGCACATTCATACGCGCAAGGAAAAATTACACAAATTGAACAGGATCCAACTTCACCAAAGGCAATACTAATAATCACCCTAATGGTTACTTTACACAAAACAACTAATTATAGTAAAACAACATCAATAACCAAGAATTTCACACACAATTGCACTTGTGTATATGGCTGTGTGACAATAAAAGTGATTTGATTTGATTTGATTCAATAATACTAAAAAGAGATAAACTCTCTATGAATTCTTAATAACTACTTAAATGCCCCAGTAAGTTCCTTTTGACCAAACAAACATGCTTAAATGATTCCAGTGCAAGGGCTTATGGGTATTCCCCACAATCTCGTTTCTGTACTTGATCGTTTGAGTTAGTAGTACTTAAAATCTTAATTTTATGGATTTTTAAGCCAAAGAAGTTCAAGGAACTCACAATTATTAATTTACTTTATGTATCGCTCTAAGTTCACCTTATAATGGATTCTTTTTTGTGTGTGTGTTGTACACATTAATACAAATTAAGTAAAGCTAAAAATGTTATAAATATGTACATTTCTGTGTAGAAGCTATTTATTTTCATAAATAATATGATATTTTTTTTCTCCAGTGTAGAGCATCTTGTATGCCTGACCTTTTATACAAACTAGTTAACATTATCAATGTCACAAATTTGTTTACTGGATTAGTGACCTTAAAATAGTGCTGAACCTGAAATATTTCTTATTAGTTTCAAATCATAATGTTTCTTTGGTTTAAATTTGATTTTAAATTTGGTCTCAGACTTTTGGGCCTCGCTTTTGTAAAGCATGGTTGAAAGCTGAAGTAATCTGTCTATATCCTGTGCATTTTACAAGCTACAATTTTAGAACATTAGTAATGTCACCTAATTGGTATAGTTTTGCTGTTGAGCTTTGCACTGAATCAAAATGTGTTATTTTATTTTTTATTTTTTGGTGTAGGACATGTTGTTGAAACGGAGTGCAGACATTGCTGAGGCTTTGTACAGCGTGCCACGAACCCACAGCCAGCTGCAGGCCATGCCAAGTTCCCCTGTCCATGGCAGTGTCATGGGCCTCAGCTCCTATCCCTCTCAGCTGGGCATCAGCATTGGGGAACCTGTGCAAAACAATAGCCAAGGTTAGGACCCTAAGTAAATTACCCCAAGATTTACAACTGTTAGTCCTAGTACCATTCAATGAAGCATGTTTATGAGGAGTTGTTCCTGATCACCAAATGTCCAGATATTTGTATATTAAAAAAATAAAACCAGTAATATTCCTCCACAACCGTGAACAAGAATTTATTGGCATTGTTTTGGAATAAAGTGGCTGGATTATTAATAGCATTGTAATTTTTCTTTGTCTTTTTCTTCTTCTTCTTTTTTTTAATTTATTTTTTATTTTTTACCAAGGTTATACCCGTAACTCAAGCAGCATGTCACCACGGGGCTATCCTTCAGCCTCGACCCCTCACCAGTCAGGTTATGGGTCTAATGCAGGCATGACTGCAAGTTACGGGGCAGTGCCCATGAGTAGTCTGGGTGTTCCAGGATCACCTGGCTTTAACAGTGCCTCTCCAAACAGCTCTCCGTATGGTAGTGAGTATCAGATTTGACTTAACCCTTAACCCAGTTTTGACTTGATCCTTAAATGCATACCTCGGGTCTTTAGTGACCGGGGACCTTATTCATTTTATGGAGATATGCCCCCACATCTTTAGTATTCCTTAACCTTTCTCACAAATTAGTACTGCGTTCATACAATTGACTACTATATCATGTCAACCTTCTGCTCAACGTGTATACACATACATATTATACATGGTATTTGTTACTCAAAGTGCTGCTGTCATTTTAGTGACTGACTTGATTTACATTTGACATCTTTATATGACGTAAAAGCAATGTAAATGTAAACTATAGCAAGTAAAACACATGGAGAGCATGAAATGGCTATTGCCTTTGGCTTTTGGGCAAGTTGTTTGTCTATTTAAAATTTTAAAGTGTCTGAGAATTACAGGGCATATGTGTAGCTTATGTGTAATGTATAGCTTAATATGTGTTTGGCAGCCAGTTGCATCTCTTAAAAAGTCTGCATGGAAGTAATGAATCCCGTTCTATCACTTGTTGCATCATTTCTTTGATATTTTAAAAATAAAGCATCAAAATGTAACAGAATGTATTCTATTCTATTAATTTCTAATTGTCTTAAAAATGCTATGACATTGTTACACTCTCTAGATTAATTTGTGGTCGACATACATGTTGGGTCGCTAAAGACCTGAGGTATAATAATGTTTGGTGAAAATACCATGCATTTCTGGGTTAAATTTCCTTTTCATCACTGTAATTGTAAAAACAAAAGATTTTCTTTGATTTTAAAATACTGTTTGACATTTGAAAATAGAATGAAATAAGAATTAAATTTCAAATTTCAACCCTTTTTTTCAGTCATGCCATCTAGCCCAACTGTACCAGGTTCTAGTTCCTCATCCTCCCTCCTGTCCTTCTCATCTTTCCCATCCTCAACCAAACAGAAAAGTGCCTTTGCTCCTGTTCTGAGACCACAGGGTTCCCCTTCACCTGCCTGCCCAACCACAGGAGGAAACAGCTTTAGAGGTGTATATTGCAACAGATTCACAGATCTTACACAGATCTTATCACAGATAATTTTTCAAAAATGAGTTCGGTTGTGTGTGGGTGACTGGTTTTGCATTAAAACATAACTTTTTTTTTTACTTTTACGTTAAAAGATGTTCTATAGACCCTTAGTACAAGTAGATTCTGGATGGTGAAAAGCAGTTTTTGATTGATCCAAAATCCTTTATTTTCAGCTAAACAAATTGCTCTGGGGAGAATTAGCATTGCGTCTTAAGTATTTAAATGACATCACTGTCATTATTTTTTACACAAACATGCCTTCTTTCTATGAAAATTAGGCTCATTATACAGTAGATTGTGCTTCATTCACAAAACTCTGTGCTATTTGCATTGCGCAATTTTCATTGCACTATTACCGACCGAGGAAAGCAGGCGGTGAAATAAATGTTATTTAAAGGAGATGATTGTGTACATTTTTTACTAATAACGGTAGCAGGAACTCATCAAATAATAATCATATGATGGAGAAGAGTGTTATAACCTGGCACATATCGAAATGCGCCATGAAGTCAAGTGCACTTTCTGCATGTTAAAGAGGTGAGTCAGGTGTCTGGATCACAGTAGTGGAGTGATGCTGTACAGTCTCAGCAGAGAGAGCCATGATCATGGTGATCTGCTTCATCCTTCGCATTATAATGCTCAAAACCAGCCCGAAAAATTGGAATTGCACCATGCAATTACATTCACCACAGATTTAACACCCATGATAGATCGGTATAATTCCTTTAGTGAAAAGGGCACTAAACCAGTGCAGATAGCATGTGCAAACAAACATCGCTTTTACCAAACACAATTTATTCTTAGTGAATCTCCCCTCTATCTGGATACATCAGTGGTAAAACGTTATATGACTTGCACCATGACTTGAATTTACCAGGCACAGGACAACATTTTTATGGGTGAGAATGCCCTTCCATCAGGCCAGATTAGTAGACTATCCCAGATGTGCATGACTTTCTTCTGCAGAACTCAAACAAAGATTTTTGGAAGAATATCTCAGCTCTGTAATGCAAGTGAAAATGTGCCAAATCTGTGAAGCTCCAAAAATCACTAAAACATCATAAAAGTAATCCATATGACTTCAGTAGATTAATTAATGTCTTGTGAAGCGAAATGCAAGGTGTGTGTAAGTAATAGATCTATATTTAAAAACTTTTTTTTACTAAAAATGTTCACTTCCGGCCAGCTCATTGACGAGGGTGGAGTTCAAACTGCCTCTCACATGATTTAAGCCTCCTCTGCATAGATATTCATATGTGGATCCCTAATTAGCAGCTGTTTCTGTGGACCGCGATACTATTTCCTCACAAAAGCAGTTTATTCAGCGATCTGAGCAAGGAGCTTGGTCTGAGGAATCTCATCCATTCACTTGCATTCAAACTGATTCAAACAGCTCTCCTTGTTGACCGTTCCAAGATGGGGCCGCAGTGGACGAATCCAAACCAGCCGAATAAGGCATCTGTGTATGATTCTCTATGCTCCTCTGTTGTAAACAACACTGCGCTTCCGTATTTTTTTGTATTTCACGTGTCAGTTCTTGCGTGAACTTGCCAACATGCTTACGTCACATGAGAGGCAGCGTGTATTCGACCCTCGTGAATTTTTTTGTAAAAAAATGTTTTAAATATTGAACTATTTCTTACACACACCTAGCATTTAGCTTCAGAAGACATTGATTAATCCACTGGAGTCTTATGGATTACTTTTATGATGGCTATGTGTCCTTTTTGGAGCTTGACAAATTTTCATTTGCATTTCATGGACCAACAGAGCTGAAATTTTCTTCTAAAAATCTTAATTTGTGTTCTGAAGAAGAAAGAAAGTCATACACATCTGGAAAGGCATGAGGGCGTGTAAATGATGAGAGAATTTTCATTTTTGGGTGAACTAATCCTTTAAATGTATGTAAACTTCTTTAAACAAATACTATATATATATATAGCAGCATTTTATTGTTGTAAGTTCTAATTATTATTATTTATTTTTTTTTCTCCAGCAATGACAGGCCTTGTGGTGCCCCCAATGTAGAAGATGAGCCATTACCAAAAACAAGCTTCACAGCCAGTGTCCAGAACTGGCCTGAGACCAACGCTGTCTCTTCGTCCCACTTATTTATAAACCATCTGCTTTTGCAAACCACACTGAGGGGATAAAATACTTCAGATATTGTGTAATTTAAACAGTCGCAGTCTGTTTACACAGAAGTCTGATGTCTTTTATGAACAAGAAAACCTTCAAGAGCCTTCAAGAGAATTAAAGACAAATTCAAGACATTTTTGGGCACCTTCTCAAAAAATATATCCACGGCAACTGCTCTTTTAGGCCAAAAAAAAAAAAGAAAACCTGGTGTTACTTCTGGGGTCTTCCACCCACAAAATGCCAAAAAGATGTATACTGTAATTTCTTCATGAAACTTTAGACTTAAGGCATAATTACACTTAAGCTTTTTACAATGGATTTGCAGATGCTAGAACAATTTACAGTGGAGATTTTCTACCATATACTGAGACAAACATATCCTTGAATTGATACTGTGTTTTTAAAATTATATATCCAGCATTTCATTTAGAGAAACAGAAAATGTTTATTTAGGTTTAGGTTTATGAACTGATTACCTCATATACTGACTTATTTAATGACAAAAACTATATAAGTTATATTTTTAGGATAAGTACTAATATAAGGAACCTTGAACTTGTATTTGTATTGTATTTGTTATTGTTTTGTTATTGTTATCTGTTTGTATTTGTTTTTTCTGTAAACATTTTAAATGTTTTTATTGGTATTAAAATAGTGATTGTAGATTTTTACATATAAAAGAGTTTTGTTCTTAAATATGTAGACAATATGTTATTTCTTTTCCAGCTTTATCAATATACGTTTGTATGAAAGTTTGTACTTTGTTAAGAACAAGTTGAATAGCAAGAACATCACTTTGACACTAAGGATCATATAGTTTTTCAAATTCTGTTCACAAAATAAGATGATTTTGTTTGTTTTCACTGCTCCCAGATCGTACACTACATTATCTCCTTGTTGTTTTATATTCATTATACTCTTATAAGCACTGCATGTGGTAATGCACTACACCTCTTACTGACTGCTTAAAATACTGGATGTGCAAGTTATAATTCCAATTAGAACTCAGTAACTATGCAGCAAAAGATCAGGCAAAATGTAGAAATTACTTTGAGGTTGTGCGGGATATCCTGTCGCCATGCTAATAGAACAATTGAAGAAAAAAATATGATAAAACCTTCTTATTTATAAACTTTTTCACATTTTTATTGCTTCAAAATATTTCTGTAATCTGACATACTTGAACAAAACAAACTCTAAAGGATTTTTTTCCCCATTATTCCCACGTTTATTCCTTTCATAAAACTTCAGGGGCATGACAAGAGAAATTACACTTAAACTAGTATGAAGTATGTGTGCTGTATCAAAATTTTACTCAAAAGTGGAAGTTTCAAGTCTAAATATATTTGAAAGTAAAATATTCCACATTTAATAAGTATTCAAAAATAAAAGCATGTTCCATGTTCCCCCACTCTCTGCCCGCAGTGATTTTCTTCCCGACAGCTCCAGTTCCTGCAACCCCGCATTTGTTTTTCGCAGAGGGCAAAAGCCATACAAATACACAAAGAACATTTTATTTTTCTGTTATTGCTATTATCAGATGATGACATGATGCCAATTTGACTTGCCTGAGGTTGATTTCTTAATACTAATAATCAGGGACTAAAACCGAAACCTTTTTCATTTCGGTTCGTTCTGAGCAAAAACTATATTTTTTCATTCCGGTTCAAAAGTTGGGGTGCAGATGCACCATGCCGCCCCCTGTAAGATGCTGCCTGCCCAGGTCGCCCATGCCTAGATCCACCACTGAACACTGTATTACTAATATTGTAGTAACCATGTTTTTTTTTTTTTTTTTTTTGGCAGAAACCATAGTTTTAATGCAATTAACCATTGTGTTAGTAAAGTGATATGATGGTAATATAGTAACCATGGTTAATTTTGTGGTTACAGTAAATTTTCAAAAAATACCATGGTGAAACCATGATTACTGTGGTAAAACCAAGGTTTTTTTTTTCTAAGTTAAGGTTAAGGTTAGGTTTAGGGGTTAATGTAGTGTGTCTGTGGGACTCCAAATAAACACAATAAAAACTGCAGTGATGCCCATATACTGTATGTTAGTATTTAAATATGGGTGCAAATAGTATATGGCACTATTTGCACTGGTGTGTAAATAGCATAAACCATTGTTTGCACCAGGGTGCAAATAGCATCTGCATAAATTTAATTACAGATCTGCTTCTCAGTCAAAACTTGGCAACATCAAATCTGTATTAATGCATCATATCAAATAATAATTCAGTGAAGACATGGAAACAACTAAGAAATTTACTTTTTACCTCTAATAATGTTTTCCTTGTATCTGGATTAGCCGTGCATGTATATTTAGTAGTTATACATAGTTGTTAAAAAGTTCTTCATTCACAGAATGTCACATCCACAAATGGCAATAGGCAAAGACTTAGCGGTCTTTTGACATAGGACGTTTACATTTTTATTAAATCATACTTGTCACTATTATCTTTACTAAAATAAAAATATTTGGCTTCTATTTTTTTATTTCTCATGGGGGGGGGGGTCCCTAAATGTTATCTGCCACTATTTGCACTTAGTACAAAGATGATGTTTTAGGTGCTATTTACATTTAGTGCAAGTAGCTGCTGCCTTTCTCAGTTTATATGGTTGCCTTTATCACCCTTTATCTGTAGATACGCTATAGGTTTTCTCTCTTTCTTTCCCACCCTCTTCCCTATAGGGTTTTGCAATTAGCAAATGTAAATAGGACCAGTTAATTAAATCCCCCTATTTTAATAATCAAATTACTAACAACATCTGTTTTATTAATACAATGCTTAAATGTGTTTGTGTGCAGGTGCATGGTTTGGTATTTTCTATTGATCAGACAAATCTGATTTATATTTTATACTTGTACACACAGACAATATGATACTTTTATTTTAGATGAAGAATGTATCTCCTGTTGTTGCCCATTGGTACATTTGCTACTTTGGTACATATGCCGTGAGTTAAAATGGCAATTTAAATGAATGCATCCCAATATTCTGCCCTCACCCCCAGGGATATGTTATGTTAATCTCAGTAATTAGCTCTGTGGTCACTACTCTGACACGGCCAACAACCTCTGAGGAAATGTAGGTGTATTTAATAAGTTCCATTGCTATACCTGCTGGGCCACTGAATTTTGTGGACAAAAGGAATTAATGGGGGTACTGGTTATGCCTTAGTGGATTTGGAGGATAGTGCTTTTATTTATTTATTTTAGCTTAAGGCCTTTGCTACGCTTTTGGCAAACCCTTTATTGAGGCCCATTATAAGTCTTCCAGATTCACAGCTCCCCTCGGTGTCCCCTGGGCGTCAACGGAGTGGGTTGGCAGATGGAACAGACAGAAAGAGGTCCCTTGTGTGTTTCTCAGAACAAAACAGAATCTCTCAGTTCAGCTTTGTAAGCTATGGTTAAAAAGATATAGTTTTATACAATTTAAAATAATATAAATATAAATACATTGTGCTCCAAAAGTATGTGATACATGGATTTTTTATTTTTTTTTTTACATGTAAAATAACCCAAAGAAAAGTTATGACTTGATCTAAAAAAATATTGAAGCACACTAGATTCTCCATCTCACTTCTACATTCTCAATCATGCTGAATAACATGGATTATCAGGTTTAGCACAAATGTATGTCAAATGTCAATTTTAGCAAGTGCATGCTAAAAAAACAGTACATACTAAATTCTAAGAAATTCTGAATTCATGTAAATTTTTTGTAAAAAAAAAAAAAAAGTGTTTATGTATGTAATAGAATTTAAATGTTGTATTTTAAATGAGAAAAGTGCAAAATAGAAGGATTTTCGCTAGTGGACACAGTCTTTTTGACCCTATTGTAAAAATAATAGGCCAGTGCATATAAAATGTAAAACAACAACAAAAATAAACAAATAAATAAAAATAAGCAGTGCACAGAGTGCAAAAAGTCAAATATCTGATCTCTACAGACATCTCAAGTACATTGGGGACCTACATTTTAGTGAGACGGTTGCTGGTTGAGTGACAAATTTAACAGGACCGTGCACAGACATTTTGGGGGGCAGGTGCACAAGTGAAAAAAAAAGGGCACCCCTCTCATAATTATTTATAAAAAAATAAACTTACATACAGTAGCACATCTTTTACTTACCTACATATTTTTTTATTTCAACACCCATAAACTCATGCAAATGTTTAATACTCAACAGATTTCTACAAAATTATCGATAAACACAGAGACGATGGTCTATAGCATTCGCTATTATCTGGTGCACTTTCAGAGCAAATGTAAGAGGCTAGATCTATGAAGAACTTTGTGCTCTTGTAAACAATTTTGTGCTCTAGTAGTAATTTAATCATAAACACATTGGTTGTATAGATATGAATGGTGATGACACTGCAAAAAAGTCACACCCACAAAGCATAAACGAGACAGAGTTTAATGCAGTTCACAAATGGTCAAAATACAAAATTGACTAGAGCATACATTTGAGCCATCAAAGAAATGAAGCAAAAGTGGTTACCTGTGTTGAACTTGCTCCTCAGATGCTGACTGCGAGTGAGAAATGCTTTGCTGAAGCAACGGTGCAAAACGCAACGCTATAGATCTTCTATGTTATTATGAGAAGTGTAAAAATATTTTCAGTTCATTATGAAACTGTGGCGGGACAAATTATACTGTGGCAGGCCACCACATTCTAGGTAATTAATGGGAAACACTGCTATTTCTACATTTATCACAAGAACAGGCAACAACAAAGAAAACAATGACACATTGTGCATGCTTTAGTGGTCTATAAAAATAAAATAAAAAACATTCAAAATCAACAAATCTTTACACAAAATTGAAAAAGGCTGTTCTCTGAATAAATAAAAACAATAAACAATTTACCCTCCAAACTACAAAGTAGGCCTATTAGGCTGTAGGCTGTTCACTTGCAACAATTAGACTAAGGGTGTGTTCACACTTGTAGTTCAGTTCTCTTGTTTCTCTTGGTCCAGACCAAAAAAGAAAATGATACATTTAGGGTGTGTTATCGCTAGTAGTTTTGTTCTCTTGGTCCGGACCAAAAAAGAAAATGATACATTTAGTCCTGGTTCGCTTAGCGTTCACACTGGCATTTGTAACATCGAACCTAAAGATACAAAACAAAAGGCATCAGGAAAAAGTCACAACCTGATTGGACAGCTTTTATGACTAATATTTTGCCACGGAACTTTCCGAACATCCAAAACAATGCTGGCTGCTGGGTGAAATGCACTTGTTAGATTTATATATGTATATATGGTGGTATTTTTACCAGCTGAGAACAAACGTGGCAGGAATTCCTCCGTTGCACACACAAATGAAGATATGCTGCAAGGACGGCTGACGGCGGTTCCGACGCCTGTACCGAACTGTAATGGACAGCATTGCTTCTATGTTGAGAAGAACCAGGTATGCTTGAGGTCAGTATAAGGCAAATGACTTCCTGTTTTTGGTCCGTTTAGACGTCTTTGGTCCATGTTGCGTTCATATATCAATCGAACCGCACCAGAGTTCTTTTGGAAGAGAACCGAGACCCACTATTCAGGGGGTCTGGGTCCGCTTGTTTGGTGCGCACCAAAGTTCAGATGGCAGCATTCACTTGTTCAAATGAACCGCACTAACAGAGCAATCACATCAGAGTTTGTTATAATCGAACCAAACCTGCCAAGTGTGAACACAACCTAAGTGTGTTCTGTGTACTGAGGTGAAGGGAGCAGGATCATTCTCCTGCTTTTAAAATTAAAATTAGATAGTTAAACTTTCAAATCTGACCTTGTAAAGGCCCTGGACTATTGTATTGAAATGACAATCAGTTGGCTTGCCTACAATTACCAGTAAATGTTGTGTCACAGGAGTAAGAATCAATCATTTACCAGGCTATATCTTAAAGCTTTTGCTAATCAGTATGAGCATGTAAACAGTGGACGAATCATATATATTTGCACATTTTCTTGTGATGGGTGACAGGTCGGCCCTGTTTCTGATATCCAAATATGATTAACTATTAACCACGTAATGCATATTTATTTGTTTCAGTTGCCTGTCAAAGGAACTAGCCTAACGGAGTTCACTCGTTTTTCGTTGACGACGGCATCACAACGCTATTTTATGCCAACGACAGACTAGCTTGCCTGTTGTTAAGCTTAATGGAGGGCTATTGCCTAAATTAGTCTGGCTGTTTTGAAATGTTTTAGTAGTGGTTTAATTTCACAACAGTGACAAACAATGCCGAAGCATAGGGCAAACATTATCGTTACCTGGCTGTCACCAATGAAGGCTGGTCAGAGAGATGTGAATGCTGCTCCGCAGGGCGCTCAATTTACATGCGTTAACTGTGGTGGCTGTGACAAGGGATGTCGAAGAGGGAGGGGCAGGGGCTTGTGCGGTCTCGCAGAATTAGAACTCAGATGCAGTTGTTGGGCATTACAACATGCTTTTAATTGAGAATTGATGCCATTGGCCAAATTTAAAAACTAAAATATAAAATTAGAAAAAAAATGTCTTGAAGAAAGGGTACTTATCTAGTCAGAGGCCAAAAAGGGTAGG
Organism: Myxocyprinus asiaticus; assembly: GCF_019703515.2. Taxonomy (NCBI): domain Eukaryota; kingdom Metazoa; phylum Chordata; class Actinopteri; order Cypriniformes; family Catostomidae; genus Myxocyprinus; species Myxocyprinus asiaticus. Next base: position 7,279,073 of record NC_059347.1, read on the forward strand.
TGCTTGAACACCACCTGGTGTCTATCTGTGCACGTGAGTGAATTTAACCCAAACCGTCTGACAACAGATGGATTTCAAACAATACCAAGGATGGAGGGAAGCCCACAAGCTAATTGACCTAGGGTTTGTTGGGCCATCAATCACCCAGAGCTCTGACCAGCCTTCAGTCTATGGCACTCATGGTAAAGCAGGCCTGTCATCATGTAATATTATTAGTTCTATTTAATTCACCCTCCACAGATGAGCACTAGACAGGGAGACAGAGGGGGAAGATAACAGTTTGGGAGGGATTGTTGATCACATTTGTGTTTAGGATCAATAGCCTTAAGCACATCTGAGATGAACAAGATGGATAAGAATCCTAAAATAAGCTCCCGAAAAGGACAATTCCTGCATGTCAAAAAAAAAAAAAAAAAAAAAAAAAAAAAAAAGAGAAAGATTAATGGCTTTGACAAGACAATGATAGTGGTTTTGGTAAACTGTAATTTTGCTGTTATTTTAGGTTGGCACAAAAGATCTTTCATTAACACTGCTTGTAAAATGTTAGTTGTCAAGGAATATTTCTCACTGAATAAGTTGTAAAAAAGCTGTGAATCATTTATGCCAGCTGATATATGATAATATCAACTACTTTTATTAACTAACATTATTTTAATTTTGAGACCAAAACTGTGCAAAAGAGCAGCATTGTTTGTTCCTGTGGCTGTCAAATTCAGTGGCACAATAGCGCCCTCAACTGACAAACATTATGAATCATAGCCTCAGTGATCCGCTTCAAATACAACACTATGAGAACGAGCAAAATGATTGACAGGTGAAAGCGTCAATGTCCGCAGCCCGTGGACACATTTTTGTCTGCTGTTTACAAAGTCTACAGCTGTCACAGAGATATCTCAGGACACTTATTTCATTAATATCTTTACGGGAGTAGGAACATTTTTCCATACTTTTCTCTGAAAAAATCACTTACAGCACCTTTAAGGATTAGTTCTCCCAAAAATTTAAATTCTGTAATCATTCACTCACCCTTATGTTGCTCCATACCTGTATAACTTACTTTCTCATCTCATGAACATTACGTGACTGTAGCAACATTTTTTCAAAATGAAATAGCATTGATTACACATATGGCTGCATTTTCCCACTGAAATGTCCAGCGGGGGGCGCCAAACGCAAGTGAAATAGTGTCGTAATCAGACAAGGTCTTTAAGATAAATTTTAGATGGAGGATTTAATTAGTAAAACTTTCCTTCCTTCCCTAAAACTTTAACCTAAACCTAACCAATAGTGATCTAAAATCAAATGAGAGGTGAACAAAACAGACATCCTTACCCTTAACCAATGCCTAAACCTAACCAATAGTGTCCAAAAACAAAACGAGAAATGAAAATGAAATTAAAAGCACATTTTCTGGAGCAACCACATCATCTAACGTCTCAGCTTGCGTGCTTGACTGGTATCGATCCGTGGTCTTCCGAGTCCAAAGTCCAACACTACATCAGGTGAGCTACCATGGAAGATGATCACATAGGAATAAGTGTGTAAATGTAGGTGAGTCTGTAATACAAGTGTTTAAATATAAAAAAAATTTAATGATGTGTTATAGTAAAAGTGTTTTGATACCATAATATAGCAGTGTGTGAGTAATAGTGCGAAAAACAAATGTTAAGTGTGGGGGACTGGGGCTGTTAAGATCCAAAATTACAAAAAAGCACCATAAAATCATCCATAAATTTGTTCATAAAAATATGATCAAAGTAGTCCAAATGATTTGTGTAATGTCCTCCAAGTCTTCTAAAGTCATGCAATAGCTTTGTATGACATTCTTCCATAAAGTTGAAGAAATCTTTAGTCATGTAGAAAAAAAGTCATTGAGGCTTGTTATTCAACTATACTTTAGGTCTAGGGCTTTCTCCATTGTTTATATTGCTGTACAATTATATTACTTTTATATATTCTGGATATTCAGTAGATGGCTTAAACTCTATGTCATGAAGTAATCTGTTACGCATGCATTTCCATAAAGTTTTAAGTGTTTTATATATTACCGAATCTACATTCAGTGATTATTGTTGCATGTTTGTGCAAAAACAAAATCAAACAAAAACCAGAATTGACATGGAGTGTGTTATTAAAAATGCAAGACGATATATGATCTGATTATCCATTAATTTAAAGAGGTTGTGGAGGTTCTCTCTCGTGCATTAATTACATCCTCATTAGCATATCAGTTAGATTAATCAGAGATCATGTAATTAAAGCCCAACCAAGAACACCTGATGCCTATGTTTATGTTTGTGTGTGCATATGTGTTTGTGTATGTGATAGCATGCCTTTGGCTGGGCATGCATGTGTCAATCAATTTCCTCTTTATATTTGTTTTTGTTTTGTTTTTTGCATCTGATTAAATTTTTTATATTTAGATAAAGGTGTTATACAATACTAGCATAAAACTCCTCTTTGTCAACATTATTGATTTGCATAATAGAAACACAGCTTTTAAAGTAAAAATACTTTTAACAAAGATTTACACACAAAATGTACACAATACTATAGACTCACCAAAAACACTTACGGAGCAAAGTTAGTGTTAAGTAGCAGACATAAAATTACTTTTATAAGAATTTAAGATACTTATTCTGATTCAATTTGGGAATTTTATACATAGCCACAAATACAAATGCAACTGTACTTACATTTGAAGAAGTACAAAAAAGTAGAACTTTACTAAAAGTACTTAAAAAAGTATTAAAATTAAAGGTATGCTGAATAGTACAAACCAAGATTTCCAGTGCATCAAAAGCATGGTTGGTTCAAAACATAACGTACAGTATATCTCTATTTCATTTAATCTTTTCAGACTAAATTGCTTATTTGTGTATTACAAACAGCCAAATTAAGTTTTAGTTCTATTCAATAGGTCTTTCTGAAATCATCAGGATATTTATTCCCATTGTTTGGTCTAGCAATCACAATAAAGATGATACTATAGACCTAAACTAAGCTTAAACTCTTGGTTTATCAAGGGGAGTATAGATAAGAAAAAAAATATTTATTTTCTTGCAAGTTTGACAATTTTTTATTACTAAACAAAGGGGCCAAGGTAGTATGGCCCAGTTCAAGGAGCACTGGTCCAGTTAGCCCCTGCTGGTAGATTCCATAACTACACCTTATGGGGCAAATTATATGGACAAAAGTATGTGGACAACCCCTTCTAATGAATGAGTTTGGCTATTTCAGCTATACCATTGCTAACAGGTGCATTAAATCAAGCATACAGCCATACTATTTATTTATTTATTTTTCAGTAGAATGGAGAGAGAGTCACTTTCAAAGTGCTCAGTCACTGGATTGCCACCTGAGTCTGGTGTGGAAGAACTTGACTAGCCTGCTCATGACCCAGACCTGAACCTCACTGCTCTTGTGTCTGAGTGGGAGCAAATACCTTCAGCCATGTTCCATCTAGTGGAAAGTTTCCCAGAATAGTGGAAGCTGTTGGAATAGTAAATAGAGGACCAACTCCCTATTAATGGCTTTGTTTAAAGATTTTCAAATTAAATTTTCAACAAGCACATATGGGTGTGATGTTCAGGTGTCCACATACTTTAAGCCATATAGTTGTCAGGAAACTGTGATGAGGAGCAGGGCATGGTCGAGCCGTAACAAATCAGCCCAATCAGCCGGGAGAGGGATAAAGAGGAGCCAGGGACACCATTTTGAGAGAGAGACACACGCAGCAGTCTTGTGTGTGTGTGTTTTGTGTTATGCTGGAAAGCAGTTTTATGTTGTGTTTTTTCATTTGTTTATTAAAAGTTTACGTTGACTGCTCAGCTGGTTCCCGCCTCCACCTTGCCCAAGGTGTGAATCCATTACATTGGTGCCGAAACCCGGAAAGGAGGAGGGATGCGCTGTCGGAGAGCCCTCGTTGCTGATGGAGGGTCGCGATGCCGAGGAGGTATGGTCCGTTGGTAAGGAGCGGTTTGCCAGAAGGCAGAGGAGACCACTGCCATCTTCCAGGAGACAAAGGAGCCGCCGCCATCTGCCAGGAAGTGGAGGAGCCATTGCCAGCTGCTGACATCTGCCAGGAGGCAGAGGAACCCGCTGCTGTCCACCAGGAGGCGAGGTCCAGTGCCATCAGCCAGCGTCGTGGAGGAGGTATGGTCCGGTGGTACTGGAGCGGTTCGCCAGAAGGCAGAGGAGCCCATGGCCGTCTTCCAGGAGACAAAGAAGCCGCTGGTGGCCGCCAGAGGGTGGAGGAGCCACTCACGTCTGCCAGGAGGCGGAGGAGCCCGCTGCAGTTCACCAGGAGGCAAGGTCCAGAGCCATCACCCAGCGTTGCGGAGGACCGTTGCACAACTTGCGACAGCGTGTTCGGGGACCAGCGAGCCAGTTTTCTCTCTCTATCTCTCTCTCTACCACTCGCTCTTTCCTTCTCCCCTCTCCCTCCCCTCATACTACTCAGATTCCCAGGAGGTGGGGAAGACCGGCCAGCGGAAGAATGGCCGAAAGGGCAACACCTCCCCTCCAGGAAGGGGGGGGGGGGGTAAGTCAGGCTGGAGGTTTCTCCGGCCTGAATCGGGCGTTGGGGGTATGGGATGAGGAGGAGGGTGTGGCCAGGCCGTAATGATGGATGCCCGGTGCTGATTCAGCCCAATCAGCTGGGAGAGCGATAAAGAGTAGCCAGGGATGCCAGTTCGAGAGAGAGAGAGAGATGTACGCAGCAGTCTTGTGTGTGTGTGTTTTATGTTATGCTGGAAAGTAGTTTTATGTTGTGTTTTGTTCATTTGTTTATTAAAAGTCTATGCTGGTTCCCGCCTCTTCCTTGCCCATCATGTGAATCCGTTACAGAAACATAAGTAGTAAGGAGGACCAAAGCGCAGGAATGAGTCAAATATAACACTTTTAGGGAAAAGCCTAACTGGACAGGCTCAATGACTTCAGGAAACTGAAAAGGCTCATCTCTGGCCACAGGGGACAGGACAGGCTTGTCAACGGCCTCAGGAAGCTGGACAGACTCGATGACCACAGGGAACTGGATAAGCTTGTCGACGGCCACAGAGTACAGGCCACAGGGAACAGGACAGGCTCGTCGATGGACACAGGGAACAGGACAGGCTCGTCGATGGCCTCAGGAAACTGGACAGACTCTATGACCACAGGGAACTGGACGGGCTGTGTGGCAACTGGGAGCACTGGCAGTGACTGGGGAACGGCCTCAGTGGCCGAGAGTGCTGGCAGCGACTGGGGAATGGTCTCCATGGCCAGGAGCACTGGCAGTGACTGGGGAATGGCCTCCATGGCCAGGAGCACTGGCAGCGACTGGGGAACGGGCTCCATGGCCAGGAGAGCTGGCAGCGACTGGGGAACGTCCTCCATGGCCAAGAATGCTGGCAGCGACTGGGGAATCGCCTCCGTGGTGGGGAATGTTGGCAGTGACTGCGGAATTGCCTCCATGGCGGGGAACGCTGGCAGCATCTGGGGAACGGACTCTGTGGCTGGGAACGCTGGCAGCAACTGGAGATAGGCCTCCGTGGCTGGGAATGTTGCCAGCAACTGGGGAATGGCCTCCGTGGCTGGGAATGTTGGCAGCAACTGGGGAATGGCCTCCGTGGCCAGGACCGCTGGCAGCAACTTAGGATCAGGGACCTTACTCAGCTTTCTTCTCCTCTTCCTCTGGATGGTCAGAAGCACTGGCAGTGAATGGGGATCGGGCACCTTACTCGGCTTCCTTCTCCTCCTCCTCTGGATGGTCAGAAGTGCTGGCAGTGACTGGGGATCGGGTGCCTTACTCTGCTTCCTTCTCCTCCTCCAGACATTTGTAAGCACTGCAGCAGGAATGGCCACTGCCTTCTGGCGGTCGGCAGCACTGCAGCGGGAATGGCTACTGCCTCCTGGTGGTCAGAAGCGGGAATGGCCGCCGCCTCCTAGCAGTCGGTCACGGACTCAGGTGTGGAGCTCCATCTCTTCCTTCTGAGAAGAGGGGCTACAGCACCCACCATCAGTGAGGGGGCATTGCTGTCCTCGGGCTGGGATGAAGGGAGAGAGCCTTTCGAGACACAGGCTGAGATAAAATAATCCCACTTTAAAGACAATTTGATGGACTTGGGGGTGATGACTCCCCTCTTCACCCCCAACAGGAATACACGACTTGATGGGCTCAACCAGGCCTGCTACAAAGAGATCAATGAGGCATTCCTGGTTGAAGCCCAAACCCAAGGCCAATGCTAGAAACTCCAGCGAATACTCCTGTAACAGATTCGGGGAATGAGGAAGCGGGAGACGGCGAATCTAACTCAAAGGTAAATTTATTTATACACAAACATGTTCACTTTACTGCGTAATGGTGAAACTTCAGACATAAACTCAGACATTGCTGCACAGAGTGAGGCTCGACTCTCTCTCCCTCACACTGAGGTCTGGCCCCCTTTTTTCCCCCTGTCTCTCACTGTGAACAAAGAAACAGCAATTACCAGCAATTCATCTCAGGTGAAAAACCTTACCACTTCCTCGTTCCTCAGACAAACGTTTGACCACGCCCTCGCCTCCACATACCCCCACCTCCCGACTCGGGAGAACTAGGGGAACTTTCCAGCCTGCCCACTCACCCCCTCCCCTTTCTAGAGAGGAAGTCCACGACAGCCATCTGTGCCCCTGGCCTGTGGACAACCTCGAACTTAAACGGCTGGGGTGCGAGATACCAACGGGTGATTGGGGCATTGGTATGCTTCATACAGTGGAGCCAATGGAGCGGGGCATGGTCCAAACAGAGGGTGAATGCTCATCCCAACAAATAGTAGCAGAGAGTGTGGACCACACACTTGATGGCCAAGCACTCCTTCTCTATGGTGCTTTACTTTGTCTCACTCATAGAGAGCTTCTGACTAATATACAGCACCGGACACTCCTCCTCCTCCACAACCTGGGACAGTACCGAACCCAGCCCCCTGTCCGATGCGTCCCTCTGCAAAAAAAAAAGGGAGAGAGAAGTCAGGGGAATGCAGAAGTGGCCCGCCACAGAGTGCAGCTTTTACCTGCGTGAATGCTTGTTGGCACGGCTCCGTCCACTGGACTGGGTCTGGAACTCCCTTTTAAGTGAGATTAGTCAATGGGCTGGTGACATCCGAATAATTAGGCACAAACCTTCAATAATAGCCAACCAGCCCCAGGAACTGTCTCAACTCCTTTTTGGTCTTGGGTCTTGGGCAAGTCGCAATCGCTGCGGTTTTATCAATTTGGGGCCGCACCTGACCATGACCCAAGTGGAACCCCAGATACTGTACCTCCACCCGCCCAATTGCTCACTTCTTCGGGTTTGCTGTGAGCCCCGCTCGATGCAGCAAAACTATATTACTATAAATAATGATATCATCCAAATAGGCAGCGGCATACGCAGTGTGCGGTCTGAGGACCCTGTCCATAAGACGCTGAAATGTAGCCGGGGCCCCAAACAAACCGAACGGAAGGGTCACAAATTGGTGTAAACCAAATGGTGTGGAGAAGTCCGTTTTTTCATGGGACATCAGCGTTAAAGGGATCTGCCAATATCCCTTTATAAAATCCAATGTCGAATAAAAGTGAGCCGTGCCCAACTGATCAGGAAGTTTGTTTACTGAGGCATTGGATAAGCATCAAATTTCACACCAGTGTACCAGATTCGAGGAATGAGGAAGTGGGAGACGGCGAATCCAACTCAAAGGTACATTTTTTATACACAAACACGTTCACTTTACTGCATAACAGTGAAGCTTCAGACATAAACTCAAACGCTGGCTGCACTGACACACACACACACATGCAGGCTCGTCTCTCTCTCCCTCACTCTGAGGTCTGGCCCCTTTTTTTTTCCAACGTCTCTCACTATGAACAAAGAAACAGCAATTACCAGCAATTCATCTCAGATTAAAAACTCTCTCCCCAGAAGAACGCTCGACCATGCCCTCGCCTCCACAACTCCCTCACTGGCTGGTTCCCCTGATGGAGACCAAAGAGCTTTTCGTTCTTCGCAGCTCTTTGGCGAACCGGAGAATCAGAAAAAAAAAATACTTATTCCTGCTGGGTCCAATAGACATTGAATCGTTCTGTCAGGAAACGTAAGAAGTAAGGATGACCCAAGCCCAGGAATAAAATACTTTTATTTAACAACTGAAACAAACAGGGAACACAAAACTCTCACAAGGGACAGAAAAACAAAATGAAACATAAACCAGAACATAAACAAATAGCTAGAACAGACCAGAAACAGGAGCAGGACTGGAACTAGGACAGACAAGAATACTAACAAACTAACAAATCTCACAACTTGATTCAATAAACACAAAAGGAAAGAGGGCACAATAAATAGAGGAACATACATGAAGGACAGGTACAGACAATCAACATAATTAGGACTAAACTAGGGGTGAGGCCAGAGGGAACGAGGAGGGAAAACATTAGCCTAAGCCATGTGCTCATACATAAAACAAACTCACACAGACAAAAAACTGTCAAAGACAGAAAGGCAGAAAGAGAAGGATCATGACAATAGTTTGATGTATTCTGATGAAAATATTCTGTTACACATCATAGGAGACTTTAAGTGGAGAATTTTCAGAGGAGATTTTGTTTTTTGTTTTGTTTGTTTGTTTTACTAGTATGATTATTTAATTTTTACCATTTTAACCACATTTTACTTGTTCCATGTAGCCCATTCTATGCATTTTCTGCAATAAAAAATTCATAACCACCTCCATCTATAGTGCAGGGTGTTGTGGGCAATTTAAGCCCAGAAGCACACAGTTGCATAATTTCATAAATACACCAGAAATATAGACCATCCAGATACCTTGGGCATAAGGTACAACACGGCTACCTAAAAGGCAGATTTTATTTTATTTTCTCCCAAAACATTAATTAGCAACAAACACTACACCAGTACTTTCTGACACCTGTTTTCAAACACCTGTTTGTCACAATACACTGCAAAAAATTTCCTGATCTTAACACACCAGGAAAAAACATGGGTTGTGCCCCCATCTTCTTATTGGCATCGCCAGCAGGTGGGTGTGCCTTTAAGACCAAGCCTATACAATCTAGAGGGGGTCCAATAGAATCGATGTAAAATCTTAAATTGCATAAGGCGGACCCTTTCATCTCTAGATGTAGACTTGATAGTTTTTAGAATCCTACCCCACACTCCCTCCTCCAATACCAAGTTGAAATCTTTCTCTTGAGAGGCAGTCCCCCAGACTCTGAATTAGCAGGGAGTAATACACTGATGCCTCATGACCTTTTCCAAAAGCAGTAATCACCACTCCCAGAGTATCTGCCGCTTTAGGGAGGTGTATGCTACTCTCAAAAATAGTACAGAGCAGGTGGCGCAGCTGTAAATACCTAAAGAACTGAGACCTGGGAATCCCAAAATGTTAAACCATATTCTCAAAGGATCTCAACACTCCACTCTCATATAGGTCACCGAGTGTATTGACCTCCCTCACAATCCACTCTGACCAGCAGAAAGGGGACTTATTAATACATAATTTTGGGTTCAGCCATATGCTCGAAGCAACATTTAAATAAATGTCAGAATTAAAACTCTGGACACTTTTGTCCATACCGCAAGCAAATACGAGATAATGGGGTGTAACTTAACTTCTCTGGTTAGTTTAATAGAAAGGCTTTGCAATGGCAAAATAGGGGCAAGAACTTCCTGTTCAAGACAAAGCCAGGGAGGGGCTCTCTCAGGTGGAAACGACCAATGAGCCAAATGTATGAGACCGAATACATAATAATAAAACAAAATCTTGGGTAGGCCTAGCCCACCTTTGTCAATCGACCTTGGTAACATATTGAAATGTAATCTGGGACGTTTACCATTCCAAATGAAGGACTTTGCTATGCTATCAAATTGCTTGAAATAAGAGAGAGGGACATCTATAGGGAGAGATTGTAGCAGGTAATTGAATTTTGGAATACAATTCATTTTAATAACATTAACCTTCCCAATCATAGATAAATGTAATGAAGCCCACCTGCCCACATCACTCGAAAACCTTTTTATTAAAGGGTCAAAATGAGCTCTTACTAAATCACACAAATTAGCTGGGAATAAAATACCCAAATACTTAATGCCCTGTTTGGACCACTGGAAGGAGCCCGGCTGAAAAGCCGTTACCGGGCAGTACACTGTCAGAGCCAAAGCTTTGGATTTAGACCAATTTACTCTGTGTCCTGAGAACTTAGAAAAGGAAGTAATAATTCTGTGGAGGCAAGGCATAGATCTAGTAAGGTCAGAAACAAATAATAAAGTATCATCTGCGTAAAGCAAAATGCGCCATGCCACCCGCCACCAACCCTGGAAAATCATCTCCCTTTCTTGTCGCGACTGCTAATGGTTCCAGGTCAAGACAGAACAATAAGGGGGAAAGAGAGCAACCCTGCCGGGTGCCTCTATCCAGAGTAAAATAATCTGAAATGAATCCAGTCATTTGAACCGCCACTACCGGGTGTCTATAAAGTAACTTAATCCACCAAATAAAAGTATTCCTAAACCTGTACATTTCCAAAATCTTAAAAAGATAATCCCATTCTACCATATCAAATACCTTTTCGGCATCAAGTCAGATGGCAGCGACCAGTCTGATCATTCACCACTGACCACATGATATTGATGAAACACCTAATGTTATCAGAAGAGTTACGGCCCAGAATAAACCCCACCTGATCTATATGTATAAGAGATGTCATAACTTTACTTAGTCGGTTAGCCAAAGATTTTTGACAATATTTTAACATCTAGCTGGATCAGGGAAATTGGACGGTAACTCTTACACTCGCTTGGAACTTGTCCTTTTTAAGAATCAGACTGATCTAGGCTTGTGTCATGGTTGGCAAAAGTGGAGTCAGTTCTGTAACATAAGATCTATAAAACTCAGAGGGAAAGCCATCTGGCCTTAATTACCTCGTAAAGCTCCTCCAAGTTTATTTGCTCAGTCATCAGTTTAGGAAGTTCTAATGGCTCCACAAAGCTTCTAATATCCTCTTCAGTAGACGAAGACGTGGATCTATAGAGATCAAGATAAAATCCTTTAAAAGCATTATTAATATCAATGGCTGAGGTAAATATTTCACCACCAGCAGATTTCACTGAGGGAATGGTAGAAATAGACTCTCTCTGTTTTATATATCTAGCCAGAAGTTTTCTTGCCTTGTCCTCTGACTCAAAGTATGACTGTCTTGCCCTGAATAGCCAAAATTCCACCTTCCAAAAAAATATAGTATTATATCTGTATTTCAATCGGGTCAGTTCTCTGAGGCCATTAGATGACATTCGGCGCTTCAGCTCTGCCTCGGCACTTTTAATATTCCCTTCCAATTTCACAAGTTCTTGTGCTTTGGATTTTTTGGCAAATGAGGCATACTGTATGATCCGGCCCCTAAGAACCGCCTTAAGTGCCTCCCAAGCCATGCCCACAGAGGATATTGAGGACCAGTTGGTCTCCATATAAACATTGATTACAGTCTTTAGAATTTGTTGGAATTCAGGATTTTGCAAAAGGGATACATTAAAATGCCAAATATATGATTTCTTTTTCTCCATCTGTGGCAACACCTCTAAACACACCAGGGGTGATCTAAAATGTTTCCAATTGAGCAATCAACAACAGATAAAATGAGGGTCTTAGATATAAAAAAAAAATCTATTCTAGAGTAAATCTAATGGACTGATGAAAAAATGTATAGCCCCTACCAGATTGGTTCAAAAGTCTCCAAATATCTGTAAGACCAATATTTTTACACATCCTGTGAAGCATCAGTGTTGCTCTAGGGAGCTTGCATACTTTTGCTTCACTATGATCAAGGACGGAGTCCATCGGTCTCCTCCCAATATTATATCATGAGGGGTTTCCAGCGGCTTGCAACATCCCTTCAAGATCTATATAAAGCCCTGATCATCCACGCTAGGTGCGTAAATATTAGCAAAAATAAGACTTTGCCCCTGAATATCAGTAATAATGACTCTTCTTTTTTATCTTTACTCTGTTTGAGACATTTTAATTGTAGATGCTTACTTATCAGTGTAATGACTCCTCTGCTCTTACTCGAGCCAGCACTATAAAAAAAAACCCACCCCATATCTTTCCAATTTTTTCTGCTTCCTGCTCTTACTCGAGCCAGAACTATAAAAAAAAAAAATGCCCACCCCATAACTTCTTGCGGAGAAAGGTGCGTTTCTTGAAGAAACACTATATCATATTTCTTACGCTTAAGAAGATAAATAACCTTCCTTCTTTTTAAGAGGTGCCCCAACCAGTTCACATTCCACGTGGAGAGAGACAATCCACTCATATTAAAATATTGACATATAAAAAAAAATAGATTGTGTGTCAAAAACAAAATTATAAAGACCACATTCCAACATTGGTGCGACCATTAAAACCCGAACATCCCCTGGAACAAAACAAACAGAAAAAAGGAAAATGTGTGCATTAACCACGCACACGACAGTGCCAACTGGCGTCCATCCCTCCAAACTCAAACAGTCCATGTACGCCTACAAGGTCCCACGCAACAAATTTGCCATCGGATTCCTCAAGTCCAGTGTTTCTATACAAATTATGTGAGACAGAATTACACAGCAAAAGATCATCTATAAAACAAACTCTAGCCAATAGACGGAACAAACTCAAAGAGCATGTAGATTCATCCATAAAACTGTCCCGAAGGTGTGCCACTCTGCAAATTAAACTCCAGCCGCTAGGCGGGGCCAGAAAAAAACCCAAAATAACCGCTCAATTTCCTCAAACAGCCAAGTCATTGAGCCGGTCCATTTGGCTGCAACGTGAGTACCACAAAATGACTTACTCCATTGTCTTTTTAAAGGACATCGCTTGCTGTGGGCATGTGAATGTTTTACGGCCCTCCTTAGCATCTGTTCTCAATTTGGCCAGGAATATCAGTGCAAAAGTGACCTTCCGTTGATGTAAAAGTTTCTTGCATTCCTTGAATCAATCACGTTTCTCTGTTGTCGAATTCGCAATGTCTGGGAACAAGCAAATGCTGTGGTTTGTCCAAGAAAGCCTTCCTTTACTCCTCGCCTCACGTAACAAAAATACTTGAGAAGCTATGAAATGCCAAATGATTGAAATTAACAGAAAATAGTTAACCCTTTTCTGAAGTGGTTGTTTTGAATAAGAATTATTTTAATTTGTTACTCCAAAAAAAAAAAAGAAAAAAAAAAAGAAAAAAAAAAGAAAAAGAAACATCTTGCTGTCTAAAAAGTATGTGCCTAAACTGAAAATGTTTGCCCTATGTTGCCCCTATATTTACAATCCCATTGTGGGAGCCTTTTACCACAAGTGTGGGGTAAAAGGTTCCCTAGCCACTTTTTTTTTTTTTTTTTTTTTAAGAATTTTAAACAAAACAACCATCCATAACAATTTATTTCCACACAATGTTGCTCCATCAGTATTCACTTAAAAGAAATGTATTTTTTCAATCTTGATACACTTTGTGAAATGAAAAAAGCAAATTTTCCAAATGTTGTGCCTATAGCCCTGTTCCCTAGCCCTGTACCCGACAAACGGCCTATGATTTGGGATGTGCTAATCCTAATCTCACATATAGTAAGTAGCCTATAGATAGTATGCAGTTTGGGATTCACCATAGACATATAAATATATATTTGTATTTATATGTCTATGGGTTCATCCAGCAGGCCATAAAGTACCAATCAAAACTGGGGAGGGTGCCCTCTGGTGTTCATGCATTACAGCAAGAAAGATTACATCAAAATTTAAATTTTTTAGGTTTTATGGTTCACAAGATCAAATGCTGGAGAATCTCCGATAGGGAACAAAATATTTTCAGTACATGGAGAAACACATCCAGATGCTTCTTGATAAATTTAAAGTTAATTTTCAAAGATAAGTAACTGGATGACGAGAACCTACCACTCATGCACTGGAGATTGGAAGACAAAATTACTTAAAATTAAATAATTAAATAAATATTTAATAAAGTCATTAAATTAATAAAGCACGAAATAAATGTCCCCTTCCATTTTTGTTTTAGCATTTTCTTTGGGTTGAAGTCAGTCACATTTATTTTTATAGCACATTTAAAACAACAACTTTTGACCAAAGTACTGTACAATTAAACCAATTAAAATAATAATAATAATAATAATAATAATAATAATAATACAATATTTAAACATAAGCTGTAACTTTTCATTTTCAGGGTTACAGTTATTGGCATGTCACTCAACAACATTGGACTTCACTGCTACCAAAGTAGGACATCCCCTTCCATAATGATTCTCTCACGGAATCAACATCATGTTCTGCATTTTCCAGCCAGACACATGTAGGCCTGCCTGCTGCTGAACCCTACACACTTATGGAGGCAGTGGCGGACTGGCCATTGGGAGAACCAGGACTTTTCCCAAAGGGCTGGCTGCGAAAAGCTGAAATGGGCCGCCGCATTATGCAGAACGGGCAACAAAACGGCGCTGCGAAATGCAAAAGGGGGCAGCGATATGCGTTTAATAAATAAACACATAAACAAATAAATACACCCATTCATGCACAAATAAATAGTTAAATGTGCAAGGAGATAAATAAATGCACCCATCAATGCAAAATAATACATCATGCTAAAACATAAACAAATGGGTGGGGGAAAATGCAAAAATGTAAAAGGAATGCAAAATGGAAAGTTGATTTTTAATATTTCTATTTTTCTTTTATCATTCATTTAGGGTACAACGGGGCTAAAAGCACCCCTTAAGGAAATTTTGCTTTTTTCTGGTCACAAAATGTATCAAGATAAAAAAAGTTGTATTTTTATTGAATATTGATGGAGCAACACAATTTGTGTGAAAAGAAATAAAAACGGAAGGTTGTTTAGATTCAAATTCAGTTAAAAAGGCCCCTAGGGGTTTAAAGTGATATTGTGTAGATACCGGGGCAATAGTTATAGGGTACAATTAGTCAACTAATGCAACTAATTTTGAGACAGCAATATGCTTTTTTGTGTAACAAATTAAGATGATCCTTACTCAAAATAACTTCAGAAAAAGTCAACTATTTCCTGTTAATTTCAAACACATTTGGCATTTTATTACATCTCAAGTATTCTATAAACAAACTAAACTCTATTATGATTGAATGAGTCAATGTGAGCACACTTTGAACATTCTTCATAACAAATCTATTCCCCACACTAAAGAAAACCAGCGCGTTTAATAGGGGCCTTTAGCGCCTGCTTTTTTTTTTTTTTTTTGGAATAATTATTTTACCCCAAATACTACCCTTTCACTTATTGGACAGTTATTGAAATTTTTGATTTAACGACCTTAAACAAAACTGAAAATGATAAATAAGTATTTTGTCTAAAAAGAAATTAGTTAATTTCAGGGAATTTCATTAGCTACATAAATTTGCAACAATTTAAAAAAATAATACAAATTTGATCAAATTGTTCAAAAACAACCTTTAGACATTACACACAAAGATGCACGGAACAGGAAACTTTTCCAGTGTATAGTGACAAACAGGTGTTTAGGAAAGTGCTGTGGAAGTTTTTGTTGCTATTTAGTGTTTTGGGAGAAAATAAAATCAATGGAGTGTTCTACCCGGGGAGCCTTTAGCACCCTATTTCTGTATGTCAAGCCAAGTCAAGTCATTTTTATTTGTATAGCGCCTTTCACAACACACATCGTTTCAAAGCAGCTTTACAGAAAATCATGCATTAACAGAAAATGAAACCATAATATCTAGAATGTCTTAGAGTCATCATAAAATACGATTGTGAATTGTGTTTAAAAATAAGTAATTAAATAATAATTGTATTTAGAAATCCAGTGAGGAAGGCGACTGTGGCAAGGAACACAAAACTCCATAAGATGTTGTTTAATGGAGAAAAATAACCTTTGGGAGAAACCAGGCTCACTGTGGGGGCCAGTTCCCCTCTGGCTAATATCATGAATATAATGCCAATATTACTTATGTACAGTGCAAGTCATGGTTTAAAATGATTAAACTAAGTAAGTGTCAAGGGTCAGTGTTTAAACAAAGATTTTGTATGAACTGTAAGATTAATGACTAATGTCTTCGTATTTAATCCTGGATTAACTGCAGAAGTTCACATAGATGCATTGTCCTTGTTAGTTGGCTGATGAAGGGTTTTGTTGGCAATTAATTGATAGTCTATGTATTCCATTTCAAGAGTGTAGTCCATCATTAGACCAAGGTGATACAGGCAGAGATCAGTGAGGTGTATCGCAGTTCAGCCGGCCGGTAATTTCGGTGAGGTCTATCCTAAGTCCAAGGTTCAGGCAATGGCATAAGATGTATCACATGTCTTATGGTTGGAGTTGGCATCAGTTCATCCTCTGAAGTCCATCGTAATAGATTGAAGTGATGTTCGGCTGGCACTGGCTGCTAGTAGTCGTCATCACTCAGAGACATGTAGCAGTGGAGTCCAACACGAAGCAGGAATGGAGCTGGATCCAGCCAGTTCTGGTGACCTCAGGATAGGAGTCCCGAGGTTGAGACAGGGAAGCAATTAGAATAATATTAGCATAGATGCCATTCAATTTATTGCAGAGTTATAGATCATGATCAATGTTTCTGGTTTCTGGTTCCGGCAGACCTAACTAAAGCAGCCTAATTGTGAATTGAAGTAGGTGTATGCCTGGCTAAATAGAAGAGTGTTTAGTCTAGACTTAAACTGATTGAGTGTGTCTGCATCTCGAACAGTGTTAGGGAGACTATTCCATAGTTTAGGAGCCAAATATGAGAAGGATCTACCTCCTTTTGTGGATTTTGATATTCTAGGAACTATTAACAGGCCAGAATTTTGCGATCGTAATGAACATAATGAAATATAGCATGGTAGAAGGTCACTTAAGTACTGCGGAGCTAGACCATTCAAAGCTTTGTACGTAGTTAACAGAATTTTAAAATTCATACGAAATTTAACAAGTAGCCGATGTAACGACGATAAAATGGGGCTAATATGATCATATTTCTTGATCATATTTCTCGTTTTGAACCAATTGAAGTTTATTTATTGATCTTGCTGGACATCCTCCCAGTAATGCATTACAATAATCTAGTCTTGAGGGTCATGAACGCATTCATTCATTTTTCGGCATCAGCAACAGAGAGCATGTATCTTAATTTAGCAATATTTCTTAGGTGGAAGAATGCTGTTCTACAAACATTGGTAATTTGATTTTCAAAGGACAGATTGGTATCAAATATAACACCTAAGTTCTTCGCTGTTAAAGACGATGTAACAGTACATTCATCGAGAGTCCAATTATATTTTTTGGGCCATTAATTAGTACCTCTGTTTTGTCGGAATTGAGTAGAAGGAAATTTCTGGCCATCCAGAGTACACTCTGCTAATTTGGAGAATTGTGAAATTTCGTCAGGTTTTGAAGAAATATAAAGTTGGGTATTGTTGGCAAAACAGTGGGAATTTATTCCATGATTCCTGATAATATCTCCTGATCTCTTCCGGATAATATAGTATGTATTTCCATATTTATTTTTCCTTCAAGCAACATGCTAATAAAAGGATGTCAACAGCTGTTCAGGCATCTTAAACTATTGAGTGATCCATGTCAAATGTATGTGTGCATCCATAGAGTAATCAGCAGATAATGTAAACGTTCGTAAATGTTAATGACACCCTTTCTTTGCTTGCATATTACTGATTGCAGGTTTGCAATGTTTTTGGCTATGTTTAGGTGAAAAACAGTGCTCAAAGTGTGAGAGTGTCAGTAGAATACAGATCAAATTTACTTTGTGTGAAAATGAAGTTAGAGATTCACAACACATGAATTACACAATCAAAGCATTAAAATATTGCAATTTCTTTTTTCTTATGCTTGCAACTTGATTTATGCTTTCACAAATCTTATTCTGTGCATGCAAGTCTTTTAGGCACTAATTTACCTTCATACAATTGACATTAAAACTAGTCTGATTAATAAAATTAAGTACTTAGGTCATTTAGAACATAATGCTTTAATGTTTTTTTGATTTTTTTTTTTTTTTCATTTCAAATTCTCAGACAGATGTTCAGACAGAGGACTAGTCCAAGAAGCAATTACAATAAAGATATGTCAGTTATTGTCCATAAAATGTTTTATTTCAAATATCAAGAAAGTATGTACAAATAAATGATATCATAAAACAATTAACATTACAATATTACCAAATAGTATCAAACATATTTATTATGGGATTATGGAGGATTACATCAAGAGGTAGATTAGCATTCAGCTGCTAGGGACTTCATATAAGTAAAAGACAGTACACAGGCCATTCCATATATATTGGCAGGTGGGGCAGTACCCCACCAAAAACATTCATCCACTTGAAAACAGAGATCTACAACATAAACTGCCAATATTGTAACTTGTTAATCCTTACATGAGTTCAAAATACTGACGCATATATTTAAAAGCAGGCCTATTAACAGTTTTTATTCTTTTGTTAGGTCATAATGTAGCCGAAACCTCTGTTATACTTTGTATGGTAGCTACGAGCATGTAGGGCAGACAATGTGCTGCCCACCAGAACTTCACAGCTCCCTTCATATTTTCCAATTAAATCTTGACAGATTGCGAACATGGTGAGCAATACCTATGAACTAGTAACCTCATTAGATTCCTGGGCATAGGCATTGCTAGATCGCCCCCCTAAAATTGTATCTAAGCTCCTCTAAAAATCTGTGACTGCAACTAAACTCAGCAAAAAAAGAAACATCCTCTCACTTTCAACTGCTTTTATTTTCAGCAAACTTAACATGTGTAAATATTTGTATGAACATAATAAGATTCAACAACTAAGACATTTGCCAGTTCTTGCTGTGAGATGTTACCCCACTCTTCCACCAAAGCATTTGCAAGTTCCTGGACATTTCTGGGGGAATTGGCCCTAGCCCTCACCCTCCGATCCAATAGGTCCCAGACGTGCTCAATGGGATTGAGATCCGGGCTCTTCGCTGGCCATGGCAGATCACTGACCTTCCTGTCTTGCAGGAAATCACACACAAAACGAGCAGGATGGCTGGTGGAATTGTCATGCTGGAGGGTCATATCAGGATGAGCCTGCAGGAAGAGTACCACATGAGGGAGGAGGATGTCTTCCCTGTAATGCACAGTGTTGAGATTGCCTGCAATGACAACAAGCTCAGTCCGATGATGCTGTGACACACCGCCCCAGACCATGGTGGACCCTCCACCTCCAAATTGATCCCGCTCCAGAGTACAGGCCTCAGTGCAATGCTCATTCCTTCGATGATTAATGCGAGTCCGACCATCACCCCTGGTGAGACAAAACCATGACTCTTCAGTGAAGAGCACTTTTTTCTAGTCCTGTCTGGTCCAGCGAAGGTGGGTTTGTGCCCATAGGCGACGTTGTTGCCGGTGATGTCTGGTAAAGACCTGCATAACAACAGGCTTACAAGCCCTCAGTCCAGCCTTTCTCAGCCTATTGCGGACTGTCTGAGCACTGATGGAGGGATTGTGCATTCCTGGTGTAACTCGGGCAGTTGTTGTTGCCATCCTGTATGTGTACTGCAGGTGTGATATTTGGATGTACCGATCCTGTGCAGGTGTTGTTACATGTGGTCTGCCACTGTGAGGACGATCGGCTATCCTTCCTGTCTCCCTGTAGCGCTGTCTCACAGTATGGACATTGCAATTTATTGCCTTGGCCACATCTGCAGTCCTCATGCCTCCATGCAACATGCCTAAGTTCACGCAGATGAGCAGGGACCCTGGTTTCTTTTGGTGTTTTTCAGAGTCAGTAGAAAGGTCTCTTTAGTGTCCTAAGTTTTTATAACTGTGACCTTAATTGCCTACTTTCTGTATGCTGTTAGTGTCTTAAGGACTGTTCCACAGGTGCATGTTCATTAATTGTTTATGGTACATTGAACAAGAATGGAAAACATTTTTTAAACCCTTTACAATAAAGATCTGTAAAGTTATTTGGACTCTTACAAAATTATCTTTAAAGTACAGTGTCCTGTAAAAGGGACATTTTTAGCATGCAAATCTGTGGTCAATCATTGTGAGCTCTCTAGTTTGCAGAGCGAGACTACTTTGGTGATTTTTCTTATGTATAAAGACTGACTATAATGTTTGAGTGCAGGCTGTGAAGGAGAATATTATTGATTTGAGATTCTTTAATATGTTATGAGTCTTATGACAGTAAGTCACTGTTTGCGGATACCATACAAATAGGGAGAGCTGTGAACTGACACCTACCTGTTGTAAAACTGTGTGTGTCTTCTCTTTGTAGCCAAGTGAAGAAACTTCATGTAATTTAACTCTAGTCATAAATTGGATGTGGCCCCTTTAAGAACCAGAGTTTTGCGACACTGGAGTATTGAGACACTTGCTTTCCGGCACTCTCTTGTGTTAGAGACATGTGAACTTGTATTGTACAAGAGAGCTCCTGGTTTTGTGCATCATTTGAGAATTATTTGGGATGCATGTGGATTGCATGTGTGTGTCACATTTCATTTTTGTATCTTGTTTTTGTATTTCATTTTTTGTAATTCATTTTTGTATATGGCCCCATCAACTGCTGTATTTTACTTTTTTATAAACAGCCGTCAGAATAGTGAACAGACATCAGCCAGAGGTGACATGGCAAGGTGACGAGACTGCTGGATGAGAGAGAGAGAGCACCTGATTTCCGCTGATTCCACGGGGGTACTGTTTGATGAGACACCTATCCAGTGACTTTCTCCAAGCAAGAAAAGAAGTATTTTATATAGACATTTGGCAACATATCCTTTGGTTTCAATGTTACGTACTGATTAAGAGACTTTTTGTTTTGCTCACAAGCGAACTGACACCGCTTTTTACTGAGTTGAACTGAGATAATTTGAACATTTAATAATGTCACAATCTGATGATGATAGTCCAGTATTACAAAACACTGATGATGAACATGTTGCAGGTAGTAGTATGATGTTCAGGGACAGATTCAAGAACTCAACAGAAAGCATGACGAGACCATGGCAGCTATCGCCAATTTGAGTTGAGAGCCAACCAGGTCTTATGTATATGTGCCAAGAGAGTGTCACACCCAACCATTCAGTGGTGATTTCAGCAAAGATGGGAGATATGTTGATGTGTTCATTTACGAAGTAGACAGGGTACTACATGTTAGAAAACAGACCACTGAGGACCAGTAGACCTCATACTCTCCCTCTTATAGGGTGCAGCCTTAGAAGAGGTCAGATTATGGATGGGAAATGAACCAAAGCGACCATGTGACCTCTTTGTGTACCTGAGAGAAGCTTTTCGAGAAAAGCGCAGTGTGTGTCAGTTATTTTAAACATTCTATAGCCATAAACAAATGGAAGGTGAGGATGTTCGTACTTACTCTCATGCTTTGTCACAGATTCTGTGTTCTATCCTGAAGCAGTCATCAAATGCAATATTAAATGTGAATTTGGCAATCCGAAATTCATTGAGTGGATTAGGGACACAGGCCTTAGAAGGGAGCTTTGTTAGCCAAAGTCAACACTACTTGAAGTGTGAGATGAAGCCCTTATGTGTCTAAAGAATCTTCTTCTATGTCTCAAGAAGATCCTAAATTTTGTGTCAAAAATTAGTCAGCAACATAAGAGTTGTGTCTGCGACAGTAAGAAGCTCAGTGTGCTTCTGTTTGTATACCTGAGAAAAACCCTGCTACTCTTGAAGAAGTTTGAAAAATTGTAGCAGAACAGGGAAAAGCTATAGGTTAGCTAACACAAGTTGTCGAGAAACTCACTTTGCAGTTCACAAAGTCAGATCCTGTGGCTCATTGTAAACCCAAAATGCAGCCAAGGTTTACAGATGATGGTCAGCCAATTTGTTTCGGTGTACTGGTGTATGACACATAGCTAAGAGGTGTGTGAAGAAAAACAAACAGACTATCACAGAGAATGCTAAATCACCAGTGCAGCAGGGAAACTTGCATCTTAGCTTGCTGTGAGCCAGGCAGTGCGAGGGCAGTCCATAGGCTCAGCCAACATCGATACTTGTCATGAATCTAAAGATTAGTGGAGTATTGGCCACTTGTTTACTTGATACAGGAAGCCAAGTCAGTACTATTTCTTCAGAGTTTCTTCAGAGAACACCTGTCTGGGAAGGATGAAGATATGCTGTCCACAGCAGGTTGGCTGAAGATTACAGCTGCCAACGGTTTAGACATACCTTACTTAGGTAATTTTGAGTTGGAGGTTGAAATCATGGCTATTACCCAACCAGAATGTGGTTTTCTAGTAGTCAGAGTCTCACAAAACTCTTCTGCTGTACTGGCCCTCATTTGCATGAACATCATTAGCAGATGTAGACAACTGATTCATATAGAGTTTGATCCTACCCTTGGTGGAGAGTTGCAGTCTGATTGGAGGGAGGCATTTCAGCAGATGCAGAGTGCCAGCAGTCTAGAGAAGCAAAGCGTAGTCCGAGTAGCTGGAAAAGACATGGTACACATACCTGCCTCATAAATTACAATGGTAATGGTCAAGGGAGTAAAGAATACAGGTGCATCTCAATAAATTAGAATATCGTGGAAAAGTTCATTTATTTCAGTAATTCAACTCAAATTGTGAAACTCGTGTATTAAATAAATTCAATGCACACAGACTGAAGTAGTTTAAGTCTTTGGTTCTTTTAATTGTGATGATTTTGGCTCACATTTAACAAAAACCCACCAATTCACTATCTCAAAAAATTAGAATATGGTGACATGCCAATCAGCTAATCAACTCAAAACACCTGCAAAGGTTTCCTGAGCCTTCAAAATGGTCTCTCAGTTTGGTTCACTAGGCTGATTCATGGGGAAGACTGCTGATCTGACAGTTGTCCAGAAGACAATCATTGACACCCTTCACAAGGAGGGTAAGCCACAAACATTCATTGCCAAAGAAGCTGGCTGTTCACAGAGTGCTGTATCCAAGCATGTTAACAGAAAGTTGAGTGGAAGGAAAAAGTGTGGAAGAAAAAGATGCACAACCAACCAAGAGAACCGCAGCCTTATGAGGATTGTCAAGCAAAATCGATTCAAGAATTTGGGTGAACTTCACAAAGAATGGACTGAGGCTGGGGTCAAGGCATCAAGAGCCACCACACACAGACGTGTCAAGGAATTCAAATCAAATCAAATCAAATCAAATCACTTTATTGTCACACAGCCATATACACAAGTGCAATGGTGTGTGAATTTCTTGGGTGCAGTTCCGATCAACATAGCAGTCGTGACAGTGATGAGACATATACCAATTTACAATAACATCAAATTAACACAACACAATTTAAACATCTGTTATACATAATTACACTCAACTTAAAACATCAAATTAACACAACACAATTTAAACATCTGTTATACACATAATTACACTCAACAATATACAAATAATAACATACACTGTACAGTATACAATATGCTGTTTTTGGTTTTTTTTTGTTTTTTTACTATATAGATACACATTATTCAATAAAAATTAAAATATATATAAAAAGTATATATATATATATATATATATATATATATATATATATAGAATGTACAGTATTGTACTGTATTGACATTCAGGCTGTCGGTTGATAGTCAGTTGTTAAGAGAGACATAATATAATAATAGTAATATAATTTATGACAGTCCGGTGTGAGATAAAAGAGTAACAAAGTGCAGGGCTGATGTATTTTGATCGTGGGAGATCAAGAGTTCAGAAGTCTGATTGCTTGGGGGAAGAAGCTATCATGGAGTCGGCTGGTGCGGGTCCTGATGCTGCGATACCGCCTACCTGATGGTAGCAGTGAGAACAGCCCATGGCTCAGGTGGCTGGAGTCTCTGATGATCCTCCGAGCTTTTTTCACACACCGCCTTGTATATATTTCCTGGAGGGAGGGAAGCTCACCTCCGATGATGTGTTTGGCAGTTCGCACCACCCTTTGCAGTGCTTTGCGGTTGTGGGTGGTGCTATTGCCGTACCAGGCGGAGATACAGCCAGTCAGGATGCTCTCCACAGTGCAGGTGTAGAACCGTGTGAGGATGTGGCGGTTCATTCCAAACTTCCTCAGCCGTCTCAGGAAGAAGAGGCGCTGATGAGCCTTCTTCACAACGACTTCAGTGTGGATGGACCATGTGAGTTCCTCAGTGATGTGGACACCCAGGAACTTGAAGCTCCTGACTCTCTCCACTGGTGCTCCATTGATGGTGATGGGACTGTGTTCTCTGTCTTTTCTTCTGAAGTCCACCACAAGCTCCTTTGTCTTACTGACGTTGAGGGAGAGGTTGTGCTCCTGACACCAGTGTGTCAGAGTGTGCACCTCCTCTCTGTAGGCTGTTTCATCATTGTCAGTGATCAGACCTACCACCGTCATCAGCAAACTTAATGATGGCATTGGAGCAATGTGTTGCCACACAGTCATGTGTGTACAAGGAATACAGTAGTGGGCTGAGAACACAGCTCTGCGGGGCTCCAGTGTTGAGGGTCAGTGATGAGGAGATGTTGCTGCCTATTCTAACCACCTGGCGTCTGCTTGACAGGAAGTCCAGTATCCAGCTGCACAGCGAGCTGTTTAAGCCCAGAGCCCGGAGTTTCTCATCTAGCTTGGAGGGCACTATGGTGTTGAATGCTGAGCTGTAGTCTACAAACAACATTCTCACATAAGTGTTCCTTTTTTCCAGGTGGGAGAGAGCAGTGTGTATTGTAGATGCAATGGCATCATCAGTGGAGCGGTTGTTGCGGTAAGCAAAATGCAGCGGGTCAAGATTGAGTGGCAAGACAGAGCAGATGTAATCTCTGATTAGTCTCTCAAAGCATTTGCTGATGATGGGGGTCAGAGCAACAGGACGCCAGTCATTTAAACAAGTTATTTTTGATTGTTTTGGAACAGGCACAATGGTGGATGTTTTAAAGCATGTGGGGACTACAGACAAAGAGAGGGAAAGGTTGAAAATGTCCGTAAAAACACCAGCCAGCTGGTTCGCGCACGCTCTGATGACGCGGCCCGGAATGCCATCTGGACCCGCGGCTTTGCGGATATTCACCCGTCGGAAGGATCGGGTTACATCCGCTACAGAGACGGAGAGTGAACTAACCTCTGTAGCTTTGGCCGTGAGAGCTCTCTCCACGAGGGCGGTGTTATTTCCCTCGAAACGAGCATAAAAAGTATTTAGCTCATCCGGTAGAGAGGCAGCGGTGTTCATGGCGGAGTTTTTATTCCCTTTAAAGTCCGTGATGATGTTAATTCCCTGCCACATGCTTCTAGAGTTGGTGGTGTTAAACTGTCCTTCAATCTTGCTCCTGTACTGGCGTTTTGCTGTTTTGATAGTTTTTCGGAGGGCATAACTGGCTTGTTTATGCTCCTCCGCGTTCCCGGAATTAAAAGCGGAGGTCCGCACATTAAGTGCCGTGCGAACATCGCTATTGATCCACGGCTTCTGATTCGGATAGATTCGTACAGTTCTGGTCGGAATCACTTCCTCTACGCACGTTCTGATGAAACACATTACGCTATCAGCGTAAAGCTCGATGTCGTCATCAGAGGCGGACCGGAACATCTCCCAGTCCGTGTGATCAAAACAGTCCTGTAGCGTAGAGTCTGATTGGTCCGACCAGCACTGGATCGTTCTGAGGGTGGGTGCTTCCTGTTTCAATTTCTGCCTGTAAGCGGGCAGAAGCAGAATGGAAGAGTGGTCCGATTTGCCAAATGGTGGGCGGGGGAGGGATTTGTAGCCATCCCGGAACGGAGAGTAGCAATGGTCCAAAACCCGGTCCCCTCGTGGGCTACGTGGGAATTTGGCTACAGTTGTCGTATTCCTCTTGTTAAGCCACTCCTGAACCACAGACAACGTCAGAGGCGTCTTACCTGGGCTAAGGAGAAGAAGAACTGGACTGTTGCCCAGTGGTCCAAAGTCCTCTTTTCAGATGAGAGCAAGTTTTGTATTTCATTTGTAAACCAAGGTCCTAGAGTCTGGAAGAAGGGTGGAGAAGCTCATAGCCCAAGCTGCTTGAAGTCCAGTGTTAAGTTTCCACAGTCTGTGATGATTTGAGGTGCAATGTCATCTGCTGGTGTTGGTCCATTGTGTTTTTTGAAAACCAATGCTGTTTCACTCAGTCCTGAAGTCTTCTCACAGATGTTAACAAGCCTGAGTAGTGTGTTCTTTAGAGAAACTGTTAAAGAAGTAAAAAATATGTATTAAGTCATCGTGGACAATGACTTTTAGCAGGGGAGAATGTCATTAAATTTCAAATTTCATGTAATTTAATTCATCATAAATTGGACATAACCCCTTTAAGCAATCAGCAATCACTTGCGTTAGAGACATGAGAACTTGTATTGCGCAAGAGAGCTCCCGGTTTTGTTCATCGTTTGAGAATTACTTGAGATGAATATGGATTGCATGTGTTGAGATTGACTTTGTTTTCTGCACGTGATGACTTGCCTCTACCGAATTTTGGTTCCATATTTAATTTTCGCATTTCATTTTTGTATCTAATTTTGTATTTCATTTTTGTATACGGCCCCATCGACAGCATTTTTTTTTTTTTTTTTTATAAAACCCAAAAACAAAAAAAACTAAAAAGATATTTTTGTATCCTGTGTTGTTTCTTTGTTGTTTCTACAACCACCGGCTACATCTTATAAAATAGCAATTTTATCATAGTAAACTCCACACATAGTTGATTTCATAAGGATTGTTTAGCGTAAAACATGCTGAAGATTAGCTGACAGGTGGTCAGTTCATAAAGTGATGAGCTGTTTCCTCACAAAAAAAGTTTATTCAGCGTACTGAAGTATCTCCTCCATAGACATTCAAATTTTCCAAAACATTTTGTGATCGGATCACAAAAGCCAAATACGGAGGAAGTCAAATATGGAGGTAGTCAAATATGGTGGTCAAAAACACATGTGACCACATTGTATTTGAGCTGTGAAATGCAATTAGTCCTGAATGCGTCCTGGACACTCCTCAACCACTGCTCTAAAACAATTGTTAACCACCACTTGTGATTAAATTGTACAGTTAATGGAAGTGAAGGTTTATTCAGAAATCATAACAGAATCAAATTGGGTAAATATGTCTCCATAAGTGTTGACTCAACTCCAGACTCTGCTCACTTCAGGTCAATGCAGTTTTTAACAAAATGAACACTGACTGCCAAGGTCAGTGCTACGACAACACCAGCAATATGGCTGGCTTGTATAAAGGAGTCCACTGAGTTAATCTAGCTAGGTAGCTTTGAAACTTCCAAAAAATTACAAAATGCAATGCCTACAGAGCCCACCTAGGGTCTGATAAGAGAAAAAACAGCTAGAACCGCTAATCAAAGCCCATGATTTTGCAATCCATTCTCTCAGATTTTCAAAATGTTCCCTCATTTTAACAAATTGTGCCATGATTTTATAAACTGTACCCTCAATTTCTCAATCCGTACCCACAGATCCATAAAACCGTCTCTGCAATTTTGCAATCCATACTCATGGTTTTGCTAACTGTACCCTCAGATTTGTATCCCTTTCCTCAATTTAAAAATAGGTGTGCCCACTGACTAGTCCTACATAGGAGCTTGCCTAATTAGTGATGCTTGCTTTAGCAAAGTATCACTATTATTATCTCAATTCTTCTTCTTCTTCATCCTCCATACAAAATTTGGAAACCTTGTTAACTTCCTAGCCATGTGCTAGCAACCATCCAGAGCACCCTAGCAACCAGCCCCATAGACTTCCGTTCAAAATGCCTCAGAGGGATATCTTCGGATACGAATTACATAGAGACATGGGGGTGGGCTCTTTTGAACTGGGCTAGCAAGCAGCCTTTAAGTATTACCCTGGAAACTACTTAACCACACCCTGGCAACCGAACCCCATTGATTTATATTCTAAATGGCTAAGAAGGATATCTTGGATCAGAATGTCATAGACACTTCAGGGTTGGCTCTTCTGATTCAGGCTAGCAAGCATCCTTTTTAGTATCACCCTGGAAACAGCAACCATATGGGCTCGCCCTAGCAACCTTACAGCTAAACACATATCTCTGCAAAAGAACATTGTAGAGATATGGGGGTTGTTTTTTTTTCACTCACGCTGGCAAGCTATACTTAAGTTGGCCAATGCCAACTGCTTGGCCACGCCCTAGCAACCATTCAGTGCACCCTAGCAACCATATAGCAATATGCCCCAGCCATATATCAGCACTACAACATGGTAGAGACATGGGAGTTGGCTATTGTGACTTAAAGGCTAGCAAGCAGCCTTTAAGTAATCTCCCTGGAAAATGCCTAGCAGCCATCTGAAGCACCCAAGCAACCATATATTAACAACCATATTTTGGCACCAGAACACCATAGAGACATGGGAGTTGCACCCTAGCAACTGTCTTGCAACCACCTAGCAATGCATTATTCACCACCCAGAACACTCTAGCAACCGCCTAGCAACCACATAGCAATGCCCTAGTGACCTCCCAGAACACCCAAGCACTCGCTTAGCAACCATTTAGCAACCATCCAGAACACCCAAGCAACCTCCTAGCAACCACCTATCAATGCCCTGGCAACCACCCAGAATACCCTAGCAACTGCCTAGCAATCACCCAGCAACAACCTAGCAACAGCCCTGCAACCATCCAAAACAACCTAGCAACCACCTGGTAAACCAACTAGGGACCACCCAGAACATCCTAGCAACCACATATCAACATGCTCCAGCCATTTCTTGGCACCAGAACATTATACAGACTCTTTTCACTTAGGGCAGTGTACTGAGGCCCTTGGTGACAAATTTTGCCATGGCAAGCACAGCTTACATTTTCTTCAGGAAATATGTACCCATGTAGTTTTATACTTTACTATTTATAATGGATGAATATTAATTATTGTTTTAGACTGAAGGTCTGCAACACTGCAGATTGTCTCTCCAGATAGGACAGCTCTCTTCAGATATTACAGACTCCGTTGGGTATGCCATGGATACATTCAATTTGCACAAAATAGAGTAAACAGGGGCCTGGGTAGATCTGCGAGTAAAGACGCTGACTTCTACCCCTGGAGTCACGAGTTCGAATCCAGGGCATGCTGAGTGAATCCAGCCAGGTCTCCTAAGCAACCAAATTGGCCCGGTTGCTAGGGAGGGTAGAGTCACATGGGGTAACCTCCTCGCAGTCACTATAATGTGGTTCTCGCTCTCGGTGGGGCACGTGGTGAGTTGTGCGTGGATGCTGCAGAGAATAGCTGTGTCTCCGCAATAACGCGCTTAACAAGCCACGTGATAATGCATGGACAGATGGTCTCAGATGCGGAGGCAACTGAGATCCATCCTCCGCCACCCGGATTGAGGCGAGTCACTACGCCACCACAAGGATTTAGAGAGCATTGGGAATTGGGCATTCCAAATTGGGGAGAAAAGGGGAGAAAAAAATAAATAGAGTATACATATTATACACTTCAGAAATAGTAAAGGTGGAACAGTTGTATAATATTCTGAATATAGCCATTGTGATAGAAATGTTTGAAGGTAAAATAGTGCCTAAAAGATTTGCATGTGTGGAGTAAGATTTGTAAAATTATTATTATCGTATTACTTGTTGCTGTATTGTTTGTGCACAGGAAGCTTCCAAGACTGCAAGACAGCTGTTGCTCCCATCGAGAGAGTCAGCAGATCCTTTAAGTCCTGTAAGTTGCAAGGTGGGACCTCCGTGGATTGGACTTGTTGGTCCAGCACATCCTATAGAGGCTCAATCAGATTGAAATCTGGGGAATTTGGTGGCCAAATCAACAACTTGAACTCAGTTATGTTCCTTAAACCATTCCTGAACAATTTTTGAAATGTGGCAGGGCGCATTATCCTGCTGAAAGAGGCCACTGCCATCAGGTAATACCGTTGCCACGAAGGGGTGTATGTAGTCTGCAACAATCACACTGCCTCTGCTGGTCTGCCTTCTTCCCATAGTGCATCTTGCTGCCATCTCTTCCCCAGGTAAACGACGCGCACACATCCACGTGATCTAAAAGAAAACGTGATTCATCAGACAAGGCCACCATCTTCCATTGCTCCATGGTCCAGTTCTGACACTCACGTGGCCATTGTACGTGCTTTTGGTGGTGGACGGGTCAGCATGGGCACTCTGACAGGTCTGCGACTACGCAGCCCCATATGCAGCAAGCTGTGATGCACTGTGTGATAGACACCTTTCTATCATGGCCAGTAATAGGTTTTTCAGCAATTTGTACTCCAGTAGCTCTTCTGTTGGATCGGACGAGACGGGCTAGCCTTCGCTCCCCATGCGCATCAATAAGCCTTGGGTGCCCATGACCCTGTCACCGGTTCACCGGTTCTCCTTCCTTAGACCACGTTTGGTAGGTACTAACCACTGCATACCGGGAACACCCCACAAGACCTACTGTTTTGGAGATGCTCTTACCCAGTCGTCTAGCCATCACAATTTGGTCCTTGTCAAAGTCACTCAGATCCTTACGCTTGCTCATTTTTCCTGCTTCCAACACATGAAATTCAAGAACTGACTGTTCACTTGCTGCCTAATATCTAACCCCTTGACAGGTGCCATTGTAACGAGATAATGAATGTTATTCACTTCATCTGTCAGTGGTTTTAATGTTGTGGCTGATCAGTGTATGCACAGTATTTGCCAAAAAGGTCTTCAGCATGTCATGGAAGGCCACATCTACAATGTGCATTTAGGCAAAGGAATGTGTGATGCAGCAGTTTCCTTCAGAATCAGAGCACGTGCTTTGTTCTACTAAAAACAGTGAAGCCCCATTTTTTGGGGGGCAACAGGATGTGGTGTAATTCCTAAAATTTACTGTGATAAACAATTTAGTCTTTGGTTTCATTAAAAAAGTATTGGAGTGAAATTAACCAGTTATCAGCATTTAAAAATAACGTTTTCGCCTCTGGAACAATTGTATGGGACTTCTTGTTTTCGGTTAAATTTGTTCATATTCGGGGGGTTTTTTGTTCCTTGAACCATTTTAATCTGCTTACAAGGTTAGCAAAGCAATGCATAAAGCGGTGGTCCCATAGACATTCTATGGGCAGTACACTGGTGAGGATACAAGGTCATTGGAGATGCTTCAGTGTGCTGAATAAAGTGCTTTTTTGAGGAAACGGCTTATCACTTAATTAATTGACTGCCTGTTTGCTAATCTACAACATGTTTTACAGTAAACAATCCTTTCGGAATGAACTGTGGAATTTACTATGATAAAATTGCTGTTTTATAAAAGGAGACATTGACAATTTTGTGACAGGTAGGTGTCAGTTTATGGCTCTCCCCGTTAATTTGTATGGCGTCTGCAAACGGTGACTTGCTGTCATAAC
Source organism: Myxocyprinus asiaticus (assembly GCF_019703515.2). Lineage (NCBI taxonomy): Eukaryota > Metazoa > Chordata > Actinopteri > Cypriniformes > Catostomidae > Myxocyprinus > Myxocyprinus asiaticus. Next base: position 7,310,424 of record NC_059347.1, read on the forward strand.
ACGCTAGTTGACTATTATGCTCTCCCTAGTCCTATGGTAAAAACATGGAGATTATCTCATAGAAGATCTCTGGTAGAAGTAGACCGATATATTGGTTTTACCGATTAATCTGTGTTGACAAATACTTTTTGGAACAATCGGTTATCAGATAAAATCCATGCCGATAGTTGCCGATATATATATATATATATATATATATATATATATATATATATATTTTTTTTTTTCATTTTGTCATTTCAAAATAAGTGTCCTTGGTGTTTTTCGTGCTTCTTTATACTTAAAAGTCCTGCATTATGCACAAATAATTTTATTTTCTTCTGGTTATTTTTGAGATTTTGGTTGAACAATAAACTGCATCTGGGATTTTATTCATTTTGGACTCTTTGTCTGTGCCCGTCATAGTAAGGAAAGTATACGATTTTTTTTTTTTTGACATTCTATGAATCGATTTTCAAAACTATTGGCCGATTAAGCTGTTATCGGCATTTCTCACCACCTTAGTTATTTGGTATCGACAAAATCCGTCGGTCGACCTGTAATCTCTGGTCCCCTCCCCCAGTGTATCCCTTCTCACAGACTGTGATTATGCATCCGCTTTATTTAGCAGCGTAAATCTAGCAAACTTTTTTTTGGTGCAATTTTCTTTTTATTATTTAGAGTAAATGTTTAACATTATACTTTGTATTATATTACCCCGCAAAAAGTAAAAAAAAAAAAAAACGAGTTACCACAGATGCAATGAGGTTTCTAACACAGCTGCTGAGAGAGTGACCGTTAATTTGTCATCTTCTCTATTTTAACTGTCGTAATCCCCCACTGTCTATTTTTGTCTTTATTTAGAAAGCTGTGGAAACGTAATAATGCCGTTTTTCTTTTGATGAAGCAAATGCGTAAGCAAAAATTCTATTTAACGTGATCTCCCATTCGCTCCCATTCACAACCATCAAAGTTTACCCTGCAAACGTTTACTTCCATGAAAGGGTCCATAACATTTATTTCTGACTAGCAACAGCAAGTAATACAATTTAAAGCTATCAACCATTTTTTCAAAAAACTAGCACATCATGTCCCGCCCAACTTCCTGTTTTAATAGCAAATGCATCAACAGGAAAGACAAGTTCTCATCAAGCCATTTCATTAAGTTTTGAAGAAGAGTCTTCAAAATTGTTCATGCTAACTGACAACTTTTTAAAGGACTCAAATGTCATGCTGAGAACTAGGCTAATTGCAGAGTTAATAACCTTTTTCATATATGTACCTTTTATTTGTATTTTAAATTTAAATGGTTCTTTACAAAATTCTTGCAGGTCCAGCATGCCAGCAAGCAGATCACAGCAGACAAACAATACAAAGGTATTATTGACTGCATAGTATGTATTCCCAAGGAGCAGGGCTTCCTATCCTTCTGGAGGGGCAACTTGGCCAATGTCATCAGGTACTTCCCAAAACAGGCCCTCAACTTTGCCTTCAAAGATAAGTACAAGAAGGTCTTTCTAGATGGCGTTGACAAGCGCACCCAGTTTTGGAGGTACTTCGCTGGTAAACTTACCTCTAGTGTTGCTGCCTGAGCCACCTCGCTGTGCTTCATCTACCCCCTTGACTTTGCCAGAACCCGTTTGGCTGTTGACGTCGGAAAGGCTGATGCGGAGCGAGAGTTTTCTGGCCTTGGCAACTGTTTAGTGAAGATCTTCAAGTCTGATGATCTGAAGGGTTTGTATCAGGGCTTCAATGTGTCTGTGCAAGGTATCATCATCTATAGAGTGGCCTACTTCGGTATCTGTGATACTGCCAAAGGTGGGTTTGAGTGGTTTTACTATAGGGCTAAGATCAGTTGCTTTTTTTTTTTTAAATCACTTTAAGTTGTACTGTCTATGTGCCATAAGTTTGGCATAAAGCTGTTCATAGGTAAGGTAAAAAGATGTTTACTTTAATGGTGGAATATTTTGTACAAAATCTCTTATACACCTAAAGAAATGAATACTACTTTTGACAGATGTTTAAAATGATGTACACTCTAGTCATATCAGTGGCCTAGAAAAATCTATTTCTATAACATTGCAGCATCCAAAAGGGGATGACCCACCTCAAGGCTAGCGTATACTGTTATTTTGCATGCTGTCCCATGCACAATCAAGCATTTTGAGATTTTGACTTTTAAATAGCTATAGAAGCTGACAAGGTGTTAAAAACAAACATAACATGTCTATGTTTTATAGGCATGCTACCCGACCCCAAGAACACCCACAGTGGTGAGCTGGACGATTGCTCAAACTGTCACTGCTTTTGCTGGTCTTGCATCCTATCCCTTCGATACAGTTTGTCGGCGTATGATGATGATGTCTGGATGCAAAGGAGGTAAGATCCAACACCCTCAACCTCCCACATAAGCAAATGACAGCTTTCTTACAATAGCTCTTCGGTCTCGAGTCAAATGCGCTCAAAGCATTGACAACTGCCAAATCACTATGTGGCCACTATTGAAATAAAATGCTTTCATTGCAGGAAAACTATATTATTTATTATTTCTATAAGATAAAAGTGTCATTTTACTGGTATCATTGTTTAGTTTGGGGAACTTTAGTTGAAGTTATCTTGTAGATGTTGCTTTTTACTTTAATTGCATATGAGGCCTTGAGTAAACTGAATGATGTCCAATAATATTGCATGATTACACCCTGTGCTATCTTTTTCTCTGGCTGACAAGCTGATCAACACCTTTGTCTTTCCCCGCATTGACTATTGTAATGCACTTCTTGTTGGGGTCTCTAAATCCACACATAACAAATTGCAATATGTACAAAATTCGGCAGCTAGGATCCTGACTAGGACCAGAACAAATGACCATATTACTCCTATTTTGGAATCCTTGCACTGGCTCCCTGTCATGTTTCGTGTTGATTTTAAAATACTTATGCTAATATATAAAGCACTGCATGGTCTGGTTCCTCAGTATTTGTCCAATCTTTTAACAGTATACACCCCGAAGCGTAATCTGCGCTCCTCCCAATCTGGTCTTTTGGCTGTCCCTCAAACATGTTTGCGTTCCATGGGCGACAGAGCTTTTTCATCTTATGCTCCTAAATTGTGGAATTCACTTCCAGTTGATATTCGAGACTTTAGGCATTTTAAAATCTTATCTAAAAACATACTTCTTCAGGTTAGATTTACTTTAGTTTTTTTAGTTTTGTTTTCTGATTTATTATTAGTTGTATTTTTGATATGCATGTTTATACATTTTCATACATTCTTATGTTTTGTATTCTTATATGCATGTTTTGTGTTTCTGATTTATTATGAATTGTATTTTGATGTGCATGTTTATACATTTAATTAAGCTTTATGTTTTGTTTTCTTATGTTAATTTTAACTATGTAAAGCACCTCGAGAAGCTACTTTTAATAAAGTTTATTATTATTATTATTATGTTTAATGTTGTAATGTTGTAATTTTCTCTATTTGCATATGTGTCCTTAAATTGATAAATTCTCTCATTTACTCACCCTCATGCCATCCCAGATGTGTATGACTTTCTTCTGCTGAACACAAAGATTTTTAGAAGAATATCTCAGCTCTGTAGGTCCATACAATGCAAGTGAATGGGTGCCAAAATTCTGACTCTCCAAAAAGCACATATAGCCATCATAAAGGTAACCCATATGACTCCAGTGTTTTAATCCATATCTTCAGAAGTGATTTGATAGATATGGGTGAGAAACAGATAAATATTTAAGTCCCTTTTTGCTAGAAATTCTATAGAGTATTTATAGTAAAAAAGGACTTGATGTATCTGTTTCTCACCCACGCATATCATATCGCTTCAGAAGACACTGATTTAAGCACTGGAGTCATATGGACTACTTTTATGCTGACTTATGTGATTTCTGGAGCTTCAAAATTTTAGCACCCATTCACTTGCATTGTATGGACCAAAAGAGCTGAGATATTCTTCTAAAAATCTTAATTTAAGTTCAGCAGGTAAAAGAAAATCATACATATCTGGGATGGCATAAGGATGAGTAAATGATGAGAGTATTTTCATTTTTGGGTGAACTATCCCTTTAAGGAAACTGAATGTAGTCATTAATGTTACTGTAATGTTGTATAATAATAATAATAATAATAATAATAATAATAATAATTCCTTACATTTATATAGCACTTTTCTAGGCACTCAAAGCGCTTTACATAGTATAGGGGGAATCACCTCACCCACCACCAGTGTGCAGCGTCCACCTGGATGATGCAACAGCAGCCATAGTGCGCCAGAACGCCCACCACACACTAGCTATTGGTGGAGAGGAGAGTAGAGTGATGTAGCCAATTCAGGGATGGAGATTATTAGGAGGCCATGTTAGATAAGGGCCAGTGGGGGGAATTTGGCCAGGACACCAGAGTTACACCCCTACTCTTTACAAGAAGTGCCCTGGGATTTTTAATGACCACAGAGTCAGGACCTCGGTTTAACATCTCAACCAAAAGACGGTGCTTTTTTACAGTATAGTGTCCCCGTCACTATACTGGGGCATTAGGACCCACACAGAACGCAGGGTGAGCACCCCCAGCTGGCTTCCCTAATATCTCTTCCAGCAGCAACCTTAGTTTTCCCCAGGAGGTCTCCCATCCAGGTACTGACCAGGCTCAACCCTGTTGAGATTTAGTGGGCAACCAGGCAAGAGATGCTGGGTGATATGGCTGCTGATAATGGAATGTTAGTTTTCTGATTCACGGTCATGGTACGGCGCTATATAATTGGAGCTATTTGCTTTTGACCTGACGTGCCACTCATGTCCAGTGTAGACTGGGTGTTAGGGGTAGGACATTTCTCATTCTAGAGCATCTTATTGGACAAAAATGGAGTGCAAGGCACATAATCAATATTTTTTCATCTATTTTCCCAGAAGAGAGAGACTATACATTTTAAAATATACATTTTTAGCGTATATCTGCTAAAAGTTAATACAATTTTAATCATACACTAGCATGTAGATGGCCTCAAAGCTAGTAGACATGGAAGTAAGAAAATTCCTTGCTCAACTCTTAATATAATAAATTGGATTGAAATGTATTATTTTGACTTCAGGATCTTAGTTATTTTTAAAATCCCCTCTCCACTAATCAGGAATCATTGGGAATAGTCATTAAAAAGAATTGAAAGGTGTGGGAGGCAAGTATTTAACTCTTTATACTTTTTTATTTTTTTTTTAGCTGACATAATGTACAGCAGAACTATTGACTGCTGGAGGAAGATTTCACGTGATGAGGGTGGCAAGGCCTTTTTTAAGGATGCCTGGTCCAACGTGCTCAGAGGCACGGGCAGAGCCTTTTTGCTGGTTCTGTACAATGAGCTCAAGATGGTTATTTAAACTGTTTATACAACACAAACCACTGAAAAACAAAACTTGTTCAAACCTGAAATGTATTGTCTGGCTAGACTCTTGCCTTATTTGTGAGGCCTGACTAGTATTATACTAGTTGAATCGGAGATGATACATGTACAAAAGCTGTGTTTCTTTTTTTCCTGCTCCCCTTGAATTCCCATGACTGGTTACTATTGTCATTCCTCTCAGATCGTTTAAACCTAAATACTGCTCTGTTCTCTGGCTGGCCTGTTTTTAATAATTACTTGAATACAAGTCAGCCTACTGAATAAACCTACACATGTCTGGTTTAATCTGCCATGGTTGACTTGTCTTCTCATGTGTTTAACTAACTTTGTTCAGTTTACATGACCACATGACAAATTATAATGGGAGAATGTCATGTTGTCAGAGCCTCTAATTTGATATCTCAGAAAATCCATGTTCGGAAAAACATACTACCATATTATTACTGAAGTTCATATTATGTATCCTTGGCACAGTATTCAAATTTTCTATGTGCATAGAATACCATGATGATCTACTATATTTGTCATTGTGTGGCATACAAGAGAGCACAAGGCATTGCACATCCATTTCCTGTTTGATGAATGAACTGGAAGTTACAGCTGAGTTTTTTTTTGCATGAAGGGCATAGATATTTGACACATTGTTGCACAAAACTGAAGTTTTGTTTCCAAGATTATAACTGGACGATGTGCAACATGATCTTCTACATGAGGTATGTGACAATGTAGCATTCTGCCGTTTGGCTCGGATGCCATTTCATAGACAGTTACCTGATATTTGAGTTGAAATCTAACAACTGGTGACGATCAGCATTAACCTACTTGCTGTACTGCCAAACAGTTACTTCTCAATTACAGTTTCTTAAAAAAATGTTGCACTGCTATTGTTTCACAAACTTTTAAAACAGTTACAGTACTTGAATAATAATAAAAATGTGTGCCCCCTTCTGAAAGTCAGCATTTATAGTGTAATATCTATGCTCTTTTTATTACAGACATGGAGAAAGCAATTTGTTAGCATTCCAATTCATTTTGATTGCAGTTGCTTGCAAAAACATTGTCTGAATAGTTACTTTAGCCCCGTGTGGTGAGGTGTAGCCATATGGCAACATTTTCTAAATAATAATTCTCAGCTTTTAGAAAAAAGCTAAAATATAATGCATTGTTGGCAATAAAAGGGCAGTAATATGCTGTTTTAAGTCACATGATCTTTGATTCTCCAAGATAACATTTTTGGCTAAAGCTTTCCTTATGGGGAAGACACCTGCAGAAGTTCTCCACAAGTTGCTCTATTAAACACATTTCGGTATGTTTCTTTTTTTTGCCTCATATTTGATGTTAATTATATGCTGTTTTTTAAGTGATTTATTTAAGCACAGTTTAACAGAAAATTTATGAAATTTCAGCATTACTTGTCCTTCAGTCTGAGCTGTAGTATGCTGTTAATCCATTGTCTAGTGTCATTAAAAGTTTACAGGTCATCAGGGGCATAGATTCCAGAGGGGATGGGGGGATGGGGGATGGGGGTAACCCCCCCCCCAATAATCGAAACAATGCTGCATTTTGTGTAGGCCTACTTCAATTGAAGCAAGGAAATTTTAGACCAATTAGCTGAAGACCACAAATTTAGTAACCTATAGTATTGTCTTTTGTACTCTGAGGGTCTCAAACTGGATTTCCCCATTTGATGGTGCTAAACATTTTATTTGTGAAATTAAAGTAGTGAATTCAAATTCAAGTTGCAAAAGAAAATTATAGTACAGGTTAATTCTATTTCTTTTTCATTATTAAACATGAATTAAAATGAGGCAGGATCAGTTAAAGACTGTGCATGAAGTATCAGTTACATAACAATCACACAAATAAAAGGTATGTCTTAATATTTAATGCTGACTTAATATTTTATACTGAGTAACTGAGCTAGTATCCTTTACTCAGTCTGGATCTTCTTCAACTAGAAGATCAGGATTCTTATTCAACTAGATATTGAACATTTGCCAACAGGACGGCAAGTAGTAGCATCACGGCAGGTGTGACCGTTTCAGCTCTATCGTTTAGTAGTACTATTGTTCCTCCTCCATCACCTGATAATTAGAAGATAAAAAGACAATAGAGACAAAAAGCTTATAGTAATTTAATAATATTTAATATTAATTTAATATATATATGTATATATATATTTTTTTTGGCTTTAAGGAGTTGTCTAGCATATAAATGACCTCAAAGGGAACAGACATGCATTAAAAGAAAAAAAAAGAAAAAATAATGTATCTATATAGAATTCCAGAATCATACGAATGTTTGAATTTTGTAACTAACTTTGGGTCAGAGTCGATGACTTCACATTTAACCAGTACACAGTGCGCTGTTGGGCTACAGTGGCCCTAAGGAAGGAGTGGACAAATATTGAAGTGTCTTAACCTGTAGTCACTTCTCTGTGGGTAATTTCATATTTATCAATTCATACTATAATCTAAAATGGTGAATCATATTTGCATTCTAATGTAACATTCTTCAGATTGCACAAATTGAATAAACTAGAATTTAAGAGTGTCCAACATGACAGTCATACAGTAAGAATTGGAGATTATTATTATTGCCCACTCTTACATAAAGTAGATGTTTTTCTCTGGAGCTGGTGGAATCCAGGTATAAATGGTGGAGTTGTTTTTTATGGTGGTGTTGGCATGGGTGATGGCACCTTGTTGGTTTCCTGCACACTGAGAAAACAAGTTTATGACCTTAGGTAACCGGTGTATCACTGGAATTACCAAATTAATAATGAATGTGGTCTTGTTATAGTTACCACACAATATATTCATAAATAGATATGATTTAAACAAGCAATTTAATCAATATAACTAGATAGGTTCAGTCTAATTTTTTTTTTTTTTAACCATGGTAGCCACATTTTCTACTAAAATTTCAAAACAACAGTTAGTATTACTATTTTAATTAAAATGGGATCTCTTTCAAAAAGATCAAAGGAATGTTCCAGGTTCAATCGGCAGCATTTGTGGCATAATGTTGATTATCACTAAAATAATTTTGATGCATCCCTCATTTATGGAAAAAAAAAGAAGAAAAAAAAAGAAAGAAAGAAGCAAAAATCTTGTTAACAAAAAGGCACTTACAATGTAAGCGAATAGGGCCAGTCCATAAACGTTAAGATTCACAATGTTTCAAAAGTATAGCCACAAGGCGGAAACATTATACATGTTAAAAGGATTTTAGCTGGATAAAATCACTTACTAACCTTATACAGTATGTGTAAAGTTATATCAAATTTTGCAGCTTCGTTGACAGCGAAACAGTGGTACACCCTGTAATCTGGTAAATGCCAATACACTAACGCATTAAGTTTCAGAAACTTTAATTTTAACTTCTCTGATGAAAGTACCAGCAATGCCAAAATACCAGTTTACAGATGGAACAACTAGTAAATAAGGTATCTTGGTGGAAACTGTGGTTAACATTGAAAATATTTGTTAGGGGTGCAATATTTTATGATGGGGGTCCTGCGTCAGTTAAAAGGATAGTTCACCCAAAAATGAAAATTCTCTCATCATTTACTCACCCTCATGACATTCCAGATGTGATGACTTTCTTTCTTCTGCTGAACACAAATAAATATTTTTAGAACAACATCTCAGCTCTGTAGGCCCAGACAATGCAAGCGAATGGGTGCCAAAATTTGGACACTCCAAAAAGCACATAAAGGTAGCATAAAGGTAATCCATACGACTCCAGTGGTTAAATCCATATATTCAGAAGTGACATGATAGGTGTGGGTGAGAAACAGGTCAATATTTAAGCACTTTTTTTTTTTTGCTAGACATTCTTCTCCCTGCCCAGTAGGGGGCGATATGCATTAAAAATGTGAATAACCAAAAACACAAGAAGAAGAATATGAAAGTTAAATTGGAGATTTACTGAGCAGAGAGGAGAATTTATAGTAAAAAAGGACTTAAATATTGATATGTTTCTCACCCACACCTATCAAATCACTTCTGAAGACATTGATTTAACCACTGTAGTCTTATGGATTACTTTTATGCTGATTTATGTGATTTTTGGAGCTTCAAAATTTTAGCACCCTTTCACTTGCATTGGTCTGGACCTACAGAGCTGAGAAAATCTTCTAAAAATCTTCATTTGTGTTCTGCAGAAGAAAGTAAGTCTGCAGATGAGAGAATTTTATTTTTGGGTGAACTATTCTTGTAAAGGAATCGACAGAATATGTGGCATAATGTTGATAACCACAAAAAATAATTTAGTCATGTGCCTCATTTATTTGTAAAAAAAAAAAAAAAAAAATGAAATAAAACAAAAAGAAATCAGAAATTGCGGTTACATTATGGCACTTACAATGGAAGTGAACGGGGCCAGTCCATAAACACTAAAATAAACATTGTTACATGTATCGCTACAAAACGTAAACATTATACACTATCACACTATCTGTGTACAGTTATCTCCAAAATTACAACTTCGTTGACATGACGACACAATGCAGGTATAGCCAGAGACTATTTAGCAGAGATGGGCCACTTCTATTAAAATGAATGGGAGAAATTGGAATGCCCATCCAAGGAGCTCTAGCGCCCGCCTTACAGGTAAAAGAGCCAATCACCTTTTAGATACAAATATTGCCTGTCAATCAACTCAAGAACATGGATGCGCATTAGCTATACAAGCCGGGAAAATTTTATTTTTTGGTGTAATATGAGGTAAAGAAACACAATTTATGATACCGGTTTTGTCAGATTTTACTACTGATTTAAAATATGCACTTTGATCATAATCTTGACCAACCGTTTTTGAGATTTTGGTGTTCCCCTATTCAAGTAGACAGGAGCTGCACTGTCATGAATGGAAATAGCCTCCCGGGAGCATTCCAAAGATGGCAGACAGTGGACTGACTTGTTAGAAACAATTTGGAATAGCCTATAAGCAATTTTATCATACTAAAATTGTTAACATGTATAATTTATACGTATTGGGGATATACTTTTGAGACAGTGTGAATTTTAATGTTTATGTACTGTCCCCTTTCACTTCCATTGTAAATGCCTTACTGTTACCATGATTTGCTCTTTTTTTCTTTTTATATAAGAGTGACAAGTCGAAAATATATTTTTGGGAAATCAACATTATTGCAACAAATGTTGTTGATTGATCTTAACCTGTATTGCACCTTGAACATTTGTTTAATTCTAGTCTGCAATTCTATTCATGTACTTATAAGTACAATAGAAGTGTAATCAATGCTGAGCAGTAACGGATTACATGTAATATGGATTACGTAATCAGATTAAAAAAATCAAGTACTTGTTATTTGATTAAATTATATTTTAAAATACTTGTAATTGAATTACAGTTACTTTTTTTATAGATTACATGATTACATATTAACAAGGCAATGGCAGTAAATTGTAAATATTTTATTGATCATCCTAATCAGTTGCTTTTTCAATCTTTTACATTTTTTCATTCTAAATCAGCACAGCGCTGATATATACATTCGGTAAATCTTTGAGTGTTTTCGGAAGGGGGGTGGTGGGGGGGTTGTGTGTATTGCACTCAGAACTGATACTCGCTACTAGCCAGCCAGGTGAAGATGGAGCAGTCTACCTCAGCATTTAATCACTGGATCTACAGAGATAATTTCATTTTCAAGAATGAAATTACACCAATGGTGTGCAGCTCACACACTGAACTTAATTGCTTCAAAGGATCTAGTGGATGCCATCCCTAAGGGTTCTGCCCACAGGGTACACAATAGTTCAACTGCAAAATGTGCAGGAATATGGAACAAAGCCCATCGCTCTACTGTTTCTGCTGATGCAGTGGAGTCCACTGCATGAAACTTAACATAAAACTTGACACAATTGTTCTTTGTGTGACTCAGTGAAACTCTGCTTTTTCAAAATATTCTGCTCATATAGAATATTCTTGCTGTTCAAAAGATAATATCTTGCACCTCAGCTTTGGAAATGTTTCACTCTTTTTAGATGAAAGCTTTGACCTTGCAACGTCATATGATATGATACAATAATGTTCTTAATGTTACTATTGTTTTATGCACTTAAAATTAACTTGATCTCTTAGTGTTTTGAATTATAAAATTTGGCCATGCATCATCATTGCTGTTAGATTTAATGTTTATTTCATTCATGTAATGTTTAATGCACGTTTTAAAACTGTCATAAGGAGCTCTTTTTGTGAGGCTCTTTTTGTTAGTAATAAAGAATGGAATAAATGTTTGTCCTCTTTGAACTTTTATGTTAAAATTATTATCCTACTCAAATGGATGTGACATAAAATAAAGGTTGAAAGTAATACAAAAGTAATCAGATTAGATTACCCCAAAAATGTAACCTACGAGATTACGTTACTGATTGCATTTTTTTTGTCATGTCATTTGTAATCAGTACCAGATTACAATTCAGAAGTAATCCACCCAGCACTGAGTGTAATAACTGACTGCAAGGCCTTACCTCTAAGAACTTTGTGTTGGATGGAGGTGTCTGCCAGGTTCCTATTGCATTTACAGGTGCATCTCAATAAATTAGAATGTCGTGGAAAAGTTCATTTATTTCAGTAATTCAACTCAAATTGTGAAACTCGTGTATTAAATAAATTCAATGCACACAGACTGAAGTAGTTTAAGTCTTTGGTTCTTTTAATTGTGATGATTTTGGCTCACATTTAACAAAAACCCACCAATTCACTATCTCAAAATATTAGAATATGGTGACATGCCAATCAGCTAATCAACTCAAAACACCTGCAAAGGTTTCCTGAGCCTTCAAAATGGTCTCTCAGTTTGGTTCACTAGGCTACACAATCATGGGGAAGACTGCTGATCTGACAGTTGTCCAGAAGACAATCATTGACACCCTTCACAAGGAGGGTAAGCCACAAACATTCATTGCCAAAGAAGCTGGCTGTTCACAGAGTTTTGTATCCAAGAATGTTAACAGGAAGTTGAGTGGAAGGAAAAAGTGTGGAAGAAAAAGATGCACAACCAACCAAGAGAACCGCAGCCATATGATTGTCAAGCAAAATCGATTCAAGAATTTGGGTGAACTTCACAAGGAATGGACTGAGGCTGAGGTCAAGGCATCAAGAGCCACCACACACAGACGTGTCAAGGAATTTGGCTACAGTTGTCGTGTTCCTCTTGTTAAGCCACTCCTGAACCACAGACAACGTCAGAGGCGTCTTACCTGGGCTAAGGAGAAGAAGAACTGGACTGTTGCCCAGTGGTCCAAAGTCCTCTTTTCAGATGAGAGCATGTTTTGTATTTCATTTGGAAACCAAGGTTCTAGAGTCTGGAGGAAGGGTGGAGAAGTTCATAGCCCAAGTTGCTTGAAGTCCAGTGTTAAGTTTCCACAGTCTGTGATGATTTGGGGTGCAATGTCATCTGCTGGTGTTGGTCCATTGTGTTTTTTGAAAACCAAAGTCACTGCACCCGTTTACCAAGAAATTTTGGAGCACTTCATGCTTCCTTCTGCTGACCAGCTTCTTAAAGATGCTGATTTTCATTTTCCAGCAGGATTTGGCACCTGCCCACACTGCCAAAAGCACTAAAAGTTGGTTAAATGACCATGGTGTTGGTGTGCTTGACTGGCCAGCAAACTCACCAGACCTGAACCCCATAGAGAATCTATGGGGTATTGTCAAGAGGAAAATGAGAAACAAGAGACCAAAAAATGCACATGAGCTGAAGGCCACTGTCAAAGAAACCTGGGCTTCCATACCACTTCAGCAGTGCCACAAACTGATCACCTCCATGCCACGCCGAATTGAGGCAGTAATTAAAGCAAAAGGAGCCCCTACCAAGTATTGAGTACATATACAGTAAATGAACATACTTTCCAGAAGGCCAACAATTCACTAAAAATGTTTTTTTTATTGGTCTTATGATGTATTCTAATTTTTTGAGATAGTGAATTGGTGGGTTTTTGTTAAATGTGAGCCAAAATCATCACAATTAAAAGAACCAAAGACTTAAACTACTTCAGTCTGTGTGCATTGAATTTATTTAATACACGAGTTTCACAATTTGAGTTGAATTACTGAAATAAATGAACTTTTCCACGACATTCTAATTTATTGAGATGCACCTGTAAGTCTGATCCAGACCGAGCCTCGAGGAGCACACCACGATAGTCTGGTCCTTTGATTGCAACTTGCAAAAAGACAAACATTTTCTATCAGTGATGTGATCATCACTTTAAACACTTAATTTAAAAAGGCTACTTAATTTAACATTCTTTGAAAGAGGCTCCACAGTTTGTACACTTAAGCCACACATGAATGTATATACAGTAAATGCCATTGCATTAGACTAGATAACAAAATATCAAGCCAAGCAGCTTTTATTTTAAGGAAAGATAGTAAGATATTTTATACACTATGTTGAAAAAACAAATGTTGTTAATTTAAATGTATAAAATGACACACTGTTCAAAATAAAAACTTTATTGTCAAACTTTAGTGGAACATAGTTAATGTGACGAGCCACACCTGCAGTTACTCAGCTAGGACAACTGTGTGACTGAGGGGAACTGACAAACTGACTTCTGGGGCCAGTTAGTCTGCGAGAATAGTGTATGTGAGAATAGACAGCAAGCAATTATATAGGACAACATTAAAGGTTATGTTGCACAATCATCATTATTGATGTAGTTCTAAGAGAATTTAGTGCATTTAGAAATATTCCCAAAATTCGGATTGCCTAGAATTTCATGGTGATGAAAATATACAGTATTTTCACAAAAACAAAAAGTTTCCTCTCAGTGTGAATTTCTGTTTCCTAATACAGTTAGGAATGACTAATTTTACCCCACATTTTACCCACTGTTTATTGTTTTTTCCAAGCAAATAACACCTCAAAAATTCATTTTCTTAATCCATATTTTTCTGTATATATATATATCAACTGTATATATTTATAATTTCAATATAATCTCTAGTTATATGCAAGTCTTATTATCTTTAAATTTGCTTCACTTTCATCTTATTTTAATAATGTTTAGATAGTTTCATTGTAAACAATTAGTGACCGATTTGCAAACCCATATCATTAATTAGTCTCAGATTAGTCTTAAAATCAAATCAAAAAGGCACATCTTGCTTGGCAGAACAATACACATTTATATACTGTACATATATACATTATAGTTGCCTTTAAAACATGAATTGATGATTAGAAGTATGATACATTTTTATTATGTTTTATATTATTGATAGAATATTTCATAACATAAGACTTCCATGCTATTTCAAGTATGGACCAATTTCATCACAGTTGAGCCAGGAAACTATTCAATAACAACAGTTCTTGACAGATATGTATGTATAATTTAGTAACAAATGAATGTACAACAATAGTCTTGTAAACCAGCCATGGCTCCCTACCTGTAACAGGTTTGCCAGTCTGAAAGGTGCTGCTGCTGGTCTGTATAGTGTAAGGAGCAGGGCTTGGCTGCGGTTGTGCCCCTACATGTCTCGGCATCATATCCACACATGCTGAAGTTGGTGCTCCATTTGGATAGCTCAAAGCACAGTTTAAAACCTGTAGTAGGACAACCCCTAAAATCATTGCATCCATCATTCCTGAAATGGGCCTTTTCAACAGCTTATTTTCAGAACGTCCAGCACAAAGTAATTTAAAAACCTGTGCTGGACAAACGACTTTTAAAAGGCAATGTTGCTGAGTCACAGTGGCATGAAAATGGTTGATTCGTGTCAACACGCCACATTGCCCCTCCTCTGCATGAAAGATTCACATGGTGTCAGGTGAGATGATATTCCCCCCAAAAAAAAAAAGGCTGTTTTTCTGGAATATGCCATTGATCTGGATGGTGAAACAAATACCTCCTCTCTCATGAAGGAAATAAGCATGAAAACTCTAAATGTTCTCAATTTTCCTTCCTAGACTTGTGCTGTATCACTCACTGTATTGTAGTAATAGTTGGGTGGTGGCATTTAAGAAAGGGATGTTTTGCAAAGATTTATTTTTTTTTTTTTTTTAGGCAGCCATGTAATTTTATTTCTGAAATACTTCAATTGCTAAAACTTATGTTCAAGACTTTATTATTCAGAAAATGTACAGACTTAGAAAGGCCCCAAAAGCATTTAGACACTTCATGCATACACTAAAAATCACAGATTTCCAACTGGAAACATATAAGCACACAAGACTGGAAACAAGAAGAACTGGTACTGGACAGCAAACACAAGGAGACTAAAATAAAGGTAAAATTGGGCTTTCCGCCACACACACACACACTAACGCGTCTTTTAAATGGAGCCATTGGAGCTGGGTGTGGTCTGAACAGATGGTGAAAGCCCATCCCAGGAGGTAATACCGAAGGGTGAGGACTGCCCACTTGATGGCCAGACCTCAATGGTGCTGTACTTCGCCTCTCTTGTAGAGAGCATCTGACTGATGTACAGCACCGGGCACTCAGTCTGTAAAACAAAAGGGAGAGAGAAATCGGGAGCATGTATCAACGGCCCACCACAAAGTGCAGCTTTCACCTGCATAAAAGCCTGTTAGCATGGCTCTGTCCACTGTACCGGGTCTGGGGCTCCCTTTATGGTGAGATCAGTCAGTGGGCTGGTGACATCCAAATAATTAGGCACAAACCTTCGATAGTAGCCAGCCAGCCCTATGAACTGCCTCAACTCCTTTTTGTTCTTGGGTCTTGGGCAGGCTGTGAATGCTGCGGTCTTATCAGTTTGGGGACACACTTGCCCTTGACTCAAGTGGATCCCCAGATACCGTACCGCCACCCGTCCAATTACGCATTTCTTGGGGTTTGCCGTGA
Source organism: Myxocyprinus asiaticus (assembly GCF_019703515.2). Classification (NCBI taxonomy): domain Eukaryota; kingdom Metazoa; phylum Chordata; class Actinopteri; order Cypriniformes; family Catostomidae; genus Myxocyprinus; species Myxocyprinus asiaticus. The sequence goes on from NC_059347.1 coordinate 7,326,657, forward strand.
GTCCCGCCCTCCGCAGTGACCTCAGAACCGCCCTTCAGATGCTGTATGTGCCGCTGCCAATCATTATTGTAAATAATGATGTAATCCAGATAGGCAGCAGCGTATGCAGAATGTGGTCTGTGGACACAGTCCATAAGGCACTGAAACGTAGCCGGGGCCCCAAACAAGCCAAACGGAAGGGTCACAAATTGGTGTAAGCCAAAAGTGTGGAGAAGGCCATTTTCTCATGGAACATTGCCGTTAAGGGATCTTCTAATATCCCTTTGTCAAATCCAGTGTCGAATAAAAGCGGGCCGTGCCCAATCGATTGAGCAGTTCGTCAATACGAGGCATTGGATATGCGTCAAATTTAGACACTGTGTTGACCTTTCTATAATCCATACAGAACTGGACCGAGCCGTCGCTCTTCGGAACCAGCACCACCGGGCTGGCCCAGTCACTGTGGGATTCTTCTATTACCCCCATATCGAGCATGGCTTTTAATTCTTCCCGAACCACTTTTTTTTGTGCTCAGGTAATCGGTAGGGATGACTACGAACCACTACCCCTGGGGTTGTTTCAATATGGTGTTCTATGAGGTTTGTATGACCAGGAAGGGGGGAGAAAACGTTGGAGAATTCTCTTTGCAACCAGGCCATGTCCGTGACTTGTGACAGGGAGAGATGGCCTCTAGCGATAGATCTGGTGACCGGGGTGCTTCGATTAACTTTTACATTCACCTCCAGCCCGAGCTCCTCCCTTTCCGGTACCACCGTCGCCAAAGACTTGGCACCTCCCTCCATGGTTTTAAGAGACTGAGGTGGTAAATTTCCCATGCTCTGCCCCATCTGTTCATTTAACCTCATAATCAACTTCCCTGGCCTGCCGTGTGACCTCAAAGGGCCCTTGCCACTTTGCGAGTAATTTAGAGCTTGATGTGGGTTGTAATACAAGGATTTTATCTCCCTGTGTAAATTCTCCTGTGATAGCTGCCCCAGTGTGTGGAGTTTTGCTCTCAGGTCAAGAACGTATTGAATTGAGGGTCACGTGATGCCATGCGAGGTTTGGACGTGTGAACGGCGAGCTCTGCGCACTTTGCTAGTTTTAACACTATTATTGTCATAAACTAGTGATATTCAATACACCCTGTTCCATAACTGTTCTAGGAAGACAATATGTCAAATAATTCAAAACCTCGGGCTCTGGAGACACTTATGTGCTCAAGCTGACGCCCCTGAGCAGCAGGCTGAGGACCAGGGATTTGATTTGGCTGGTGAAGTGCGGCAAATTCGGTGAGAATTGTTGAACATGTCAGTAATACTGATGAAGGTTGTTGCTGACTTGGAGGATCTTGCTGTAATATGTCGATCGATCACTGCCATGGAGACAAAATTCACTGAGATGGTTACAAGAGTGAGGGATGTCGAGAAATGGATCGATTATCTGGAGTCATCGGAGAGCTGTCTGGGAGAAACTGGAGGATATGGAGAAACAGAGTCAGCAGAATAACGTCCGTATTGTTGGAATTCCTGAGGGAGCAGAGGATCAGAATATGGTGGAATTCCTGCACGGGCTCTTTCCGAGTCTGCTCGACATAACAGGCCATAAGCTGGAAATGGAGCGAGCTCACAGGGCTCTAGCTTGACGATCCGCTGAGGGAGAAAATTCTGGCCAAATTTCCGAGATCATCCAATAAAGATCTCGTGTTACGCAAGGCGAGGAGTAAAGGAAGTCTTTCTTGGAAAAACCACAGCATTTTCTTGTTCCTAGACTTTGCAAATTCGACAAGAGAGAAACATGATCGATTCAAGGAATGCAAGAAACTCTTACATCAATGGAAGGTTGCTTTTGCACTGATTTTCCCGGCCAAATTGAGAATAGATGCTAAGGATGGCCGTAAAACATTCACATGCCCACAGCAAGCATTGTCCTTCATAAAGTCAATGAAGTAAGTTATTTTGTGGTACTCACGTTGCAGCCGAGTGGGCCTGACTCACTGAACATTCACTTGACTGTTCGAGGAACTGAGCGCCTTTTTTGTTTCTTTTTGTGCTGGTTCTGCCTAGCGGCTGGAGTTTGTTTTGTGGAATAACACTCATTCAGGACAGTGTTTTGGATGAATCTGCACGTTCTTTGTGCTTATGCCTCCTACTGGCTGGAGTTTGTTTTGTGGAGTATTTCTTGCAAGACATTGGAGTGATTAGGTCATTTGTTGCACTCATGTAGCAGCCAAATAGGCCGGCTCACTGAACATTAGTTTGACTGTCCAAGGAAAATGAGCGGCTTTATTTATTTATTTATTTTTTGTGCTGGTTCCACCTAGTGGCTGGAGTTTGTTTTGTGGAGGAACACACCTTCGGGACAGTTATGTGGATGAATCTACACGTTCTTTGTGTTTATTCTGCCTATTGGCTGGAGTTTGTTTTATAGATTATCTTTTGTTGTGTACTTCTGTCTCACATAATTTGTATAGAAACACCGGACTTGAGCATTCCGATGGCAAAAGTGTCACGGGGGCTCTCTTAGGCGTACATGAACTGTTTGAGTTTAGAGGGATGGACGCCAGTTGGCGCTGTCATGCGCGGGGTTAATGCATCTGTTTTTCTTTTTTCTGTTTTTTTGGTTCTGGGGGAAGTTCGGGGTTTGTTTGTTGCTCTAATGTTGGAATGTGGTCTTTATCATTTTGTTTTTGACACACAATCTATTTTTTTCTCATATGTCAAATGAGTGGATTGTCTCTCTCCACGTGAAATGTGAATGGGTTGGGGCACCCCATAAAAAGAAGGAAGGTTATTTCTCTTCTTAAGCGTAAGAAATATGATATAGTGTTTCTTAAAGAAATGCATCTTTCCCCGTAGGAAGCTATGGGGTGGACAGGTTTTCTTTAGTGCTGGCTCAAGTAAAAGCAGAGGAGTCATTACACTGATAAGTAAACATCTACAATTAAAATGTCTTAAACAGATTAAAGATAAATTAGGAAAAGTCATTATAGTTTTAGCAGAAATTCAGGGGCAAAGTCTTATTTTGGCTAATATTTATGATGATCAGGGCTTTTTTATAGATCTTGAAGGGATGTTGCAAGCCGCTGGCACCCCTCATAATATAATATTGGGAGGATGATCTTTTGATGGACTCAGTCTTTGATCATAGTGAAGCAAAAGTGTGTAAGCCCCCTAGAGCAACATTGACACTTCACAGGATGTGTAAAAATCCTGGACTTACAGATACACTATATGGCTAAAAGTTTTTGGACTCCCCCTTCTAATTAATGAATTTGGTTACTCCATTAAATCCAGTAAAGAAAAATCTTAATGTTCCTTTATGTAATGGCTTGGGCTTTGTGTGCTTCCAAATCTGTGGCAACTGATAGCCTTGTGTCCCTTTTCTGTTCCAGCATGACAATGCCCCTGTGAACAAAGTGAGGTCCATAAAGACCATTACCCATAAACCATTGTTTACTGTGTCTGGTGTGGAAGAAATTGACTGGCCTGTACAAAGCCCAGACCTGAACCCCACTGATCAATTTTGGGGTGAACTTGAACAGCAACTATAAGTCAGGCCCCATCGACCAACATCAGTTCCTCACCTCACTGATAGCCTTGTGTCTGAATGAGAGCAAATCTCTGCAGCCACGTTACTACATACAGTACAGTGGAAAGCCTTCCCAAAAGAGTGGAAGCTGTTATTACAGCAAAGGGGGAAATTGATGCCTAAGGTTTTGAAATCAACTGTTCATCAAGCACATATGGTGTCCACAAACTTTTGGCCATTTAGTGTATTTGGAGACTTTTGAACCCATCTGGTTCAAAAAACAATAAATTATAAATTTAAAAACATTTATAAATTTTTTTTCTTCAGTCCATAAGATTTACTCTAGAAGTTTTTTGTTTTTTTTTATATCTAAGTGCCTCATTTCATCTGTTGTTGATTGAACATTTCATCTGTTGTTGATTGCTCACATTTTAGTCTCAGATCACGCCCTGGTGTGTTTAGAGGTGTTGCCACATACGGAGAAAAAGAAATCATATAGTTGGCACTTTAATGTATCCCTTTTGCAAAATCCTGAATTCCAACAAATGCTAAAGGCTGGAATCAATGTTTATATGGAGACCAAATGGTTCTCAGTATCCTCTGTGGGCGTGGCTTGGGAGGCACTTAAGGCAGTTCTTAGGGGCCAGATCATACAGTATGCCTCATTCACCAAAAAATCCAAAGCACAAGAACTTGTGGAATTGGAAGGTAATATCAAAAGTGCCGAAGCAGAGCTGAAGTGCCAAATGTCGTCTAATGGCCTCAGAGAATTTACCTGATTGAAATACAGATATAATACTATTTTGTTGTGGAAGGTGGAGTTTTGGCTATTCAGGGCAAGATAGTCATACTTTGAGTCAGGGGACAAAGCAGGGAAGCTTTTGGCTAGATATGTAAAACAGAGAGAGTCTTTTTCTACCATTTCCTCAGTGAATTCTGCTGGTGGTGACATATTTACCTCAGCTATTGATATTAATAATGCTTTGAAAGAATTCTATCTTGATCTCTATAGTTCCACATCTTCGTCTACTGATGAAGATATTAGAAACTTTGTGGAACCATTAGAACTTCCTAAACTGACGACTGAGCAAAAAAATTCTCTTGATTCTGAGATAAACTTGGAGGAGCTTGGCGAGGTAATTAAGGCCTTCCCTACAGGCAAGGCTCTGGGGCCAGACGGCTTTGCCGCTGAATTTTTTTAGATCTTACGCTACAGAACTGGCTCTACTTTTGTTAGAAGTTTATATGGAATCATTAAAGAATTGAAAGCTTCCGCCAACAATGACACAAGCCCGGATCAGTCTGATTCTTAAAAAGGACAAAGATCCAAGCGAGTGTATGATTTACCGTCCAATTTCCCTGATCCCGCTAGACGTTAAAATATTGTCAAAAATGTTGGCTAACCGATTAAGTTATGACATCTCATACATATAGATCAGGTGGGGTTTATTCGGGGCCGCAGCTCTTCTGATAACATCAGGCGTTTCATCAATATCACGTGGTCAGTGGCGAATGATCAGACCCCAGTCACTGCCATCTCACTTGATGCCAAAAAGGCGTTTGATATGGTAGAATGGGATTCTTATTAAGATATTGGAAATATATGGATTCCGGAATACTTTTATTGGATGGATTAAGTTACTTTATAGACACCCGGTAGTAGTGGTACAAACAAATGGATTAATTTCAGATTATTTTACTTTGCATAGGGGCACTCGGCAGGGTTGCCCTCTTTCCCTCTTATTCTTCTGTCTTGCCCTGGAACCATTAGCAGCCGCGATAAGAAAAAAGGATGATTTTCCAGGGGTGGTGGCGGAAGGTGTGGCGCATAAAATGTTGCTTTATGCAGATGATATTTTATTATTCGTTTCTGACCCTACTAGATTTATGCCTTTCCTCCACAGAATTATTAATTCCTTTTCTAAGTTCTCAGGATACAGAGTCAATTGGTCTAAATCCGAAGCGTTGGCTCTGACAATGTACTGACCGGTAAAGACTTTTCAGCCAGGCGCCTTCCAGTGGCCCAAACAGGGCATTAAGTATTTGGGCATTTTATTCCCAGCAAATTTGTGTGATTTAGTTAGAGTCAGTTTGACCCTCTAATAAAAATATTTTCAAGCGATGTGGACAGGTGGGCTTCATTACATTTATCTATGATTGGGAAGGTTAATGTTATTAAAATGAATTGTATTCCAAAATTCAACTACCTTCTACAATCTCTCCCTGTAGATGTCCTCCTCTCTTATTTCAAGCAATTTGATAGCAAAGTGAAGTCCTTCATTTGGAATGGTAAACGTCCCAGATTACATTTCAGTAAGTTGCATAGGCCGATTGACAAAGGTGGGCTAGGCCTACCCAAGATTTTGTTTTATTATTATGCATTCGGTCTCAGACATTTGGCTCATTGGTCGCTTCCACCTGAGAGAGCCCTTCCCTGGTTTTGTATTGAACAGGAATTCTTGCCCCATTTTGCCATTGCAAAGCTAATCGGAAAAGTTAAGTTACACCCCGTTATCTCGCATTTGCACTCGGTATAGAGGGAAAAAAACTGTCCAGAGTGTTTAATTTGGACATTTATTTAAATGTTGCCTGGAGCATATGGCTGAACCCCAAATTATGTATTAATAAGTTCCCTTTCTGCTGGTCAGAGTGGATTGTGTGGGAGGTTAATACACTCGGTGACCTATATGAGAGTGGAGTGTTGAGATCTTTTGAAAATTTGTTTCAACATTTTGGGATTCCCAGATCTCAGTTCTTTAGGTATTTACAGCTGTGCCACCTGATCTGTACTATTTTTGGGAGTAGAATACATCCCCCTAAAGCGGCAGGTACTCTGGGAGTGGTGATTACTGCTTTTGGAAAAGGTCATGAGGCATTAATGTTTTATTCCCTCTGGGTCTGGGGGCATGGAGTTTTAACTTCTATCAAGAGATTATGGGAGAAAGATTTAAACTTGGTATTGGAGGAGGGAGTGTGGGCTAGGATTCTAAAAAAACGTCAAGTCTGCATCTAAAGCTGCAAGGGTTCACCTTATGCAATTTAAGATTTTATATCGATTCTATTGGACCCCCTCTAGATTGTATAGGCTTGGTCTTAAAGACACACCCACCTGCTGGCGATATCAATCAGAAGATGGAGACACAACCCATATTTTTTGGTGGTGTGTTAAGATCCAAGAATTTTGGTTGAAAGTTCAGAGTTTTATGTGTGATGTATTGGGCACTCAAATTTCAATTTGCCCCAGACTCTGTATTTTAAGAGATGGGGCAGTCATCAATATAGGAGATAAACACATAAATAATTGGGTTCTAACCAGTGTCATGATTGGCAGACAAGCTGTTTTAAGGGGATGGAAGTCGGCTGAAGCACCCTCATTTCAAGAATGGTGCACGGAGATGGGGAGGGTTGTGGCTTATGAGGAAACATCATGTAGAAGTCTGGGTTGGGAAATGGGGCAGCTATTTGGCGTTTTTGGAGGGCTCTCAGGGAGGGGCAGTGGAGAGAGAAGTTTAGTTTTAAATCTGTGTGATTATTTTTTTTTTTGTGTGTGTGTGTGTGTGTCTATAATCATTTGTGACCACAGGGATGTTGTTAAGGGTCAGGGTGGGGTTGTGGATTGGGAGGGGTAATAGTGGGGTTAAACATTGATTCTGTATATATATGTTTTGCTTTTCTTTGTTATCTATATAATCAATAAAAAATGTTAATCAGAAAAAAAGAACGTGTTGAATTTAATTTTTGCTGTTTGAAGTTCTCTCCTCCCAATTTTCCCTCATGACATCTAAGACCCTGTGAGGCTTACGCCCATACAATTATTCAAATGAACCCGGTGGAGGCTTGCGGGACCTCTTGTACTGCAAACAACAGGGGTTCAAGCCACTTATCCCAATTACGAGTATCATCGTGCACGAACTTACGAATCATGTTTTTCAGGGTTTTATTAAACTGTTTGACCAAGCTGTCCGTTTGTGGATGGTACACAACTGTCTGAATCAATTTAATTCCCAATAATTTGTACAGCTCGCGTAGTGTACATGACATGAAAGTAGTGCTTTGATCAGTGAGGATTTCTTTCGGAATCAAGTGCAATGTCTGGCTGAAGACGTTGACCATCAATCACTCTCACTTGGTCAAAGGCGTGCCTAAGGGTTTCATCTCAAGTCAGCTCGAGTGGGAAATCCCCAGCAGGAATCTTAACAGATCACTTTTACATTCTTATTCTTGTGTTTTTAGTGACTCACATTCTTCATACCCATCACCCCCTACTGGGCAGGGAGAAGAATTTTAAGGACTTAAATATTGATCTGTTTCTCACCCACACCTATCATATCACTTCTGAAGATATTGATTAAAACACTGGAGTCGTATAGATTACTTTTATGATGCCTTTATGTACTTTTTGGAGCGTCAAAATTTTGGCATATTTCCTCGCATTGTATGGACCTATTCTTCTAAAAATCTTAATTTGTGTTCTGCAGAAGAAATAAAGACACATACATAAGGGATGGCATGAGGGTGAGTAAATGATGAGAGAATATACATTTTCGAAACCATATGCTTGAAGCAACATTTATTTAAATGTCCAAATTAAACACTCTGGACACTTTTGTCCATACCGCTTGCAAATGTGAGATAACGGTGTAACTTCTCCGGTTAGTTTGATAGAAAGGCTCTGCAATGGCAAAACAGGGGCAAGGATTTCCTGTTCAATACAAAACCAGGGAGGGGCTCTCTCATTTAATAACATTTATCTATGACTGGGATGGTTAATGTAATTAAGCCCACTGCCCACATCGCTTGAAAACCTTTTTATTAAGGGGTCAAAATTAACTAACTAAATCACACAAATTTGCTGGGAATAAAATACCCGAATACTTAATGCCCTGTTTGGGCCACTTAAAGGCACCCAGCTGAAAAGCCGTTACCGGTCAGTACTCTGTCAAAGCCAAAGCTTTGGATTTAGACCAATTCACTCTGTATCCTAAGAACTTAGGAAAGGTATTAATAATTCTGTGGAGGCAAGGCATAGATCTAGTAGGGTTGGAGACAAATAATAAAATATCTGCGTAAAGCAAAAGCTTATGCGCCAGACCTCCCGCCACCACCCCTGGAAAATCATCCTCCTTTCTTATCACGGCTGCTAATGGTTCCAGGGCAAGATAGAACAATAAGAGGGAAAGAGGGCAAAAAATAATCTGAAATGAATCCATTCGTTTGAACCGCCGCTACCGGGTGTCAATAAAGTCACTTAATCCATCCAATAAAAGTATTCCCGAACCCATATATTTCCAAAATCGTAAAAAGATAATCCCATTCTACCATATCAAACGCCTTTTCACGGTGTCAAGTGAGATGGCAGCTACCGGAGTCTGATTGTTCACCAGTGCCCACATGACATTAATGAAATGCCTAATGTTATCAGAAGAGTTACGGCCCCGAAAAACCCCACCTGATCTATATGTATTAGAGATGTCATAACTTAAGTCGGTTAGCCAAAATTCTTGACAATATTTTAACGTCTAGCTGGATCAGGGCAATCGGATGGTAACTCTTACACTCGCTTGAATCTTTGTCCTTTTTAAGAATCAGACTGATCCAGACTTGTGTCATAGTTGGCGGAAGCTATCCATTCTTTAATGATTCCGTATAAACTTCTAGCAAAAGTAGAGCCAGTTCTGTAGCATAAGATCTAAAAAACTCAGCGGCAAAGCCGTCTGGCCCCAGAGCCTTACCTGCAGGGAAGGCCTTAATTACTTTGCCAAGCTCCTCCAAGGTTATCTCAGAATCAAGAGATTTTTTTTGCTCAGTCATCAGTTTAGGAAGTTCTAATGGTTCCACAAAGTTTCTAATATCCTCATCAGTAAATGAACACGTGGAACTATGGAGATCAAGATAGAATTCTTCAAAAGCATTATTAATATCAATGGCTAAGGTAAATATTTCACCACCAGCAGATTTCACTGAGGGAATGGTAGAAAAAGACTCTCTGTTTTATATATCTAGCCAAAAGCTTCCCTGCTTTGTCCCCTGACTCAAAGTATGACTGTCTTGCCCTGAATAGCCAAAACTCCACCTTCCGCAACAAAATAGTATTATATCTGTATTTCAACAGGGTCAATTATCTGAGGCCATTAGACGACATTCAGTGCTACAGCTCTGCTTCGGCACTTTTGATATTACCTTCCAATTCCACAAGTTCTTGTGCTTTGGATTTTTTGGTGAATGAGGCATACTGTACGATCTGGACCCTAAAAACCTCAAGTGCCTCCCATGCCACACCCACAGAGGATACTGAGGACCAGATGGTCTCCATATAGACAATGATTTCAGCCTTTAACATTTGTTGGAATTCAGGATTTTGCAAAAGGGATACATTAAAGCACCAGCTATATGATTTCCTTTTCTCCATATGTGGCAACACCTCTTAACACACCAGCGCGTGATCTGAGACTAAAATGTTTCCAATTGAGCAATCAACAACAGATGAAATGAGGGACTTTGATATTTTCAAAACAATCTATTCTAGAGTAAATCTTATGGACTGATGAAAAAAAAATATATAGTCCCTCCCAGATGGGTTCAAAAGTCTCCAAATATCTGTAAGTCCAAGATTTTTACAGATCTTATGAAGTGTCACTGTTGCTTTAGGGGGCTTGCACACTTTTGCTTCACTATGATCAAGGACTGAGTCCATCAAAAGATTAAAGTCTCCTCCCAATATTATATAATGAGGGGTTCCAGCGGATTGCAATATCCATTCAAGCTCTATAAAAAAGCCCTGATCAAAGTTAGGTGCATATATATTAGCCAAAATAAAACTTTGCCCCTGTATTTTAGCTAAAACAATAATGACTCTTCCTAATTTATCTTTAATCTGTTTGAGACATTTGAATTGTAGATGTTTACAGAGTAATGACTCCCCTGCTCTTACTTGAGCCAGCACTAAAGAAAACATGTTAACCCCATTTCTTCCCAAAATGTTCAGCTTCTTGCAGGGAAAGATGTGTTTTCTGAAGAAACTATATCGTATTTCTTACGTTTAAGAAATAACCTTCCTTCTTTTTATGGGGTGCCCCAACCCATTCACATTCCACGTGGAGTGCGCTAATCCACTCAAATTAACATTTGACATTGACATATTAGAAAAAATTTGTGTCAAAAATAAAATTATAAAGACCACATTCCCCATTAGTGCAACAATCAAACCCCGAACTTCCCCGAGAGAAAAAAAAAAAAAAAAAAAAAAAACCGGAAAAAAGCAAAATGTGTGCATTAACCCCGCACACGACAGCGCCAACCAGCGTCCATCACTCTAAACTCAAACAGTCCATGTACGCCTACGAAAGCCCACGCGACATCTTTGCCATCGGATTGCTCAAATCCGGTGCTTCTGTACAAATTTTGTGAGACAGAATTACATAACAGAAGGTAATCTATAAAACAAACTCCAGCCAACAGGCACAAAGAACATGTAGATTCATTCACAAAACTGTCTTGAAGGTGTGTTCCTCGACAAAACAAATTCCAGCTGCTAGCAGAACCAGCACATAAAAATAAATAAATAAATAAAATAAAAATAAACCATTCAGTTTCCTCGGACAGACAAATGAATGTTCAGTGAGCCGGCTGTTCATGAGTGCAGCAGATGACGTAATCCTTCCAATGTCCTGCAAAAAATACTCCACGAAACAAACTCCAGCCAATGGGAGGCATAAGCATAAAGAACGAACAGTTTCATCCACAACTGTCCTGAAGGAGTGTTATTCCACAAAACAAACTCCAGCCGCTAGGCAGAACCAGCAAAAATAAAAACAAAAAAAGGCACCCAGATCCTCGGACGGTCAAGTGTATGTTCAGCGAGACAGCTCACTTGGGGGCCACATGAAAGTCACCAAATGGTTTACTCACCCCACTGTCTCTACGAAAGACATCGCTTGTTGTGGGCATGTAAATATTTTGCAGCCATGCTTAGTATCTATTCTCAATTTGTCCGGAAACTTCAGAGCAAAAGCGATCTTCCGTTGATGTAAGAGTTTCTTGCATTCCTTGAATCGATCGTGTTTCTCTCATTGAATTTGCAAAATCTGGGAACAAGAAAATGCTGTGATTCTTCCAAGAAAGCTTTACTTTGCTCCTCACCTCGTGCAACACGAGATCTTTATCGGATGATCTCAGAAATTTGGCCAGAATTGATCGGGGCCTTTCTCCCTCAGCCGATCTGCGAGCCGGAACCCTGTGAGCTCACTCGATTTCCAGCTTATGGCCTGTTATGTCGAGCAGACTCGGGAAGAGCTCGTCTAGGAATTTCACCATATCTCGGCCTTCTTCATGCTCAGGGATTCCAAAAATTCGGACATTATTTCGCCGGCTACGATTCTCCAAATCCTCCAGTTTTTCCAAAACGCGTTGCAAATTTACTTTGGTCGCAAGCGGATTAGCAGATAATTCCCTCTCCGATGACGCCAGATAATCGATCCATCTCTCGACGTCCCCGATTCTTGTAACCAATTCAGAGAATTTAGTTTCCATCGCAGTAATTGATCGACGTATTACAGCAAGATCCTCTAAGTCCGCAACGACTTTCGTCAGTTGCTGTTGAATTTCTCCCGCCGCACCATCCAAACCGAGCCTCTGGTCTGCGGGCCCATCCGAGCCACCAGCTTGAGCACGTAAGTGTCTTTTAATATCTCCAGAGCCTGAGGATTTTTAATTCTTTGCCATATTGACTTCATAGAACAGATATGTAGCAGTGTGTATCGAGTCTCACCGGTTTATGACATAAAAATCATTAAAAACTAGCAAAGTGCGCAGAGCTCGTCGTTTACACATCCGCTCCTTGAATGGCATCACGTGATTCTTGTCTCCCTCCATTTTTTAACCTGCTACTAATGGCGCCAAAAGGGGATTCATGGGAAAACCAGGTCTCATTAATATTCATAAACTCATTACCATAGCTATTCTTACCTGTTAATATTGTATTTCTAGATATCGATAATAGTATTTTTACAAGTTAAAATCACATTTCATAAAATCACACAGACATTCTATTTTCACTAGTTGCAAAGGCTATTTTTGATATCAAGGCAATAACTGTTACTAGAGCTCCCTTTCCTGATATCAATAATAACATTGTTACTAGTAAAATGTTCATTCTTGATATCAACAATTGAATTACAACTAGTGAAAATGGTCATTTTTGATATTAGTAAATTAATTTGAACATGTTACATTTGGTATTTCTGATATCTGGAAATTAAATTCAGATATCAATAATTTGGACTGTAATTATTATATCTAAAGCAGCCATATCACCCTGCAGCTCTTGCCTATATGCCCACTAAAGCTAAGCAGGGTTGAGCCTGGCTAGTACCTGGATGGGAGACCTCCTGGGGAAAACTGAGTTTGCTGCTGGAAGTGGTATTAGGGAGGCCAGCAAGGGGTGCTCACCCTGTCTGTGATTGGCTAGAGGAGGAGCTGTCGATCAAGATCTAGTGGACCAATGGGGACGCATAACGCCCCCTGATTTACATGAAACTCTACTCACAAGTTTTGGAAAAGCAAGCGCAGAACTTAGAAACAAAAGCAAAAAAATAAAAAAATACATCATAAGCATACAAAAAAATGAAAATGAGCAAAATTGTCAGAGAGCATAAATAACAGTAATATAACCAAGGAAAACATGATTTTGTTTGCAATTCTTATGACTTTGAATTTTTCTGCTGTTTTTTTCTTTGCAGCATATTTTAAATGTGTTTTATATATTTTTGATTCATACTTGTTATTTTTTGATCTGCGCGAATTTTGTTTCTGCACTTTTTATCTTGATCTGCGCTTTTTATTTTTGCGCTTATTTTTTGATTCACTCTTATTATTTGAATCCACGCTTATTATTTTTGGATCCGTGACCACAATCCTTTTGACGGGATTTTGATCCCATACTATCGGTGTGAAACGTTACTAGTGAAAATTCAATTATAGATATCAAAAATTTGGGTTTTTACTAATTGAAATCTCATTTTTGATATCAAGAATGTGATTTCTGTGAGTGATGACATGAAAGTTGCGCATGGGATGCTCTTGGACTTTCCAGCATGACAATGACCCCAAGCACAAGGCCAAGTTGACCCTCCAGTGGTTACAGCAGAAAAAGGTGAAGGTTCTGGAGTGGCCATCACAGTCTCCTGACATTAATATCATCGAGCCAATCTGGGGAGATCTCAAACGTGTGGTTCATGCAAGACGACCAAAGACTTTGCATGACCTGGAGGCATTTCATTTTTTTCTTTGTTGCTATGTTTTGTTTTATGATTGTGCCATTCTGTTATAACCTACAGTTGAATATGAATCCCATAAGAAATAAAAGAAATGTGTTTTGCCTGTCACTCATGTTTTCTTTAAAAATGGTACATATATTACCAATTCTCCAAGGGTATGCAAACTTTTGAGCACAACTGTATATATATCACTTACAGTTGAAAAGGGCTGTTTGACTCACAGTTCACCGCTGTTCTTTTAAATCCAGCATTTTGAACATGATGTCTCCTTAGGTCCCGAGGGATTTTGGGATGGTGAAGTGTCCAGTTTATCCACACTTCAGAATCTCGCCAGAAATGGTAGGTCATCTAGGTATTTCTGGCTTACTGTTTTATGAATACTGAGGATTTGGACATACTACTCCATTGGCATACTATATAGTAGGAAATATGTATATTCAGACACAGTGACAGACACCACCTGTTACTCAACAAGGGAAAGTACATGCGCATTAGCTTGACCAGCCTAAAAACTATCGTTTTTTTTGTGTGATGTGAGCTAAAGCACAATTTGATAGCATTATTGTCTGATTTTTCTGCTGAATTGAAATGTTCTTTGATCATAATCTTGACCAACCATTTTGGAGATTTCAGTCTTTACACATTCAAGTAAACAGGAGCTGTAATTTTATGCCGCTTGTATCCATAGTAAATAGCTGCCTGGGAGCAGTTCCAAGATGGCGACCAAGTGGACTGACTTGCCGTGAAAGGAATTTGAAAGAGCATGCTTGAGATAAAATTAAATATTTAATGTATGAGGAAAAATCAAGAAGAGTATAAGGAAAAAGGTAAAAATCACTTTAGTAAAATATTTTATTGCGTTACTTTGCATGTAATTACTAATCAAGCTGTAATTGTCAATTTATGCAAAAAGTTTTAAATTACAATTTGTATGCATTTAGAACAGGTCCTACATACAATTGTAGCTATTCTATGGAGTGAGCCATTTTATTTCAAATGCTTTTCATACCTCATCATTTTCACGCAAATTTGTTAAACACAATACATAATTTTAGATATGGTGAAAATGACATGTATTGTTTCAAAATGCAAGACAGAAATAATCATTGTCCTGTGATGCATGTACAGTTGTCAGAAGTTTACATACACATAGGGTGAAGTCATTAAAACTCACTTTTTAACCACTCCACGGATTTCATATTAGCAAACTATAGTTTTGGGAAGTCGTTTAGGACATCTACTTTGTGCATGACACAAGTAATTTTTCCAACAATTGTTGACAGACAGACTTTCACTTTTAATTTACTATCACAATTCCAGTAGGTCAGAATTTTACATACACTAAGTTAACTGTGCCTTTAAGCAGCTTAGAAAATGGTCAAGCCTTAAGACATTTAGCTTCTGATAGGAGGTGTACTAAATTGGAGGTGTACCTGTGGATGTATTTTAAGGCCTACCTTCAAACTCAGTGCCTCTTTGCTCGACATCATGGGAAAATCAAAAGAAATCAGCCAAGACCTCAGAAACAAAAATTGTGGACCTCCACAAGTCTGGCTCATCCTTGGGAGCAATTTACAAAAGACTGAAGGTACCACGTTCATCTGTACACACAATAGAATGCAAGTATAAACACCATGGGACCACGCAGCCATCATACCACTCAGGAAGGAGATGCATTCTGTTGAAAAGTGCTAATCAATCCCAGAACAACAGCAAAGGACCTTGTGAAGATGCTGGAGGAAACAGGTAGACAAGAATCTATATCTACAGTAAAATGTGTCCTATATCGAAATAACCTAAAAGGCTGCTCAGCAAGGAAGAAGCCACTGCTCCAAAACTGCCATAAAAAAGCCAGACTACAGTTTGCAAGTGCACATGGGGACAAAGATCTTACTTTTTGGAGAAATTTCCTCTGGTCTGATGAAACAAAAATGTAACTTTTCGGCCATAATGACCATCGTTATGTTTGGATAAAAAAGGGTGAGACTTGCAAGCCAAAGATCACCATCCCAACCGTGAAGCACGGGGGTGGCAGCATCATATTGTGGGGGTGCTTTGCTGCAGGAGGGACTGGTGCACTTCACAAAATAGATGACATCAGGAGGAAGGAAAATTATGTGGATATATTGAAGCTACATCTCAAGACATCAGCCATGAAGTTAAAGCTCGGTCGCAAATGGGTCTTCCAAATGGACAATGACCCCAAGCATACCTCCAAAGTTGTGGCAAAATGGCTTAAGGACAACAAAGTCAAGGTATTAGAGTGGCCATCACCAAGCCCTGACCTCAATCTGATAGAAACTTTGTGGGCAGAACTGAAAAAGCGTGTGCGAGCAAGGAGGCCTACAAACCTGACACAGTTACACCAGTTCTGTCTGGAGGAAAGGGCCAAAATTCCAGCAACATGTGGAAGGCTACCCAAAACATTTGACCCAAGTTAAACAATTTAAAGGCAATGCTACAAATTGTATGTAAACTTCTGACCCACTGGGAATGTGATGAAAGAAATAAAAGCTGAAATAAATAATTCTCTCTACTATTCTATTCTGAAATTTCACATTCTTAAAATAAAGAAGTGATCCTAACTGATCTACGACAGGGAATGTTTTCTACGATTAAATGTCAGGAATTGTGAAAAACTGAGTTTAAATGTATTTGGTTAAGGTGTATGTAAACTTCTGACTTCAACTGTATATCCACAGTTGGACATTGTTAGGGAAATTAAATAAACTAGTGAAATTCTGAAAAGTGTTTGAAGGTAGATTATTTTTAAAAAGGTCAAAAAGTTCCAATATAGTACAAAAACAAACAAACAATAAAACAGCTGGAAACAAATTCAATAAAGTTCAGCAAAGTTGCTTTATTATAGAAACGTGTCTTGAAAAATTTCCATACAAATCTTTAATTACACGTATTCAGAAATTGTTTTCGCTCATTCTGACAGAAGTCAGAATATATTCAAAGTTGGTTTCTTTTTCTCCTCTTTGATCCTCTTCCGTGATTTTTTTCAGATGGTCGCCATCTGCCACCTTTGCTCTTTTATTGGCTTCTCCCAACATGATCGCTGGTCCTTTATTCACAGCTGTGGTGGTTTTATCTTTTATGAAGTCCTCTTTGACCACTGGCTCAATGATTGCACCCATTTTAGTGACAATCTTGGGTGTCGTCATCTTCTTCACAGTGCTTTGTGTGTTCCATGTCTGTCCGATAGGAGTACGGATGCAGGACTCAAACAGTGCAGTGTTTTGAAAGGGGAATGGTAGGTGACTAACATATGAAAGAGAGTTTAAATGAGAGAGACAGGGTTGGGCTCCCTATCAATTCATGAGTGTGAATTTAATCTAAACTGGCCACATCTGTGGCAACAGCCACAGTACGTTGAGTTGGAATTTGAATGGACAGGACAAGGAATTTTCTGAATTGCAATTCAAAGATATTCAAATGTTCTTCCACCATTCTGCATAAAATGTATTAATTTATTAAGTATAGAGACTCCAGAGCATTAGTCACTATATAGTCACAATAAAGTAAATCTCTATACTAAAGTATACAGATTTACTAAGTATATATATATATATATATATGTTTGGGCTGTCAAATTTTTTACATCAAATTAATTAAATGATGTGCAGATTAATTAATTTAATTACTCGTAATTATTCTCATATGAATATTTATTGAGAAAGGCTCCAAAATCAATGTAAAATTATATAATATTTAAAAAACAATTGAGAAAATTGAAATATATTACATCATATGCATACAGTATATTGTGGCAACAAACAAGCATTTAGACAATAGAAAAAGTGTCTTTAGAAGACAAAATATTGTTTGTTTTCATTTCTATTTAATTAAATGAAACCCTATTATTGGCCTACTTCCCTCTGCTGTTTTTAATTGATGGTCTTACTACAAGTGTCAGATGGAAGCTTTTGGGGGTGACAAACTTTGATTGCGTTATTGGTGTTCATTGTCTCTAGTCATAAGCTCTGTGTTTTTAGAAAGCTGTGTCAAGTTAAATGAAGTTTGAAACTTTGATAAACGAGTCTCAAGAACCATTCGTTCTGTTGTGATCGGTCCAATAGACTTTGAGAGCAAAGGCGTGTCTGTGGTTGGCTGCGCTGCCTGCTCGTCTAACGTGCACACTTGTAAAAAACAGCCCAAGCCATCGTAACAAGTTCTAAAGTGAAGTTTTCGAATTAGTAACGGAGGCTTGGGCGCATCTTTTGAACAGATCCTGATCCGTGGCGAGAAAGTAGTTCCATGCACAAGAGCGTTTATTTGGGACAGTCCTGAGTTTTTCCTCATTTATTTATTTACTTATTCATTGAAACTGTTATATAAAGGCAAAAATCACACTCGCAATCTTGCTGTATGTCCATATATAAGCACGTCTGTGATTACCTGCAGCACAAGACCTATACACTGATCAGCCACAACACTAAAACCACCTGCCTATTATTCTGTAGGTCCCCATCGTGCCACCAAAATAGCGCCAACCCACATCTCAGAATAGCATTCTGAGATTATATTCTTCTCACCACAATTGTACAGAGCGGTTATCGGAGTTACCATTGACTTTGTCAGTTCAAACCAGTCTGACCATTCTCTGTTGACCTCTCTTATCAACAAGGCATTTCTGTCCATAGAACTGTTACTCACTGGATGTTTTTTGTTTTTGGCACAATTCGGAATAAATTCTAGAGACTGTTGTGCGTGAAAATCCCAGGAGATCAGCAGTTACAGAAATACTCAAATCAGCCTGTCTGGCACCAACAATCATCCATGCGATTGTCTAATCAGCCAATCCTGTGGCAGCAGTGCAGTGCATAAAATCATGCAGATACGGGTCAGGAGCTTCATTTAATGTTCACATCAACCATCAGAATGGGGAAAAATGTGATCTCAGTGATTTGGAGCGTGGCATGTTGGTGCCAGATGGGCTTGTTTGAGTATTTCTGTAACTGCTGATCTCCTGGGATCTTCACGCACAACAGTCAACAGAGAATGGTCAGACTGGTTTGAACTGACAAAGTCTACGGTAACTCCGATAACTGCTCTGTACAATTGTGGTGAGAAGAATATAATCTCAGAATGCTATTCTGAGATGCGGGTTGGCCCTATTTTGGTGGCACGATGGGGACCTACAGAATAATAGGCAGGTGGTTTTAGTGTTGTGGCTGATCAGTGTATAGGTCTTGTGCTGCAGGTAATCACAGACGTGCTTATATATGGACATACAGCAAGATTGTGTAAAGATAATGGTGTGAAAAACAAAAAACATCCAGCAAGCAGTAGTTCTGTGGGCAAAAATGGCTTGTTAATGATAGAGGTCAGAGGAGAATGGCCAGACTGGTCCAAGCTGACAGGAAGGTGACAGTAACCCAAATAACCACACGTTACAACAGTGCTATGCAGAAAAGCATTTCTGAATGTACAGCATGTTGAACATTGAGGTGGATGGGCTTCAGCAGCAGAAGACCCCTCCGGGTACCACTACTGTCAGCTAAGAACAGGAAACTGAGGCTGCAGTGGGCACAAGCTCACCAAAACTGGACAGTAGATGATTGGAAAAACATCGCCTGGTCTGACAAATCTGGATTTCTGCTGCGGTACACAAATGGTAGGCCCACTGTAGCCTCAGCTTTCTGTTCTTGGCTGACAGAAGTGGAACCTAACGTGGTCTTCTGCTGTTGTAGCCCATCAAATCTTTTTATGCTTTACCTTGTAAATTTTTTTTTTTTTTTTTAAATACATTCATTTCAAATCAGATTTTCAACACGCTCCAAAAAAAGTGTGGACAGTCGAGTTTTTACCACTGTGTAACTTCACCATTTCTTCTAATAACACTTAAGTGTTGGGCACTGAAGACACAAATTACATTTTAGCAAGCTGAATTTTCCCCATCAATCCATTATTCAGGTCTTCATCTGTGCAATTGTACGGGGCCTTTGTTGCCGTCTTTTGCGATTCATAATGTGCCACACACATCAGGACAACGCAAAACCACATACTGCCTGGATTACAAGTGCATGGCTGCGTAAGCAGAGGATGCAGGTGATAGATTGGCCTGCCAACAGTCCTGATCTGTATCCAATTGAGAATGTAAATTGCATTATAAAGTGCACAATGTCAATGAAGGCCCCGCACAATTGCACAGTTGAAGACCTGTAAATCACTTGCATATGCGACTAAATTTCACACTATGTGACTAAAAATGACTTACTAGCCACTTGGCTAGTAAACATTCAGATTTTACTCATGAGTGATCGAATTGCGTAGTGGTGAAGAAGACTTTTAGCACAGAGGCCCTTTCACTGCATGCTGTCTCTCATGAGAGCGCCCTCTGAAGGAAATTTGCCTTATTTGGCTGCAGTGGGTCCTGAAGTGTTGTAGGTTGCGCTGTCACCATCACTATAATTGAGCTGTGATATTCTATAGTTACAATTACATTGCATTTAACGACTTCAACTTTTCCACGTTTTCACAACGTTCTCCGTTTTACAGACTCTACAGACCAGTAAAGTTTGACGTCTATTGGAAGGTAAATGGTGTTGCAAAACTCGAGAGCACGTAGACTTGAATTTGAGAACATGTACAATTAATATTAGTATACGCAAGTCAATACACATTATGTGAGTAAAGTTCTGTTTGACTACTACCGTGTATTGTGTCCAAAGACGAGATCCAACCATTCCGTTTTAATTTCATGTCTCTTTTAATATCCTTTATTGTTTACAGTCGATTGTTGTTCAAAAAGTCAAAAGAAACAAGAATTCTAATCACACACAGAAAGGATGAGGAAAAACATCCGCCAAACTTCTCTCATTAATGTGTGCTGTGCTCATTCAACTATAAATACTTGCTCGATGAACTGCCGGTTCTCTGAAAACAAAGGGCATTTTCACACCTAGTTCGTTTGAGCACTCCAAGCACTCTCATAGCGGTATAAAGTGTATATGTGAACAACCCAAGTGGTCAGATCCACCTCAGGAGGTGGTCGAAGAATGGTTCGTTTGTGGGTCTTTTTGTGGTTCGATTGATTTGTGCGATGTGAAAGCAAAGAGGTACCAATCTGCTTTGCATTTTATGATTCAAGTACCTCGTGACTAGCAAAACATAGCTGCATTACATACTTCATAGTCCAGTCACAATTTACTGTCCACATATGGGAATTTTAAGCGAATATAGATATACCATGATTACCATGATGTGTTTTTGTGTCTCATATTCCATTCTTGCTGTATTATTTGAGCACCAAATGAACGGACCGGCCGTATTCAGAGCAAAGCGTTAAGATGAACTGCTCTGATGGGCATACCATCTATGGAGGTTCGCGCCAAACACCCACGAAAATACAAGTGAGGTTTTGTATAGTTTCACTTTAATAATTTAATTTTTTTTGCACAATGGCAAATGTTCTTGGCTCATACACACAATGTAAATGACACGCAGGAGTAGACACTTGCTTGCTCCATTACTCTCGAGATTATAGATAAAGAAACATATTTTCAAATGCACACAGAATTACAAATGTTTTCCTTCATGCAAAATAAGGGCTTGAAGGTTTTATTGAAGAGCTTTAACATAACGTGAGAGTGTGAAGAATTTAGGACAGAAATACAGTATACATTATTAATATTGCATAATGTAATATCATTGCCGGTGTTGTCTGGGTTTCATAAATTATTTAACATATAAAATATTACTTTTATGTAATTCTATCCCTGTGCAATAATTTTTAATGAAAAATTCAATATTTTTTAAAGCCTTAAATGTAATCATATAGTCCCATTTTATTAAATGATTTCAAGTTAAATATCAATAAATTACTACTTAAGGTGTAGGCCTAACTGTAATAAGCATACATACACCTTAAGAAGTATGACTATTTGTATGTCAATTGCTTATCATAATAACCACAATTATTTATGAAAAATTATTGCCAGCCAAATTTTATAATCGTGACAGCCTGCTGCAATGGGGTCTGAGTTCTTAAGGTGCTGTGGTGTGAACAACAAGGGGTCCGAGACCACATTAATGTGAAGAGGACCAAAAAAGATACTGGGACCTCTTTTAAGTCCACTTACATTGTGAACACCAAAAGCACCGAGGTTATTTGTGGCTAGTTCCCTTTCAGGTTCACTTTAACCGAACTGGGTTTTGTTCACTTAAAACGTATTATATGTGAAACCACCCTTAAAGATAAATTTTAGTGCTCATATCAATGTAAATACTTTGTAAGTCGTACAAATTATACATATAAATAAAATATTAAAAAATACGTGTAATAAACGTGTAAATATTAAAGGGGTGATCATACATTATGGAATATATGAACTTCAAGAAACACTGTAAATACTGAAGAATCTAACAGATAGGCTTTTGCAGCATCTATGCATGGGTTTGTAAAAAATCTGTGCAAAGTCCTGCCCCATAAACTTTTTTTTTTTTTTTTTTACATAGTAAATTTGATAAAGTAGCACTTAAATATTACATGTGGAATTCTATTTCAATACCTTGAATATTTTTAATACCTTGTGAATATTTTGTTATAAATGTGTATGAAATTTTAAACAGTGAGATCAGCTTGTATCATTATTATAAATGTAATTTCATGACATATAAATTGATGTGAAATTTGTACATTTTTAAAAAGCTAAAATGTGATTAAAATGATGAAAAGCGAAATATGAAATAAAATATACACTGACATACTAAAGTGTGTGAAGTCATATATATATATACGAATACTATATATACTGTATATTTGAATCTTCACCTTTCCGGTTTGCTATATCCTTTTTAGTTGCATTATGCTTAAATGTCGACAAAAGTCTGGTGAGTAAAAACAAAAATGTACTAGCCAATGGCAATTCCTTCTCCAACGTGTCTGTAGAGGATTGATAATGGATGCATGGGGGAACATTTTGCTTGCTAAACTTGTGTCTTCAGTGCCCAAACGCTTAATAAGTGTTATTAGAAGAAGTGATGTCACACAGATGTAAACACACGACTATCCCAGCTTTTGTGGAGCATGTTGCAATCATCTTTTTTTGAAAAAAACAAAAAACAAAAAAAACAATTAAATTCACCAGGTAAAACATCAAATAATATGTTGTTGTAGTGCTTTCAATATAGCACAGGGTGAATCAAATTTACATATCATTCCTTTTTGTTTTTATTAGCATTTTCCATACTGTCCCAACTTTTTCGGAATTGGGGTTGTACATATATTCATATATTTTATATATATATTAAATATTATGATGATATTATTAACTTTGAGCTGAAATTGATAAGATTGGTTACCTGATGGGCAGAAACTGATGCATTTCTCTTCTCTGATATGATAACATCAGGTAGTTTCTGGTCTTGTCTTGGAGGCGGAGGGGCCATTTTCATCCTAAATCTACAGAGACATATGAATATCAGAGAAACAGCTATGAATTTGTAGCATCATCAATTCCTAAGGTTTACACATAAACTGATGTCTAATAATAAAATGCTCTCTAGAATGAGAGCATCCTTTCCCTCTAATACCACATGCCACTGACTAGCCATACTAAGTCATGGTTCATGGCTGTGATGTAAACTAAGGGCTATTAGCCAGTTAAAAACAAAAGGGAGGAGCACTTCGATACGTCCCGGCCCAACTTCCTGTTTCAATATGGAATACGTCAACAAAACTACCTTTTGCGTTTCTGGCATGAGGGTCTGACACCAACACCCCCCCCACTCTCCCCAGCCAGGCAGTGTCAGGTCCACAATTTTAGGTCGTCCCACCTCTTCCTGTTTCCTTTTCTCTTTTAGGAAATCAGATATGACATCATCTCCAGCGAAAGCCTCCTTGATAATGTTGGTCTGTTCATCATGCTCCTAACACAAAAGGGAAAGCATTTTAAAAAGCAGCAAAAGGCTGTAAATAACGTTGGTAGGAGTTTCTAAACCCTTTGCGTTATTTATTGACATATATAGTGTATTTACTCTGATAAAAGCATTCACTGCTAAACTAAACATCAAAGTTAATAGAGCAAAACAGTTGGGTTCTGGAAGTAAAAATCCCATTCATTTTCTCCATAGGTGGATTCATTTTTAACATTGAGCTCCGAGGTTATTTATCGATGGTATATGCTTCTGTTGAATCCATTAGTCTGTGTTATGTCAACATAATAAAAAATAAAAAATAAAAACATGTTTACATGTAACGTTCTTTTTGGAAAAGAACTACACTACCCATGATCCTGAAGAGAGACGCTGGACCAGAGAATCACAGCCAACAAAGTGCACCAAACAAGTGCTGCTGCTACAGCTCACTCGCATGATATACTGTAAATGCCACAATCGAATCGATCTTCCTTCACTCTCAAACCACTTATACAGGTGCATCTCAATAAATTAGAATGTCGTGGAAAAGTTAATTTATTTCAGTAATTCATCTCAAATTGTGAAACTCGTGTATTAAATAAATTCAGTGCACACAGACTGAAGTAGTTTAAGTCTTTGGTTCTTTTAATTGTGATGATTTTGGCTCACATTTAACAAAAACCCACCAATTCACTATCTCAAAAAATTAGAATATGGTGACATGCCAATCAGCTAATCAACTCAAAACACCTGCAAAGGTTTCCTGAGCCTTCAAAATGGTCTCTCAGTTTGGTTCACTAGGCTACACAATCATGGGGAAGACTGCTGATCTGACAGTTGTCCAGAAGACAATCATTGACACCCTTCACAAGGAGGGTAAGCCACAAACATTCATTGCCAAAGAAGCTGGCTGTTCACAGAGTGCTGTATCCAAGCATGTTAACAGAAAGTTGAGTGGAAGGAAAAAGTGTGGAAGAAAAAGATGCACAACCAACCGAGAGAACCGCAGCCTTATGAGGATTGTCAAGCAAAATCGATTCAAGAATTTGGGTGAACTTCACAAGGAATGGACTGAGGCTGGGGTCAAGGCATCAAGAGCCACCACACACAGACATGTCAAGGAATTTGGCTACAGTTGTCGTATTCCTCTTGTTAAGCCACTCCTGAACCACAGACAACGTCAGAGGCGTCTTACCTGGGCTAAGGAGAAGAAGAACTGGACTGTTGCCCAGTGGTCCAAAGTCCTATTTTCAGATGAGAGCAAGTTTTGTATTTCATTTGGAAACCAAGGTCCTAGAGTCTGGAGGAAGGGTGGAGAAGCTCATAGCCCAAGTTGCTTGAAGTCCAGTGTTAAGTTTCCACAGTCTGTGATGATTTGGGGTGCAATGTCATCTGCTGGTGTTGGTCCATTGTGTTTTTTGAAAACCAAAGTCACTGCACCCGTTTACCAAGAAATTTTGGAGCACTTCATGCTTCCTTCTGCTGACCAGCTTTTTAAAGATGCTGATTTCATTTTCCAGCAGGATTTGGCACCTGCCCACACTGCCAAAAGCACCAAAAGTTGGTTAAATGACCATGGTGTTGGTGTGCTTGACTGGCCAGCAAACTCACCAGACCTGAACCCCATAGAGAATCTATGGGGTATTGTCAAGAGGAAAATGAGAAACAAGAGACCAAAAAATGCAGATGAGCTGAAGGCCACTGTCAAAGAAACCTGGGCTTCCATACCACCTCAGCAGTGCCACAAACTGATCACCTCCATGCCACGCCGACTTGAGGCAGTAATTAAAACAAAAGGAGCCCCTACCAAGTATTGAGTACATATACAGTAAATGAACATACTTTCCAGAAGGCCAACAATTCACTAAAAATGTTTTTTTTTTTATTGGTCTTATGATGTATTCTAATTTTTTGAGATAGTGAATTGGTGGGTTTTTGTTAAATGTAAGCCAAAATCATCACAATTAAAAGAACCAAAGACTTAAACTACTTCAGTCTGTGTGCACTGAATTTATTTAATACACGAGTTTCACAATTTGAGTTGAATTACTGAAATAAATGAACTTTTCCACGACATTCTAATTTATTGAGATGCACCTGTATATTTGTTAATATCTGTATATTTTGAAAGTAAATCAATAAATAATATCTATCTATAATGTATGTATATACTGTATACATATCTATATATATTTTTCAGCACTTGTAATAATCAATTTTAAATCAATAGATTTCATTTTTCTATAGTTTTCAATATGATTACATCATTCGTAATGCTTCATGGGACTCAGTTTTGTACCTTGTGTCTTTTTGTCCAAATTTCAAATAATGTTTTGCTTCAAATCGAAGTTTGTAATATTGTGATTCACCTCAGAGCAGGTTGGTTTGGTTCATATCTTTGAACTCTTTTATGAAGGTTTTTATCAAATCCCTATGGACAAAATGAATGGGAAAAACACTTCAGGAACCGACGACTGAAATTCCTTCAAAATCATCATATAGGCTCTGTTCCAAAACCAGCTGGGTTGCCTACGAAGGCAGCATTTTAAGAAAATATAGGCGTAACAATGTTGCCTTCCAAGATGTCTTCTTTTGGCCAAATAACGAAATAACATGTAAGGAGCTAATAGCATGTAATTAAAGAAAAAAAAAAAAAGACAGATTTATTCATAAATGGACTACTTTACTTGTACTGTGTATTTTAGGGCTGGGCAGTATGACGATTGGAGGCAGACCGATATATCTGTTTTACCGATTAATTGGCGCCGACAGTTGCTTTTTGGAACAATCGTTATCTGCAAAAATCTATGGCGATAGTTGCCGATAGTTTTTTCGAGTCCCCAGTGTGTTTCGGGCTTGATTATTCTTAAAAAGTTCCATGTTAGGCACAAAATCTGAATTTTTTTCTGGTTATTTTTGAGATTTTGGTTGAACAATAAACTGCAACTGGGATTTTATTCATTGAGGACTCTGTCTGTCATAGTAAGGAAAAAAAAACAATATATATATTTTTTTGACATTCTATAAATCATTCGGCCGATAAATAATTTTTCAGCCTTTCCCACCACCTTAGTTATCGGTATCGGCAAAATCTACTATTGGTCGACTTCCAATGGCGATATATGTATATCCTGGCAACGATATAAATTGTCAACCTGAAGAGATTTTTTCTATACTGTGTATTAGAGCCCGACCGATATGGGATTTTTGAGAGCGATACTGATTTTAGAGGGGGAAAATTCACTGATTACCAATATGGTGGCCGATATATTTAATTTTTGAGCTGTAATGAAAACAGACCTTTTCTATGTGGATTGTGCACCAATTTTGCACTGATATGACTATGCAAAGGTACTCAGAAGCCTGCTTTCTTAAACAAATATTTTTATCAAAGAATATTTGACATTATTATTAATGAACACTGAGAAAATAAAGAATAAATAAAAATACAATAAACAGCTTAATAAACATCAGTACTGTATGTTTAGTACAAGTCAATTGCTGACCATTTAAATAAAGAATAAATTCAAATAAAATAAATAGCTAAATAAACATAAGGGGCTGGTTGCATCAGCTATACATACGTTACAACTTAGCCTAGTTGTGGCGTAAATGGGCACTAAGTCAAAATGTATGCACTACTAAATATTTGAGCATTGCACCATTACATTTATGTAGGACGTAACCCTACATATAAACTAAATATTTACGGAAGCCTCTGACCAGGAGCAACTGATGGAATAAAAAAGCAGACTGACATTTTATGATATCAATGAGCTCATGTTTTGCGTGACAGGCTTCAATCCTTTCGACATATATGATGATGTTGGCATATACACTCGTTTACATTTACGAGAGAGAGGAAAAAAACAACAACTTTTAAGCGGCTCTTCAGCATGAAACCATTCTAACGGTGCAGTTTTTAGGGTGTGTTGCCCGGTGTCAAGTTTCAACACATTCAATATATATATATATATAGGATATTAAAATGAATAAATGTCTATTTTTCCAGCCTGTTGTATTAGTATTTATTTATCACCCCTTATTTATTTTACATACAATTCCTATATATTATTATTTACACAGGGCAAATATACTATTTATTAAATCTACTTTTATTACGTATCCTATTTTAATGTCTGGAAAACCAGACTTTTAAATATGACATTTTATAAATGCAACGACTGGAATTGTTCGGTTGAAGGGGGTACCAAACTGTGAATCCTGAACGAAACAGTTTGGTGAATACGTTTACACACTGACAAGGTATGAAAGTAGCTACGTGGTTAACCAGTTAGCTATAAGCTCGTTGCCACGGAGAGCAAAAGATAGACTTTATTTACTTCCCAGCATTGTGTCTCACCAACTAGGTAACAACATAGCATGAAATCAACACTCAGCAGACACAATCCACCACCGCACCGTTGTCTGCTGAGCTGCAAAAAGATGCTCTGATGCTTACATTTCAATATGCTACATTACTGACTGCACTGACAAACTATAGCTGGCTAACATAACAAACAGATGTGATCAACATGAGTGACATGGTTGTCAGGGACAGGATTATATTAGTTATATAAACTATATATATAGTTATATAATACATTATATTAGTTATATAAAATGATGGGGTCATTGTTTATTAACTTTCCAGTATGTATTTCACAAACTAGTTAGCAATTTCCGATAAGACACCGCTAAACTCCGCCCTGTCTGCAGAGCCACCATCAGTTCAGCTCTGTAAACAATGGAGTCGGAGCGCACTCTGCTGGACAAACTACATTATGACACTAATTCTAAAGCATTGTTTTCTGCATTATATGTTCTGAAAAAAAGTTTTCATATCTGCGCATATAAATATATACGCCGATACCGATATATCGGTCAGGCATTACTGTGTATATTGCGGTATGTAAATATAATAAGTGGGTATCGCTCCACCTGGCTTCACGTGAGACAGAGAGTGAGAGAGACGAACAAACACGGAAACCCTTACAAAAATTGAGAGCTCATGGCAAATTTGCCACAAACATGCTGCAAATTCGCCACTGATCAATTTTAAATGCAAATGTAATTTGTGGCAAAGTTGCAACAAATTGTCCACTGTTGTCAAAGGTTTGCTGCAGGTTCAACACTACCGGTGAAGAGATGCAAACTAATGGCAAACATCTGCGGCGAATCACAAGCTCATTTGCATGTGAAAAGAACGAGTGGCCAATTTGTGTCAAGTTTGCGGCTAGTTTACCAGATCACCAGATTTTTTGTAAGGGGACAGATGAACACACAGAACGTGCAACAACCCTGAAACAAGTCAAATACAGGAAGTATTTATTTTTGCATTAAAGGGAAAGTTCACCCAAAAATGAAAATTCTCTTATCATTTACTTACCCTCATGATATCCCAAGTGTGTACAACTTACTTTCTTCACCGGAACACATTTGAAGAAAAATAGAAAAATATCTTAGCTCAGTATGTTCTTAAAATGCAAATGGATGGTAATCCGACTTTTGAAAAATCACAAACAGTCAGCATAAACATCATCCATACGACTCCTGCGGTTAATTTAATGTCTTCTAAAGCGAAATGATCACTTTTGGTGTGAAAATGATTGATATTTAAGTACTTTTTAACTCTAAATCATCGCTTCAGTTCAGCAGCGGTATGCGCATGTGACGTAATCGAGTTGACGTGAGACTCGCGAGAACTGACACACATGCGACACACCTGGAAGAGCAGCGCTGTTTACAAGTGAGGAGGAGGAATGCTGTACAGAAGCTTCATTGGTTTTGGTTTAGATCTGTATTTGTATCTGTTTGTTTACTCACAATGGTGCGTTTGTGTGCTTATCCTGGATGTCTCAACCATGAGAAGAACTAAGATTGCGTCCGTAACATGCCAACGCGAATACGTCATATGAGAGACCGTGTGATCTCAGCACACTCGTTAAACTCGGAAGCGATGCTTTATAGTTAAAAAGTACTTAAATATTGATCTTGTTTCACACCAAAAGCGATTGTATCTCTTTAGAAGACATTAATTTAACAGCTACTGTCGTATGGATGACGTTTATGCTAACTGTCTGTGATTTTTGGAGCTTCAAAAGTCTGATCACCATCCACTTGCATTTTAAGGACCTACTGAGCTAAGATATTTTTCTATTTTTCTTCAAATGTGTTCTGCTGAAGAAAGTCATACACACCTGGGATATCATGAGGTTGAGTAAATGATGAGAGAATTTTAATTTTTGGGTGAAATATCACTTTAAACGGTGCCGTTTTTTCATGGTCTTGGCATGTTAAGAAGGTTAAAATGAAAACTGATGTGCTAATTCTGTTTCATGCCTCATATATGGTTTATTTTGTTTTTTTAAATCTGCCAAAATGAAGGACAGCATTTTGAAATTATCCGGTGTTATGTTTTAAAATATGGTAAATAACAAGGTAAAGCCGGATAAAAAAAAATCAAGTTCTTATCAATTAATGTGGAGTCATGCATGCTTCACGTGAGAAGTACAATTTGTGT
The DNA here is from genome assembly GCF_019703515.2 of Myxocyprinus asiaticus. Classification (NCBI taxonomy): domain Eukaryota; kingdom Metazoa; phylum Chordata; class Actinopteri; order Cypriniformes; family Catostomidae; genus Myxocyprinus; species Myxocyprinus asiaticus. Next base: position 7,356,831 of record NC_059347.1, read on the forward strand.
GACAAACAATGAGCGTGTTTACATACACGTTCGAACACTGATTATGCTTAAAAAGCAACAACATGTAAGATCATGTAAACCCTTTAAACGTTGTTCCAGCATCGCATTAAGGTCATAAATGGTATAAAAATTATAAACCGCTCTGTGCACGTAAATTTTTGCCCACTACCCTGACTTCGCGTTGCATTTGAACACCTCTACCGGCGTTCTTACTGGCTTATCCACTGTGTGTTTATGTTTTGACATAAAAAGGAGAAAATAACCCAATGATATCAGGTCTAACATAAAACGTATCACTCAGCTAGTGTTGCTACCTATGCAGAGTGTTCCGAATCATTTACTTCTGAGCTGTCAGTCATGATGCTGACTAAGAAGGCAGTAGAAAGCAAGACAGCTAACTAGGTTTTGTAACAGAGACATAGTCATTTTTTCAGCAAAGCTCATCACTCACTTCTTCAACCACTGTTGGCGCAAAGAGCATTTTGATGACCTTGGCCTCTTTGGTGAGAACTTATTGAGGTTGATTTCCTTATTCTTTTTTTTAAGTGGTTCAGACGTTTGTGTTTCAGCTGTTTGCGGCACTGACGGAGCTGCGCTGGGTTCAGGGTCCAAAACCTCCCTCAACATGTCCAGTTCTTCCATTTCACTGACCCGAATCTGTCTTTCATCCAAAAGCCCCTCTTCACCTTCTTGCCCTTCCTATGTCTGTGCTGGACTTTCACATGTCGTCTCACTCCTCATAAGATTGAAAATAGTGTTAAACTCAGAAACAATCTTCACCAGCCACCTCTTGTCTCAATACCTCACTTGTGTTTTCTGCTAAAATATCAGACAAATAAGATTCTAGAATTGGGAAATGATATTCACATATTAACACAAGAAAAACTGAACTTTTTAAAAGACATTGTTCACCCAAAAATGAGAATTGTTATCATTTACTCACCTTATTTGACCTGTATGATTTTTATTCTTCTGTGGAACACAAAAGGACATGTTTTGAAGTATGTTTTCCAGCAAATGAGTGTGTGTGTATGTGTGTTTGTGTGCCATTTACCTGTTAATGTCCCAGCGCTCAGCCACAAAAATGACTAATGTCACATAATTAATTATTAATACTGTATTTTAGAGTGGACATTCACCCTCATACATACATTTTGATCTTTTTGGAGCTTGACAGTCTCTGGTCACCATTTAATCTAACTGGATGGAAAAGAGCAGCTTGGACATCTCTTTTTGTGTTCCAAAGAAGAAATTCATATGGGTTTGGAACTACATAAAGGTATGTAAATGATGACAGAATTTTTGTTTCTAGATTAATTATTCCTTTAAGCTTGGTCTCATACCTTCTTCATCTGTGGGTGCTGGAATGAAGTCCTCTTCATCTGCTTTCCTCAGCCGCCTCTTCCTCTCAAAGTCATCAAGAAGCTCCTCTTCTTTCTCCTCCTCTTCAGCTGTTTGAGCATGCTCTGTTGTGATCGTACTGACCTCAGGTTCTTCATGCGTAAGCTTGCCTCTCATCCAGGGATTGACAGGGTCAATGACTGGCTCAGGATCATTTACAAAATCAGGGACCATATCAGATTCTTCATCTTCATTTCCATGTTCATCATCAGAAAGCACCAGCATCTTCTGGGTCAGATCTTTATTCACCTGCAGCTGCTCTTGCATTGGTTTACGTGCCTGATGAACATGAGAGATAGACAAATATCACAACTTCAACTTTTCACTACCATCAATGACCTCTGGGGTTATATAGTTAACCCCTTAAGCTCTGCTGAATATTTTGTTTGCCACCTGCAATTTTTCTCACCAAAATATAAAAGCTCACCTTTCACACATACAGTGGACTAATTTGTCCAAAAAAGAAAAACAAAAAAAATTCCAATAATTCATAAATAATATTTTATATGTGTACAATCTTCTGATGAACATATATTTTTTTAAACTGTCTTTGAAAGTCAATGATTCAGGCTGTTTGCTTTATGTCCCTGCAAAAGTGTTAGTTCATTCCACTAGATAGCAGCAAGAACTAGGAAAAAGAAATTCCTCTAAAATCCTACATCGCAATATACAGACCTGAAATGCAATTGGCGCTCTAACTCAGCTTCCACACTGTTTCGTCAAATATCTCGGCCTCTAAGTGGACTATAAGATTAATCTAGGTGTCTTGATGTAGAACCATTATGTATAATATTTACTCATCAATACTCAAGAATACATTTAGCTGATTTTTGTTTATTATGCTTTTCCTGCTGGACTGCATATTTGTTCTGGACATCTGAAACATAGCATTGGATTATTTACATAAGCAAGCTCACAGATGCTTGGGCTTACAGAAGCAGTTATAGGAGCAGACATGAGACATTTGTCTTTGTTGTCTTAAAGAGATCATATTTCGCTTCATGATTCTTTTGATAATCATTCAAGCTGTGGTGTTATAGCGACAAAATAAATATAAATATAATGGCATAGATTCCCAAGAAAGAAAATTTTATTTGATAAATGACCTGTCCATTTTAGTGCTATATGAAAAACTTTTATATTCAAATTCCTACATCACTACCACAAGGTGGCGCTCATTTGCAACGTAGAGGATTTCAGGTCTGATCTTGTTATTTTATGTAACATACATGCAAAAGTGATGGAGTTCTGTAAAAAGTTCAGATTCTAAGCTTTCAAATGGTACCAATTGTTGCTATATATGTATCCACAGACTTACATTTTAAGTGTAAACGTATTACACATTCCTGGCCCCGGCCACAGACCTGAGTTTAAGGGGTTAAAGGAATATTTAGTTCTAAAATTACAATTGTCAATATTAACACATCCTGATGTCGCTCCAAACCCTCTTTCCTCACATAAAACTATCGCATGGCTTCAGAAGACTTGAAATGTAGCACACAGTTCATATGAACTACTTTTATGGTGTTTTATTATTTATTTAGTGCTTGACATACATGATCTCTATAAAATGATGTATGCAATAAAGAGTTGCATGGAGATTCGTCACAAATTCTCATGTATATTGCATAGTGTGCAATTTTTGGATACACATTGATAGTGTGTACACATATTTATATCTTTTGTTTTTCCTCTAAAGCCTTTTTTTTACTGTTATGTGTGTTAAGGTCCTGGCACACTCATGGCAAAGTGCTTCCTCGCTCTTCACTCAGAACCAAAAAGAAGTTTGAAACAGCTGAGCAACGACATACTGTTTGCGAACATTCATACACCAGCCACACCGCTAGGGGAGGCATTTCGAGGTACATTTAAATATGAGGATGCTGAAGACTACATGTAAAACATCATATAATATGACATTAAAATGTGTTATCAATGACTTCATGCCTGAGTTGAATTCCCACAAGATCAATAAAAGAAGTTATCAACTACTTAATGATGATTTTAAATAATATATATGCACTAGATAATGTGTAATTTGTAATGATTACCCTTTGCAATCATGGTGCAAATGCACTAATACGCTATACGCGGCCATGATATGCACCAGTTACACTCTGTTATTGTAGTTTATGATGACACTGATACTACTGCAAAGATGGGTGTATAAAAGAGGGTTAATGGGTAGAATACAGACAAAAGAATAATGATAAGCATATCTTACTTTCGGTAGAAGTGTGAATGGCTTTCGGCTGCAGATGGCATATGAATGAAGCAGCATTTCAAACAATAGAGTGAAATGAGTGTTTGATTTCTTTTGTAGACTAATAAAAAAAATGTTTTTGCAAGTTCTTGGAAAATGTCTCTACGCAAACAAACGGACAGATTTATTTGCACCAGTTCACTAATAACACTGCACGGCAGCGTGTTCATGTTGACTGATCTGAATCATTGACTGAAAAATCTGTCGGCCTCAAAGTAGGTTGAGCTCCAGGTCACACCTACCGATGACGTGGACCAATGGATGTAAGACGGTGTTTAGCAGCTGGTATAAAGTTTTCCTGAAACTTTGCACAGACGAGCTGTTACAAACCACAGAAACAAACTCAAAAACACCTTCGTTTTGGGCAGATTTTGTTCTAAATTACGTCACACCTGTTCATTCTTCGACTTTGTAGGAAGTGTGCATAGCGTCCTGTGTATTGTACAATGTTGACTCATTTTGTTGCCACTGAACCATTATCTCCCTAATGGGATAAATAAATTACCTATCTTCCAATCTATCTTTTGGGTTTCACAGAAAATTGTACAGCATACAGGTTTGGAACAACATGAAGTTGAGTAAACAATGATGCAAATTTGCGTGAACTATTCCTTTAAAATGCAACAGATACATACTTCTGGAGACAAGAAAATAAAATTGAGCTGGTCCACCATTCTTACCGAATCGTCATATTTGACCATGATGGCTTTTGATTTGGTCCACTTGCCATTGTTCTGGTGTTTCAGAGACATCCTCTCCTAATTTGAAAAGATAGAAGGACAAAAAGATAGTTAGTCTGAGAGATTCTGTCATTCAGTCTCTTTCCAGGCTGTTCTTCTCATCAGCACACACCTCCATCCTGGAAAGCTCCATCTTTTTTAGCTCTTCCAGTGCTCCTGAGGGGTCTGTCTTTACCATTTCATCAAACTGCTTCAGAAACTCCTTATGCTTGGCTTTCTTCTGAACTTTGTGGTACAGGAGAAAGACATATTTTGCACTTGGAGAAAAAGCAGGACACTACAAAGTTGTTAGCAAATGTTCATTTATAGAACTCACATTTTGCTCTTGATTTTCTTTTCTCTTTTAGCTTTTGCCTCGTAGTACGACTGGAGTACTCTTGCTTTCTGGAGCTCTACATGACGAATCTTAGCCTGCTATTCAAAAAAACAGTTACAGAAACCGAAAAATATGAATGTCCAATAGCAATATAAAACGGTGCAACAGTGACCTTTTTCATTAGCCTTTGTTCCAAATATTCACAAATATGGCAAAAAAATTTTTCTTTGTGCAAAATATTCTGAAGTAGTTTGTAGGAACCCTATCTACATCATTCACAACACTACACGGGAGTGGGAGGTAACTACTGAGCTTTTTTTGTGCTGTTTCTATTTCCATGACTGGTGAATCTCTGTTCTGGACTATGGGTACTGTAGTTCTTCAATGGGAATTCAGCTATTACTGACATTTTTTTAATGAAGTTGAAATCACACTGACTAGTGGCTGATGCTTCTATAGAAGCATACACTATCGCTTAAGCTCATAGCTCATGGTTGGTCTGTGCTGAAAGGTTTATAAGTTATTGTTAAAAACCTATTACTCTATGGAAACAATTAATAGGATTTTTTACTTCTGGAACCAGACAACAGCGCCCTATTGAAGCTTTACTAAAAGTCATACCTCCTCCAAACTCATGGCCTTAAGCGATGCCTCCTCAACTGGAGTCAACACAGGGTCATGGACTGGCTGTTTGTTGTTGCGCAAGAGTGTGAAAATCTCTTTTTCAAGAGGTGTCTGAACCTGTCACAGAGAATATACATGGAGTTAATATGCAAAAAGTTGCTTTAGGTACACCAGGTTAACATTGAATGAAGCAAAATAACTTGGAAGCAACATTGCAACTCCACTTGGGGTGAAATGGTTTCAGGTGAAACGGTATCTAACAAATTGTGAGGTGTCCATTTTCAAGTGTATATACTAGGGATAGACCGATATATCGGTGCTGATAGTTGCTTTTTAGAACTATCGGTTATGAGCAAATATCAATGCCTATAGTTGCCGATATTACATTTTCTTCTACAGTTATTGACAATAGTCATTTGTATTTTTATCTCCAATAAAAAAAATTTTTTTTAAATCTAGTGAAATATATATACATCTACATATCTATGTATTTTGATAGATGATAGACAGACAGACATACAGACAGATAGATCCTAGGGTAACATTTTATGGCTTATGCCACTGCACTCTAAATGGCAAGTACATAAAGGACTTTAATGTCTGTACCTCTATAATCTTTTTGAATGATGTTTGATATTAGGAAATAAACTGGAGTGGTTTGATTCAGATATTCCTAAAGATGACTTTAATCATTAAAAGCCTGATGAAAGGAAAACAACATCCTTAATGGAGTAGGAAAAAAACATTTTCACAAGCTCAGTCCCAACTCAGTAAAGTGGTCTACTCATGGGTATAGTCAGGATATTATAACCAATGCTATAAAAAAATAAGGTGTTAATCAAATTAAGTGTACTTTGATTTCACATGTCAGCTTAAAGTAAAAAAAATAAAAAAAGGTTCCAGATGCTTACATTATATAAAACAGTGGTTCTCAAAGTGTGGGGTATAGTTAGGGGGCACGGAAGACTTCCCCGTTCTCATACAAATCTCATTCACACCTTCAAAAAATGTGTGACAATACACGCAAGAACAAATCTTGTGTTGAAAAAATAAAACAAGTTGAAAAAATACATTTAATCTTTTATAAGCATTTAAAAAAATAAATATATTTATTTTTTCCAGATAATTTTTCGATCAGATTATGGGGAGGGGTGAAAGTTTTTCTTGTTTCAATGCGGGGCATGACCAAAAATAATTACTGATGTAAAATTACTTGTTTTCAAATAATGCAATTAAGTAGTTATGTTATATATTAATTTATTGCCATTATATAATTAGCCAGCTTCAAACATGTGGACGACCGTATACGTATACGTCAACACCGAAAAACATTTTTATCCCAGGAAAAACCCTTTAGCACTGCAGCACGCATTTACAGAACCAAACTGAAAAAGTGACAATAGAAGAGTGAGAAATTCGAATCATTGCCACCCTAAAACATACCTGGTATCAAAAAGTATTATTCATACCTTCCATCCAGCCACAACCTGCTCCACCCGTTTGGGCCCTGAAGGCTCCTGGTTCAGAGGAAAGACCAGCTGCTCAGCCTTCTGGTTCTGAACTATCATGTTTTGCCAGCGAGACACTTCTTTAGTGGTCTTCTCATATGCTATACCTCTCTGAATCTATGGACACAATACAGAGAAGACTTGGCAAATAAAAAACCACACACACACACACACACACACACACACCCCCACACTCAACTAATTCAGCTTAAGTCACTACATTGGCTGTGTTATTATGATGCTGCTGGAGCCCTAATGCTTTTTATGCAAGTTCTTCTTAAAGAAATAGTTCACCCAAAAATGAAAATTCTCTCATCTTTTCCACACCATCAAGCCATCCCAGATGTGTATGACTTTTTCTTCTGCAGAACACAAATTATGATTTTTAGAAGAATATTTCAGCTCTGCAGGTCCATACAATGGAAGTGAATGGGTGCTAAAATTTTGACTATCCAAAAAGCACATAAAGGCAGCATAAAAGTAATCCATATGACTCCAGCATTTTAATACATATTTTCAGAAGTGATATGATAGGTCACGTGACACCATGCGAGGTTCGCACGTGTGAACGGCGAGCTCTGCACTCTTTGCTAGTTTTATTACTATTTGTACCATAAACCGGTGAGATTCGATACACCCTGATTCTTAACTGTTCTAGGAAGACAATATGTCAAAGAATTCAAAATCCTCGGGCTCTGGAGATATTAAAAGACACTTACGTGCTCAAGTTGAAGCCCCTGAACAACAGGCGAAAGCCTGGGACTCAATTCGGCCGGTGCAGTGGAAGAGATCCAGCGTCAGCTGTCGAACATGATGGCAATGCTGACGAAGGTTGTTGCAGACTTGGAGGATCTTGCTGTCATACATCGATCGATCACTGCCATGGAAACGAAATTCACTGAGTTGGTTACAAGAGTGTCAGATATTGAGAAACGGATCAATTATCTGGAGTCATCGGAGAGGGAATTAGCTGCTAACCCGCCAGCGATCAAGGTGGATTTGCAGCGCGTCTGGGAAAAACTGGAGAATTTGGAGAATCGTAATCGATGAAACAACGTCCGAATTGTTGGAATTCCTGAGCATGAGGAAGGCCGAGATATGGTAAAATTCCTTTCAGAGTCTGCTCAACATAACAGGCCATAAGCTGGAAATTGAGCAAGCTCACAGGGTTCCGGCTTGGAGATCCGCTGAGGGAGACAGGACCCGATTAATTACGGCCAAATTTCTGAGATCACCCGATAAAGATCTCATGTTACACAAGGCGTAAAGGAAAGCTTTTTGGAAGAACCACAGCATTTTCATGTTCCCAGACTTTGCGAATTCGACGAGAGAAACACGAACGATTCAGGGAATTCAAGAATTTCTTACATTAACGGAAGGTTGCTTTTGCTCTGATGTTTCAGGCCAAACTGAGAATAGATACTAAGGATGGCTGTAGAGAATTTACATGCCCACAGCATGCATTGTCCTTCATAAAGACAATGGAGTGAGAAAGCCATTTGGTGATTTTCATGTTGCTGCCTAGTGGGCCTGACTCACTGAACATATACTTGACTGTCCGAGGAAGCTGGGCACCTTTTTCATTTCTTTTTGTGCTGGTTCCGCCTAGCCGCTGGTGTTTGTTTTGTGTAATAATATTTCTTCGGGACAGTTTGTGGATGAATCTGCATGTTTTTGGTGCTTATGCCTCCTGTGGCCTGGAGTTTGTTTTGTGGAATGTCTCTTGCAGGACTTTGGAGTGATTGGGTCTTTTGTTGCACTCATGTATTGGCTGAATGGGCCAGCTTACTGAACATTTGTTTGACTGCCCGAGGAACTGAACAGCCCCTTTTTTTTGTGCTGGTTCAGCTAGCAGCTGGAGCTTGCTTTGTGGAGGAACACAGCTTCGGGACAGTTATGTGGATGAATCTACATATTTTTTGTGTTTATTCCGCTTATTGGCTGGAGTTTGTTTTATAGATAATTTTCTGCTGTTTTTTTCGCTGTCTCACAAAATTTGTATAGAAGCACCGGACTTGAGCAATCCGACGGCAAAGTTGTCGCGGTGGCTCTCATAGGCGTACATGGACTGTTTGAGTTTAGTGGGATAGATGCCGGTTGGCGCTGTCGTGCACGGGGTTAATGCGCACGTTTTTCTTTTTTCTGTTTTTTTCATTCGGGGGATGTTCGGGGTATGATTGTCTCAAACAGAATTCCTAAATTAGGAAGAGTCATTATTGTTTTAGCAGAAATTCAGAGGCAAAGTTTGATTTTGGTAATATTTACACACCTAACGCTGATGATCAGGGATTTTTTTATAGATCTTGAAGGGATGTTGCAAGCCGCTGGCACCCCTCATGATATAATATTGGGAGGAGACTTTATCATAGTGAAGCAAAAGTGTGTAAGCCCCCAAGAGCAACACTGAGCATTGCGCACAGGATGTGTAAAAATCTTGGTCTTACAGATATTTGGAGACATTTGAACCCATACGGTAGGGACTATACATTTTTTCATCAGTACATAAGATTTATTCTAGAATAGATTTTTTTTTATATATATCTAAGTCCCTCATTTCATCTGTTGTTGATTGCTCAATTGGAAACATCTTAGTCTCAGATCACACCCTGGTGAGTTTAGAGGTGTGGCCACATACGGAGAAAAATAAATCATATAGTTGCCGATTTAATGTATCCCTTTTCCAAAATCCTGAATTTCAACAAATGTTAAAGGCTGAAATTAATGTTTATATTGAGACCAACTGCTCCTCAGTATCCTCTGTGGGCGTGGCTTGGGAGGCACTTAAGGCGGTTCTTAGGGGCCAGATCATACAGTATGCCTCATTCATCAAAACATCAAAAGCACGAAAACTAGTGGGAATATTAAAAGTGCCGAGGCAGAGCTAAAGTGCCGAACGTCATCCGATGGCCTCAGAGAATTTACCCGATTGAACAGATATACTATTTTGTCACAGAAGGTGGAGTTTTGGCTATTCAGGTCAAGACAGTCATACGCTGAGTTGGGGGACAAAGCAGTGAAGCTTTTGGCTAGATACATAAAGCAGAGAGAGTCTTTTCTACCATTCCTTGAAATCTGCTGGTGGTGAAATATTTACCTCTGCCATTGATATTAATAATGCTTTTTAAAGAAAAGAAAATTCTCTTGATTCTGAGATAAACTTGGAGGAGCTTGGTGAAGTAATTAAGGCCCTGCCTACAGGCAAGGCTCCGGGCCAGATGGCTTTGCCACTGAATTTTTTAAAATCTTATGCTACAGAACTGGCTCCACTTTTGTTAGAAGTTTATACGGAAACATTAAAGAACAGAAAGCTTCCGCCAACAATGATGCAAGCCCGGATAAGTCTGATTCTTAAAAAGGACAAAGATCCAAGCGAGTGTAAGGGTTACCATCCAATTTCCCTGATCCAGCTAGACGTAAAAATATTGTCAAAAATTTTGGCTAACCGATTAAGTTATGACATCTCCAATACATATAGATCAGGTGGGGTTTATTCGGGGCCGCAGCTCTTCTGATAACATTGGGCGTTTCATCAATATCATGTGGTCATTGGCGAATGATCAGACTCTGGTCGCTGCCATCTCACTTGACGCCGAAAAAGGCATTTGATATGGTAGAATGGGATTATCTTTTTAAGATTTTGGAAATATACGGGTTCGGAAAACTTTTATTGGATGGATTAAGTTACTTTATAGACACCCGGTAGCGGCGGTACAAACAAATGGATTAATTTCAGATTATTTCACTTTGGATAGGGGCACCTGGCAGGGTTGCCCTCTTTCCCCCTTATTGTTCTGTCTGGCCCTGAAACCATTAGCAGCCACGATAAGAGAGGAGGATGATTTTCCAGGGGTGATGGCAGGAGGTAACCAATAATCCTCTCAGCAGTCCAAACTGTCCTTTGTAGTTTTCTGATGTCTGATTTCGTAGCTGAACCAAACCAGACAGTTATTGAAGTGCAGAGGACAGACTCAATGACCACTGAGTAGAACTGTATCAGCAGCGCCTGTGGCAGGTTGAACTTCCTCAGCTGGCGAAGGAAGTACAACCTCTGCTGGGCCTTTTTCGCAATGGAGTCAATGTGGGTCTCCCACTTCAGGTCCTGAGAGATGGTAGTGCCCAGGAACCTGAATGACTCCACTGCTGCCACAATGCTGTTTAGAATGGTGAGGGGGGACAGTGTTGGGGGGTTCCTCCTAAAGTCCACAATCATTTCCACCGTTTTGAGCGTGTTCAGCTCAAGGTTGTTTTGACTGCACCAGACAGCCAGCTGTTTAACCTCCCTTCTATATGCAGACTCATCGTCATCTCGGATGAGGCCGATGACAGTGGTGTCATCTGCAAACTTCAGGAGCTTGACAGAGGGGTCCTTGGTGATGCAGTCGTTGGTGTAGAGGGAGAAGAGTAGTGGGGAAAGCACACATCCCTGGGGGGCACCAGTGCTGATTGTACAGGTGCTGGAAGTGAATTTCCTCTGTCTCACAAGCTGTTGCCTGTCTGTCAGAAAGCTGGTAATCCACAGACAGATAGACGTGGGAACAGAGAGTTGGTGTAATTTAGTCCGGTCTGTCCAGATGTTGCAGGATATGATGCAATCCCATGTTGACTGCATCATCCACAGACCTGTTTGCTCGATAAGCAAATTGAAGGGGATCTAGAAAGGGTTCAGTGATGTCCTTTAGGTGGGCCAACACCAGTCTCTCAAATGACTTCATGACCACAGATGTCAGGGCGACAGGTCTGTAGTCATTAAGTCCTGTGATTTTTGGTTTCTTTGGGATGGGGATGATAGTGGAACATTTGAAGCAGCATGGGACTTCACACTGCTCCAGTGATCTATTGAAGATCTGTGTGAAGATGGAGGCCAGCCAGTTAGCACAGGATCTAAGACATGCAGGTGAAACGCCATCTGGGCCCTGTGCTTTCCTTATCCTTTGTTTTCGAAAGATGTGGCTCACATCATCTTCACCGATCTTAAGTGCAGGTTGAGTAGCAGGAGGGGGGAGGAGGGGGGTTGAAGGATGTGTTGGTGTTTGTGTGAAGTGAAGGTCAGAGTGGGTGTGGGGTGTGAGATTGGGCCTTTCAAATCTACAGTAGAACACATTCAGGTCATTAGCCAGTTGTTGGTCCACCACAGAGTTGGGGGTAGGAGTCCTGTAATTCGTGAGTTGTTTCATACCAATCCACACTGACGCAGGGTCGTTAGCTGAAAACTTGTTTTTCAGCTTCTCAGAGTATCTTCTTTTAGCCACTCTGATTCCCTTATTCAGAGTGTTCCAGGCCTGACTGTACAAGACTTTATTCCCAAATCTGTAAGCATCCTCTTTGGCCTGACGAAGCTGCCTGAGTTCCACTGTAAACCATGGTTTGTCGTTGTTAACTGTTAAATAAGTCCTAGTAGGAATGCACATATCCTCACAGAAACTGATATATGATGTAACAGTATCTAAGAGCTCATCCAGGTCTGTGGCTGCAGCCTCAAAAACACTCCAATCCGTGCAGTCAAAGCAGGCTTGTAGTTCCAGCTCTGCTTCGTTGGTCCATCTCTTTACAGTCCTTACTACAGGCTTAGAAGATTTTAATTTCTGTCTGTAGGTTGGAAGAAGATGAATCAGACAGTGATCAGATAGTACCAAAGCTGCTCTAGGGACAGAGCGATATGCATTCTTTATTGTTGTGTAGCAGTGATCCAGTATATTTCTGTCTCTGGTTGGGCATGTAATGTGCTGTTTGTATTTGGGCAGTTCACATGTGAGATTTGCTTTATAAAATCTGCAACAATAATAATAACTGAGTCCGGGTATTGTTGTTCTGTGTCTGTGATTTGATCAGCCAGCTGTTGCAGCGCTGTGTTCACACACGCATTTGGCGCGATATACACACTCACCAGAATAAACGAGGAAAACTCCCGCGGCGAGTAGAAAGGCTTACAGTTAATAAAGAGCGCTTCCAAATTAGGACAGCACATCTTCTTTAACGTTGTTACATCTGTACACCAACTTTCATTGATGTAAAAGCATGTTCCACCGCCTCTCGTTTTCCCCATTAAACTCCGCGATGTAATCCGCTCTGAACAGCTGAAAGCCCAGGAGATGTAACACGCTGTCCGGAATGGCTTCACTCAGCCAGATTTCTGTGAAGCACAAGGCAGCAGAGGTTGAAAAGTCCTTGTTTGTGCGGGTGAGGAGATGTAGTTCGTCCGTTTTGTTAGGTAGAGAGCAGAGATTCGCTACATGAATGCTCAGCAGCGTTGTTCGAAAGCCCCGCCGACGGAGTTTGACCAGCACGCCTGCACGTCTCCCTCGCCTGCGTCTCATAGTGCGTTTAAACAACACAGCCACGCCTCCGACTAAAATGTCACACAAAACATCTGAATATTCAAAATCTGGGAAAAGATTGACTGGTATATGCTGTTGAATGTTCAGCAGTTCGTCTCTGGTAAAACTGACAGGAAATAATAAGTCCCCTTTCTGCTGGTCAGACTGGATTGTGAGGGGGGTTACTACACTTGGTGACCTATATGAGAGTGGAGTGTGGAGATCTTTTGAAAATTTGGTTCAACATTTTGGGATTCCCAGATCTCAATTCTATAGGTATTTATAGCTGCGCGACCTGCTCTGTATTGTTTTGGGAGTAGCATACACCCCCCTAAAGTGGCAGATACTCTGGGAGAGGTGATTACTGCTTTTGGAAAAGGTCATGTGGCATCAGTGTATTACTCCCTGCTAATTCAGAGTCTGGGGGACGGAACTTCAACTTCTCTTAAGAGATTATGGGAGAAAGATTTAAACATGGTATTGGAGGAGGGAGTGTGGGCTAGGATTCTAAAAAATGTCAAGTCTGCATCTAGAGATGCAAGGGTTCACCTTATGCAATTCAAGATTTTACATAGATTCTACTGGACCCCCTCTAGATTGTACAGGCTTGGTCTTAAAGACACATCCACCTGCTGGCGATGCCAATCAGAAGACGGACACACAACCCATGTTTTTTGGGGGTGTGTTAAGATCCAAGAGTTTTGGTTGAAGGTTCAGAGTTTCATGTGTGACTTTTGGGCACTCGAATTTCATTTTGCCCCAGACTCTGTATTCTGGGAGATGGGGTGGTCATAAATTTGGGGAACAAACACATAACAAATTTGGTCCTGATTAGTATTATGATTGGCAGGCAGATTATTTTAAGGGGAAGGAAGTCGGATGGGGCTCCCTCATTTCTGGAGTGGTGTGCGGAGATGGGGAGGGTGGCAGCTTTTGAGGAGATGTCGAGCAGGAGGCTGGGGGTTCGAGATTTGTTTGATAGTAAATGGAGCAAGTATTTAGTGTTTTTGGGGGACTCTCGGGGAGGGGCTGTGGAGAGAGAAGTTTAGTTTTATTTATATATGATTATATTTCCTTTTTTGTTTTCTTTTGTGTGTGTGTGTGTGTGTGTGTGTATTCTATTTGTGACCACAGGGGTGTTCATTGGGGGTCAGGGTGGGGTTGGTGATTGGGGAGGGGTAATAGTGGGGGTTAAATGTTGACTCAATGTATATTTGTTGTGTTTGTTATATGTTTGAGTCAATAAAAAATGTTAATTGAAGAAAAAAAAAAAAGAAGTGATATGATCGGTGTGAGTGAGAAACAGATTGATATGCAAGTCCTTTTTTGCTTGAAATTCTTCAATATGCATGAAGAATGTGAATCACCAAAAACACAAGAAGAAGAATGTAAAAGTGTTCTGTTTCTCACCCACAACCATCATATCGCTTCTGAAGACATTGATTTAACCACTGGCGTCTTATGGATTACTTTTATGCTGAATTATGTGATTTTTGGAGCTTCAAAATTTTGGTAACCATTCACTTGCATTGTGAGGACCAAAAGAGCTGAGAAATTCTTCTAAAAATCTTAATTTGAGTTTAGCAGATGGAATAAAGTTATACACATTTGGGATGGCATAAGGGTGAGTAAATGATGAGATAATTTTCATTTTTGGGTGAACTATTCCTTTAATTTTAGTCCAGAACTTGGCCTGCGGCTAAATGTATTAATCTCAATCATGGGATGGATTAGTGCTGTTGTTGCTTAGAAATGGTTATTTAAAATGATTAAATGTGAAAGCCCAGCACCTGTAACCGGTTTCAGCTATAGAATTAACATTTTGCTTGTACAATTGATTGTGACCACACATTCATTGCCTCTACAAAAGGCAATGCTCAGCTTAGTACTTTTAAAAACCTATAGTTAAAAAAAAATAAAAAATAATGTTGGAAAGTCATTCCATAAATCAAAACTAAATAAGTTTAAGAATTTTATGCAACTGAAAATATAGAATTTTATGACCCCGACCTTCTCAGTCTGCTGTTTGTTGAGGGGGAGCTCCAATGTTTCTTTTCTGTTCTGCAGGTTCCTCAGCTGTTTCTTAGTCTTGTTGGAGGCTCCTGAAGTCTTCTCTAGGGTTCCCAGCAGATCAGAAAGTTTGACCCTATCTCCAGCACCTTTAAACAGAATAAAGATAAACTAAAGATTGATCTTCCATCCAGATCAAGGATATAATGTGACAAAGGATGTGGCACATTCTGCACGTACCTTCAGGATTGACAAAGAACTCTGAGACGTGCAGACTTGCTTCAGAGCGCTCATTCTGTTTTTACCTGGGAAAAGCAAAAAGTTAATCAAATTGTATAGCAGGGTTCTAAGCGTTTGACAACTTAATTTTTTTTAAACAGTGACTATTTATTTCAGATACAAGATTTATTTCAAGAGGGGCTTAACCTGGGAAGAAATCTTAAAATGTTTAAAATTGCATTATAGAAAAAAGGTGCAAGACAGATCTCAATCGCCTCAAACCTTCTCCTTCCACCCAGAGAACTGATGGCTTCAAGCAGCTTGGTGTGTTTCCTTTCATTATCGCTGCCCTCCTGTGTAAAACAAACGACACAGACAAATATGTAACAAATGAGAAGAACAGTAAAACCCACTGACCCTCATATTAATAAATAATATGTACTAATAACATATAAAATAAAGTACAAGTAATTCCATTTTGAAATTAACCTATCTGCTTATGTCCTCTGACCTCATCACAACCCAGCTGAAACTTTGAAGTCTGTTATGTCACACAATAGGCATGCAATTTTCAGAGAGATGGTTCTTATCCAGTATCGTAATTGTTTGCTTTTGTTTTAGTCAAAATAAATAACAATTAATTAATAAAAATAACCCAAAGGAGTGTACTGTTACAGTGTGCACACCAGTCAGTTCAATTTTACCATGTGAAAAAAATTTATTGCATTTTTTTATGACTAGGGTTACTGCGACCCCAAACAGAATTAAATTATTTTAAATCAGGTTTAAAGGAATAGTTCACCCAAACATGAAAATTCTCCCATCATTTACTCACCCTTATGCCATCCCAGATGTGACTTTCTTTCTTCATCAGAACACAAATTAAGAGTTTTAGACGAATATCTCAGCTGTTTTGTTCCATACAATGCAAAAGAATGGGTGCCAAAATTTTAGTAGAAGTTAGCATAAAAGTAATCCATATGACTCCAGTGGTTAAATCAATGTTTTCAGAAGTGATATGATAGGTGTGGGTGAGAAACAGATCAATATTTAAGTCCATTTTTACTATAAATTCTCCTCCCTGCTCAGTCAGGCTGCACTTTAACTTTCACATTCTTCTTCTTGTGTTTTTCGTGATTCACATTCTTCATGCATATCGGCCCCTACTAGGCAAGGAGAAGAATTTCTAGCAAAATAGGGCTTAAATATTGACCTGTTTCTCACCCAGATCTATTATATCTCTTCTGAAGATATGGATTAAAACACTGGAGTCGTAAAGATTACTTTTATGCTGCCTTTATGTGCTTTTTCGAGCGTCAAACTTTTGGCACCCATTCACTTGCATTGTATGGACCTACAGAGCTGAAATATTCTTCTAAAAATCCTTATTTGTGTGCTGCAGAAGTAAGAATGTCATACACAGCTGGGATGGCATGAGGGTGAGTAAATGATGAGAGAATTTTCATTTTTGGGTGTACTATCACTTTAAGGCTGCTCCACCTCAGGCTTTATGGCTGCATCAGAGCAGCCATAAACTTTTTATTGTCATGATTGAACATCTATTTCATATAGTTTCATATTTACAAGTATGATTTTCATATATTTCTACATTCATAATAGAATATTTAAAACACTCATTTTTTAATTAACACTCATGTCATTATTTATGCAATTGTATTTGATGCTGTGTAAATGCATTTATGCCACCTCTGAGCAGCATTAAACGGTCTGTCTAAATACACCTTTTCTTGGTCTGTGTGCTACTTCAGATGCAGCTTCTGTGCCATCTTTGCAGTGTTAAGTTGCCTTTAGAGCCCATATGATGTATTGAAGCATGTCAGACACACATGCTTGATCACACAAACTGTGTAACACCGAAACATAACACAACAGATGTGCAGATGATGATTAGGAGTCTAACCTCATCTTCACTGGCACTGATAACATGTTCATTATCCATGGAAAGTTCCTCTTCAGCGACGCTAGAAGCAGCCATAACTGAAGTTACTTTTACACCTATACTGTTGAAAGAAAAACAAACAAACAAAAGATGCCAAGTGTGAACGTTACTCTTTTTCTTAGCGACAAACAGAAAGACACCATGGTAGACAGAATTTGACGTTTTAGACTGAGGTTGGGCTTGGCTTGGCATTAAAGACGTAACCTCAGAAAAACAAAACAAATTAGTCTAGTTATTATGGTTCGATAAAAACAAAATTTAAAGAGTGAGAACACGATTAGTTGATGTTCACAGTATATGTTGTCATAATTAACGACAAAGAATGCCTACGTTTGTTAATCTCTTGAACCCCACTGTGTCCAGTCAGGGTAAAGTATGGTATTGTTTTATAAGCTATATAACTAGAAAACCGACGACAATAAACAAACCTTGATGTTTTTGATTCTGTCTGAGCGCTGGTTTTGACCATGCGGATCAATGTAACCACGTGTCCAGTAGAACTGTGAAAATGACTCAGAACAGATGCAGAAAATCAGCGATTTCCAAAGTCAATAAACAACAAACAACAAAACGTTATTCCAAAACCCTGACAAATTTATCAGTCGACAACCCTAGTGAAAGAATTCGGCGCACAGAGATGACGCACGTCTGTTAGGATTGGGCTGTGTCCCACCATCAGTGGCCCTGTCCCAATACCCACACTTGCGGTCTTGGCCACTTGAGTGCGCGTGCATGCGACAGGAAGTAAGTGTTGAAGACTGTCCCACGTACATGCCAAAGCTCAGTGCACTTAACCCACACTAAATCCAGACTAGTGCGCTTCGGAGCAGTATTTCAGGCTAAGTGTATCCCAGAGTTCATTACGATCAGGAGCCACACCCGCCTACCTGAGCGATCGGTGTATTTTCGCCATGATGACGTCAAGGAAAGCTTTTCAACGCAAGTTATTTATTATAATCAGATAGTGAAACTTAAGTGAAGCATACATGTATTTTAGTGTCAAATATTCAACATGATATAACGTGTTTAGGATGACTTAATAGCAGCATAATAATTACAAAATATTATTTATGTGTATATTTATATACCTCTTTGTTATCCTTCTCGCCCAGTAATCACCTTATTTTGTTTGTTCTTGCCTAATACTGCTGGTGATTTTAGTTATTTATCAGCCAGTGTAGTAAATGTTGTTTTAAAATTAAAAATGTATCAACTACTACCACAGGTTCTTTCTCATCTTTATGTATTTAAGATATACGTTTTAATGCTTTTTATTTGTTGTATGAAACCACATACTGATAAGTTGTGTAAAGCAGTCTTTGGTTGTCTTATATAAATGACAAGCCAAAGTATATAATTTAAATGGTTTGTATTAGTAGCTATTTATGGACAGGGTTGGGAGGGTTACTTTTGAAATGTATTCCTTTACAGATTACAGAATACATGCTGTAAAAAAAATTTTTTTTGTAAAAAGTTTTTAAGTAAAGTCTTTATGTAAAGAAAATGTATAGTCAGATAATACATTCAATCATTAAGTCTCCTCACATTCATTCTCTCTCAGGGGAGGGGTCTTTGTCTCCTCAGGTGTGAATTGCATCAATATTCATGATCATCCACGCCTCCTCACATATGGCCTTTCTAACACTAAAAGTGTTTTACAAAAGTTAAATGACTATATTGTTTTGTATGAATGAGTGATCAGGATGGTTTTCACATAATATTTGTAGCAAAAACTCTAGGCTACAAGTTTTCAAAAGTCTTGCGAACAAATGTTTAGTATGTGATATATGGCCTTATTTAAGTGACTTAAAATTTGAGTTTTTTCAAAAACTACGCATAAACGTTATTTTCTCAAAAATACAAACATGTACATACATGTTGTTCACATATTATTGTAGCCCAGTTTGTGCTGAATACAGTGTTATCAGACTTTAGCCATTAATATGTTTTTAAGCAAATGAAAAAAGCACAAATGTCAAGGCATGTCAAAACTTCTCCAGGGCCCATAACACCCTCAGACCACAGAAGATTAACCCGGGCTGAGTTCGGAATGGCATACTACCATGCTACTCATACTATGCCGCAGACACATATGGCAGAAGTAGTATGGGTAGTATGCCATTTGGAACTCATCCTCAGACACTGGAGCTCACACACATGCCCTGGCGTTAAAAACACTTCCTACTTCAGCCACTGGGGGCAGTGCTTCAAATTTCAGTAAGCACAGACAGAGTTTACTCTTACAAAGAATCTAGAGTTGCCGCAAATTCGCCACTCATTAATATGCAATGAGCTTTGTGGCAAACTCTTCATTGTCGCCCAAGCTTTGCTGCAGATTCACCACTACCGTTGAAGAGTTGCAAATTTCTGGCAAACATTTGTGGTGAATAACAAGCTCATTTGCACGTGAAAATAATTAGCTGCAAGTCTGCAGCAAATCTAGATTTTTTTTTTGTAAGGGTTGCTAAAGAAATGTCAACCTACTGTTTGTGAGATCAGTCTGTAGACTTATTATATTTTTCTTCAAAGCAAGAATGCATTGAAAATACAAGACTAAGCACATATTAAAGTGATTGCAGTTATTAAATAGCCAGGACATTTACAGGCCCTGTTCAGTTCCAACTGAAACAGTGTGGTCAGTGTCTGTCCCAGTGCTTACCCTGGGTTGGGAGGGTTACTTTTGAAATGTATTCCACTACAGATTACAGAATACATGCTGTAAAATGTAATTTGTAACGTATTCCGTTAGATTACTCAAGGTCAGTAACGTATTCTAAATACTTAGGATTACTTCCTCAGCACTGGTAGATTTTTTCACTTGTTTTGACTATAAAAACTCTGCCAGTACAGTAAGACAAAATACACATTAAAAATACATTCTCTGAAAAACTTAAATATTTTATGCAGTGTTGTTTCAGATTGTTCTTGTTTTTTATAGGAAACAATACAAAAATTATCAAGAATAAGATTTTTGCCCTAATATCAAAGGTCTTACTAGAAAAAAGAAATTATGATCTAACGTGAATTTTCTTGATAAAAGAATATGATCGTGCCTGGTAATATGTGCATGTAAAATGGCTAGAAATAGCATTTTAGCTTAGCGTAAAGCTGACAATTTACACAAGGTTTATTTCTATTTCTTCTGCTCCAAACTTACTTCAAATTTACTTCTCTGTCTGCTCGTATGAATGTAACACATCATAAGAAAGTGTTTCACCGCTGTTCAAATGCACTTTGGATCGCATCATTTATATGTATAAATGTTTTCCATCTGAAAGGACTAAATATTAAATGAAACAAATGACAATAAAATGCAAAGTAATCTCTTCAGTAATCAAAATACTTTTTGAATGTAACTGTATTCTAATTACCAATGATTTAAATTGTAACTGTAGTTGAGTGTAGTGCAGTTACTTATATTTTGTATTTTAAATACGTAATCCCGTTACACGTATTCCGTTACTCCCCATCAATGTTAATGGATCACACAGGTTTATAGAATAAACCTATAGAATTTCATATTTTACAGCTGTTATGGATGATGCAATTTTACAGTTAAAATTTTTTTAATGTGCAAAGTATTGAAAATCAAAATGAGTAAAAATAATTAACTTTTATAATTATTTTCACATAATAAAAACATTATAATTTTTTTTTTACTTACACTGGCGGCCAAAAGTTTGGAATAATGTACAGATTTTGCTGTTTCGAAAGGAAATTGGTACTTTAATTCACCAAAGTGGCATTCAACTGATCACAAAGTATAGTCAGGACATTACCAATGTAAAAAACAGCACCATCACTATTTGAAAAAAGTCATTTTTGATCAAATCTAGACAGGCCCCATTTCCAGCAGCCATCACTCCAACACCTTATCCTTGAGTAATCATGCTAAATTGCTTATTTGGTACTAGAAAATCACTTGCCATTATATCAAACACAGTTGAAAGCTATTTGGTTTGTTAAATGAAGCTTAACATTGTCTTTGTGTTTGTTTTTGAGTTGCCACAGTATGCAATAGACTGGCATGTCTTAAGGTCAATATTAAGTCAAAAATGGCAAAAAAAAGAAACAGCTTTCTATAGAAACTTGTCAGTCAATCATTGTTTTGAGGAATGAAGGCTATACAATGCTTGAAATGGCCAAAAAACTGAAGATTTCATACAAAGGTGTACACTACAGTCTTCAAAGACAAAGGACAACTGGCTCTAACAATGTGGAAGGCCAGATGTACAATTAAACAAGAGGATTAGTACATCAGAGTCTCTAGTTTGAGAAATAGACGCCTCACATGTCCTCAGCTGACAGCTTCATTGAATTCTACCCGCTCAAAACCAGTTTCATGTACAACAGTAAAGAGAAGACTCAGGGGTGCAGACCTTATGGGAAGAATTGCAAAGAAAAAGCCACTTTTGAAACAGAAAAAGAAAAGGTTCGAGTGGGCAAAGAAACACTGACTTTGGACAACAGATAATTGTAAAAGAGTGTTATGGATCTTAACTCTATTGAGCTTTTGTGGGATCAGCTAGACTGTAAGGTGCGTGAGAAGTGCCCGACAAGACAGCCACATCTATAGCAAGTGCTACAGGAAGCGTGGGGTGAAATGTCTGGACAAACTGACAGCTAGAATGCCAAGGAAATCTCTCATTTCTGCACGTGGAGGATTTTTTGACGAGAAGTCTTTGAAGTAGTTTTAAGAAGTTCTGAAATTTTTTTCAAATTGTAATAGTAATTTTTCACGTTATTAATGTCCTGACTATACATTGTGATCAGTTGAATGCCACTTTGGTGAATAAAAGTACCAATTTCTTCCCATAAGAGCAAAATCTGTACATTATTACAAACTTTTGGCCACCAGTGTGTGTGTGTGTGTGTATATATATATATATATGCACACACACACACACACACAGTTTTTTTTAACTTGTAGGTAGTAATTTTCTGATATGTGAAATTAAAATGTCAATAGTAAAATCTTACTTCAGTAAAATAAGTAAATTATTAAAGATAAGTAAAAAGATTAAAGATAAAAGTATAATATGTGAAATAGTAGTAAAAATGAAAATGTTCTCATCATTTACATACCCTCATGTCATCCCAGATATGACTTTCTTTCTTCAGCAGAACACAAATAAAGATTTTTAGAAGAATATTTTAGCTCTGTTTCAATGCAAGTGGTGACCAAAACTTTGAAGCTCCAAAAAGCACATAAAGACAGCATAAAAGTAATCCATAAGACTCAGTGGTTTAATCCATGTCTTCTGAAGCGACCTAATCGGTTTTGGGTGAAAACAGACTAAAATATATCTAATTTTTCACTATAAATCATGACATCAGCAATCTCCTTGCTGATCATGATTTCAAGCTCGATTACACTTCCTAGAGCCATCAAACGATAGGAAATGTAATCGAGCTTGAAACAATGATCGTGCCTAGAGACTGCAATGTACAGTGAAAAAGGAGTTATATTTTGGTCTGTTTTCACTCAAAATCAATTGGATCGCTTCAGAAGACATGGATTAAACAAAGTAATAAATTGCTCGCTCTCTTGCAATCCATCATGCTCCGAGTTGAAAAAAGGCAAATGCACACACATATTCTTTGTATGTACACTGAAACAAGTGTTAACTTGGAATTGTTACCTCAAGGAAATATTTCTGCATGATTAAACCCATACAAATTAATTGTGTTGGTGTAACCTAATTTGTCAGGTTGATTTAGTCAGATAAAATGATAATTCGTACCTTGAATAAAGCCAGTTCATTTAGATACAACTAATAAACCGGCAATACAATGGTGTCGGAAATTATTTGAGTTCATTTTAAACTTTATGAGGCGTAACAAAGCTAATTTTGTAATGTTATAAAAAAGTGTGCTACCCTTTAACTCAGTAAACTCTGATACATTTTTGTGAAAAAACCTAGGCCAATCACAGTCGTTTATTACTACTGGATGAGGACTTTTATAAAAGTTTTATAAATATTGCTGAGGTGGATTTCCATTCACAGGTATGAATCCTTGTAGCTATCAGTTTTTATGAAAAAAAAAATACTATCCAGTGTAAAAATGTCTCCAATTAGATATAAGACATTCTGAGATTCAAATGCAAAACAGCGCATTGACGGTGCTAACACGGGTTACCTGTTACTTTTCTCAGCACTGGCTAGGATGGGCCAATCATAGTCGTTTATTATTACTGGATGAGGACTTTTATAATAGTTTTATAAATACTGCTGAGGCGGATTTCCATTCAGAGGTATGAATCCTTGCAATAATCAGTTTTTATTAAAAAAGAACTATCCAGTAGGGCTGGGGGATATGGCCAAAATGTTATCACGATATTCTTTTTCATATTGTTCGATATCGATATTTATCATGATATTCATTCACATTTACACATTGCACATTTCTTTTTTACATTTCCAAGTTGGCGGAAGAAGAGAAGAAAAAAAGAAATTCTAAACAGTCCAAATAGTCACTACAAAACTGCACTGGGTGCCCAGAGACAGCCAAAGCAGTGGGGTCTGAGGGATCTTTTACCAAAATATTAAAATATTTTATAGTTTATCAATCGAGTGCATTTGAAAATGAATGTTAAAAGATCATCTGTTTGTTTTGAAGCATAATGACTGCAGTCCAGTATTTGTTTGAATATTTTTACATTAAAATGAAATATTTTTTATATTTCTTTAGATGCAGATACCCAAATATGGGGGCATAAAATCTCTTGTGACTGGAATGATGCTGTATGGGGGTTCAGGGGTATCCCCTGAGAGAAAATTTAGAAAACGTAATAGTCTGAATGGAACTTTTTTAATATTTTCATTAAAATGAGAAAGACTAGGCTACCAACTAGTAATTTTCTTGTCTTTCCTTGTCATCCATTCCAGAGATGATGACATCTGATTAATTTTCAGAAAATTAGAACAGAAATCGATTTGTTTATTATTAAAGGCTCGTAACATGCTAATAAATAAAGTTACATTTAGAAGGGAAAAACGTTATGGTCTAAAAGGCGCTTTAGAACCATGTTAACTTGTGCGGCGCCTCATGTCTACACACATGCAAGGAAAAGAGGCGTGTGAAGTGGGACAGGGCATAAATGAAGCATGTTAGGTGCTATAGAAAAATATTCAAGACAACAGCACAGATCATCAGAGCTGGTGTACACAGCACTGTTGTTTTGTTGTGCTATTCACTAGAGACGATGAGAGGGCGCAACCATCGTCATGAAGTCTTGCAGTGCGGATGGAATCAATCCAGGGTCCGGACTGGTGTCCGACGTAGCCTAATCATTAGCAAGGCAGCTAACATTAGCAAGTTCATACAATCTGACCCTACGTTTCCACTGGTGCGTTGTGAGCGAAGCTGAGAAAGCGTTTTCAATTCATTCCTATGGAAGCTGAGCGCCACGCTTGCAAGGTGGATTGTAGGATTGACAGTGGTGCAGAGCTCTTTCCTAACGTTGTGAGTATCTTTGAGTGGATTTCTTCCGCGCCAGTGGAAACGCAGCCTGAGAAAGCCGAACTGCTTGCGTTTTTAGCGACACGCACTAAATATAGAAAATTCCTCAAAAGCTTATCATCGATATCATGGATTTTTTTTTACCGTGATAAATATCGAGATCGTTTTATCACCCAGCCCTACTATCCAGTGTAAAATGTCTGCAATAAGATATACAACATTCTGAGATTTAAATGCGAATGCATAGAGGATTTGGTTTACAGAGCGTCAAGCGCCCCCTACAGGAATAAATCTTTATGTCTCATAAGACAATCAGTGGCTGACAACATGTGCAATTTCAGTCTGTAGGTGTGTTCCCCACACAAAACTATTGTATGAATTTTGAAAACATGAAATATATCACATGGGTCATATGTGGAGTCAGTGGAGATGTTAAAGGCATTCATAGAAATGACCAGTTGTTTTTTCTGGGTGAGGAAAGCAGACAGGCAGGTATTTCAGATGAGCAGGTAAAAACTGTAATTTTCTGAAAAGCTTAATTTTTCTGAATGTTTGATATGATGCAGTGTATAAACATTAAGGAGTATGCCATGAAAATGATTTTCTATTTATCTGTGCATTAATTTGAAGTGTTATTATGCACTGTGTAATGTGTTATAATGAAAAATAATCTTTTGATCATAAATGCTTGGGAACTCTTAATGTAGTACAAGGATGTGCTTATGACTGACATGGTATTGGCCTATACTGTAGATGTTAATGATGCACTCCTGTTATAATTACAGCATGGATGGATAGATGGATGGAGAAGCAGATGGAAATAAAGCAGTGACATTTTAGATTTAACACATTTTTATATGTTAAATATGTTCAACATGTTCCCCAATGTTAAAACCAAATCTACGCCATTGGTATTGTATATGTATTATAGATTTATACAGTAGGTGCTATTTTCAAATAACTATTATACACACAAGAACAATTGATAGGTGGGAGAATTCAAGTGAAAAATTACTCAAGTCTACTACTTATTTGTTTTATTTCCAGTTGATTTGATGCTTTTTTTGTCCAGCAGGTCCAGACATTGTGCCATTAATTGAGCAAAATGAAAACTCAAATCATCCGTCTTGTAAAGTACAGGAAAGTACTATTTTTATTCCTTCATATTCAAACTTCACAAACAGAGTGAACTTGTACAATACCTCAGAGAGTGAAAATTACAAAAAAAGGTGCTGGTAACATTTACAAAAAAATCATCCTTACTTTGCAACAATCAGTTATTCTTCCACTCTTTTTTTTTTTTTTTTTTAGTCTTTTGCATTAAGGCTTAATACTTCTGTATAAAGTATATGCAAGTCTTCACAGTTTTTTCGAAAAAAAAAAAAAAAAAATCACAATATTATGTAACATAATGAAGCATTTACGGCTATTTTCTGTTTAATAACAAATACACATCACTGGTAAATATACGTGAAAATACAGGGCTTACTGTAAAATGGCAAGTAATGATACTGTTTGCTGATTTTTTTTATTTTATTTTTTTATTTTTTTCTAAACACATCTGTAAGAAAGGTTATATGAGATACCACTGAAATAACTGAAGCGGAAGGAACAGGGGAAAAAAGGTATAATAAGCATTAAAAACAAGGGAGATCGCCTCCAAACTTTGGCACATCCCTTTAAATATTTTCACAAAATATATAAGGTTTATTTTTTTATTTATTTTTTTGTCAAATCATATGCATGGAAGTACAGCAAAACTGGCATAAAGTGAAATCAGCTGTGTAGTAAGGTGCTAAATTAGAGATATTACAAGGCCTGTCTTTCTAGACGGGTGAGAATAAGGTGCATTTGTAAGACTCAAAAGCATGTAGGCCTTTTTTAGGAATCGATAAACAAAATTAAAATAAGTTACAAATGCAACGCAAACATACTAGAAAATACAACAACATGACCAATAGTCTTGAGGCGACCTCATGAACTCATGCATCCCCACTGATTCAGAGCAATATGTGACATTCTTTTCCACATACATGTTAAATACTCTATAGCATGAATATTATATGTGAATTTATGCATGTTTGGTGTTTCTTTTGAATATGGAAGATGTCACTGCAAGACATGATGATGTGATCGGATGGCATTGGAACTAAACATAACAAAGCTGAGATATTATTCCGGGGATTTCCTAAGCTGCACTAGTTAACAAATCAACAGATAAGAGCTCTATCCCTAGAACTTCACCAGATATCACCCTCATGCATACTGCTAAAGTGATGCAACAAGCTTGCTCAAATTACCTAAATCACAAAAGCAATTCGGTTTTAGTGCAAACACAATTGGCTGGCTTCAGCTTCTTATAATAACAAGCTCACCAAGATAACATGAAGGCACATACTTATGCTTCCTCTAACACACAACATATTTAGACAAACTGCAACACCTTTCAACAACACCACAAAGCAGTTTTAACAGGAAAGCCACTATTTCCACAAATCAAAAACCATCACTATTCATGATTGCTGTAAGTTATTATAGATCACGCATAATTAGTCATAAAAAAAAAAAAAACCTCTGTGTTTTCAGAGTTGCTGTTTTAATCACAGTTTCTACCTTTGTGGATAAATAGGACTTGAAATGGATTGGTGTGTGGAATCTTTAAGGAAAAGAGCCTTTCCTATTGGTAGGCAGAAACCAAGCCGTGTGTCAAAACACCCATCTTTTTGAATAAAGTCCCAGAAACATGGCAGTACTGACATTTACTTTGTAAAAGATCACAGACAAGAACGACAAATTCTAATTTAATAACAAGAAGCAAGAAGTATATTTTTGCACTCATTTAAGATCTCTCGCAAGGAGTTCTAATATACTGGTCTCTCCAAGACGCAAGCATGTTGGCCTGCTATAAATATTTTATTAGTGTTAAAATACCACAACACAAAATGTCTTCATGCTTCTGGGACAGACTGCCTTCTTCACCTCTTTTTTTTCCTCAGGGTTTGTAAAAAAAAAAAAAAAAAAAAAAGGATATTTTTCAAAATGACCACACAAGGAAACAGGAAGTATAACATGTACTGTACCTAAAACTCGGACATGTTACATGTATTCTCTTTAACAGCATTTATATCCAAGTTTACAGCTTTAGTATTATCACACATCTTCCATATTGTGCCTGTATACACAAACAAAAATCACCATTTTTTTTTTAAACAGCATACTTTAAGAGCACAGAAAGCTTTTGTTGTTTTACATGGTTTGTGTAAGTGTGTGTTAAGTGTTCTATTGCTATTTATCAAAGAAGACCAAGAATAATTTTAGTGCAAAACTCTTTTCTGGTGTGATAAGTGGTATTTGGATTTTTGAGTCAAAGAGGATTGCTACAGGGATCAACCGTGGGTTTTGGTTGACAGAGAGTTCTATACTTAGTGGTTTCTTTCAGTTGTTGTATTAGATGAGTGGTTTCCCTTTTGATATTTGAACATCATGCAGTTATTTTACAGAGGGAGTGTTTTAAAAAGATTTCTTCTGCTATGTGGGAAACGGTTTAACTATGGGATTATGGTGATTTAAAAATGGATGGATGCATTGCTTTAGGTTTTTCCCACCAAAATGGGCCAGGAAGTTGAGTGTAGACAACCCCTAGTAGTTGAAGAAAATTGTTGAATGTGTTGATTGCAAGAATTCAATATGCTGTGCTGCCTTGTGACCACGTCTCACAAATAATAACTTTAGAAAAAAAAAAAAACAAAGAAAAAAAAAAAATCACTTTAGTCCAGTGTTCGACATTTTAAAAATAGAGCAAAATGGCCTGGTACACACACTAAAAGAACCTTATTTCGTATCTCTAAACAGCAGGTATTACAAAGCAAACACATTTTTCACAACAATAATTTGACTAACTTTTGAAGACTATAAAACATATGACAATGACTAATATAGCATATAATTTTAGGGTTGTTTGAATACTGTAAGATATTTAGTACCTTTACTACAACAGCTCCACATCTGCTCAGTTTGGAAAGTTTTAATATGAAGTTTGTGAAAATAAAGCGAGTATTAAGCGCAAGAAGAAGAAAAAAACAAGGCATCAGATATGGCTTTAAATAGTGTCTAATAGCATTTTAAAATCAACCAGGTTTTCCTTAAATGACTTCATAGCACAGAACCGAAAAAACAAGAAGCTTGATGTCTGAAAATGGAGATTACATCCTCTACATTCTTTCTATTTTTGTAAATAAAAGTGTATATATAAAGCATATCTAACCCAACAAAGCAAAATAAGGTAAAAGAAGCCCATGCTGCATCATATTACAACACTGTCTGTTTGCCAAGGGGTTGGATTTCACAATGATATGCACATTTCCATACAAGTATTCACATCTGAATTATCTTTATATGATTACATTGCATGTTACAAACAAAAAGGGGAATTTGGTCCTAAAGATCAAATGATGGCACCAATATATCAACAGATACATTTATGTGTTGTTTTATGTTAAATGATTCCATTATTAAAATTAGGTAATATTTAATTTTGAGTTTAAAAAACAATGCTGGAAAATCTGTTATAGAGCTGTTTTATTTGAATTATTTTTGGGGGGTTAATGAACCAGATTGTATTATATGACTGGGAACTGTTAATTTATTGATTTGTCAACTTTCTTAATGGTACAAAAAATGAACAGTTATGTGCAAACACAACAAATAAAGACTTGGTCCAGCTTGACAAATGAAAGAGAATCTTAGAATGCATTGCACTGTAGCAGAGCAGCGAAAATACAGAAGACAGAAAAGTTTAAACAAAAACACTCAGGAAAATAGCAAATCAATAACATCTCCCATCAGTGCAATTCATTTGTAATATTAATTTTCTTTGATTAAAAAAATGATGTTCTTGAAGCTAATAATATTCAACAACCAGTTAACTTTGATGAATGAATGTAAGCTGTTGCTTGAGCCATTATGGAATCTTGGGTGAAAAAATGTGCTGCACTAAGTCAAATCTTCTCTGCTTTGTCAGATTTCTATTGGATAAGTAACATGGTGGCCTACATGTACAGAATACACTTATTAAACAACAACCTAATGTTAACACGGCACAAAATGAACAATTCTGAACATATTTGACAAGTAATCTTGTTTAGAAATGTTTAAACATGTTTCAGATTTCAGCCTAAATGAGTTTCATGATGTTTTGCTCATTATATATATATATATATATATATATATAAATATGCTTAAAATGAATGTAAAGAAATCATTCTTAGGTGTCGACAGAAACCTAAACTTTACAGACTATATTTTGGATAGACTTTTCTAACTTCAATAAGCATTTTTAATGATTTTTGGAGCTTTGGACTATATATTAACTTCCCCGCTTTGCGTTGCTCAGGCATTAGCACATTTGGTACAATAAAAATGGTTGAAACAAAGGTTAAATGGTTCAAATTAAAAGTTAAAATAACCACACACACACACACACATACACACACATACACAGAAAAGCAAGCGAATCAATGACACTTATTATATGAAGCAGTTTAAATAAATTCCTCCCCCAGTTGAAATATACATTATTTGAGGACGATTAAAAGGCAAACACCCTTGGTCAATGGAAGAGTCAACCAGTTTCTATGGATTACAGCATTTTTAGATTAAAACCTGGAAAAAGAATTTGACTGGTGACAGTAAAATAATGTCTATAAACAGACCTTTTCTTCTTTAATTTAACATTTCTTTTAAATTATGTACGCTTTTATATTATTTTAAATTGTATATTATATATGCTAAGCTGTAAAGAGGAAAGGAAAGAAATAAATACATTGTAAACAACAAGGCGAAGAAAAAAAACTTCAAAGTCAATTTAGTAAATGTCATAGAGGAGGGGTATTTAGGGGGTACGATGAGGGGTATCCTTGATTATTCATTAAACGGAGTAAAAAACAAAAAACAAAAACGTTTTAGAATGATAAAATATGAGTAAGCTTACCGAATGATCAATATGAAAGATTTAAACCGATTTTAACAGTATTGTCTTTCCAGCTTTTCTGTGAGTTTAATACATCAATTCAGCATTGGTCAAAACAAATCAAAACAGAGTGAAATAATTTGGCAGACTAAATCGAAATGCCAGCAAATCAAAATATTATTGTTTGAAATGGACAATGATAATTAATAAATTCTTTTCTACTACATGAAATCATATTTTGTTTAATGGTAAATATATGAAGTACAAATTCCAAGAAATGTAATATTTTTAAAGAGATAAGTGTATTATATATCTGTTACGCTAACCTACTTCTTACCTATACACAATACGTGTAGATCACATTGTCAAAAGCATCTGCCAAAGGAATATACTGTAAATATCCCAACTTTTGCAGTTACAAATTTGTGATGTGTATGATTGTTAAATGTTTCTTAAGTACATAGAAAGTCTTATGTGAATGAACATGAAATTAAACTGCTCTCATGAAATAATTGCCATATACAGAGAGAGATATGACGGATAGCTTAAGAATTTAACTTTACAATATGATTTTGTACAACATCACGTATGTACAATTAAGTTTATTTCTGTGGGATCTATTTAAAATGAAAAGCAATTTATGGAAGAAAAAAAAATGTACTGACAAGGTACTTGTAAATTTACAATGATGTGTTAATGATATTGCTGCTCTTACAGTCCTAAAGACCAGAGTATCAGAAAACCTGTGACACAAACCCACATCATTTTCAAAGCAATTAACTGCCCAAAAGGCAACTGCTAAAAGGAAAAACCATAAACCTGTCGCAGATCACCAGTAACAGCAGGGTTGTGGACCTTTCAGAACTGAATTGAGAATGCCTTTTAAATTCCAATTCAAATCCTGATTCACAAAGTTCATCGAAATTCAAAGAAATTCTTCAGAAAGAAATTTGTATTTAATTTACATATATTTAATAAATTAACTCTCGTTTTATGGACTGTGATGGAAGAACACATCATCTCCTAATTTTCTCCCTTAATTATAAAATGAAGAGATTCAAATGTACTTTTATAAAGTTATTTGGCAACAATTTGTGGATATTTTAGTGGTAGTTCAGAGAAATGTGTCTAATCCATTGAGAAATCATTCAAAAAGGCACAATTAATCAAAAGGAATTATGTAATTATTTATGTTTCGTTGCAAAACTGATGTTGGATCTATTCAAATTCAGTCTAACTTATGAACTGAAAGGGTGGCTATTCTTAAATTCTGAAATTTGCCCAACCCTGAGTAACAGGCAGCCTTTAATATCTACTTGAGTATTGCATTAATTTGTAGTCAATGTGTAAATGACCATTTGGCATGTTTTGACAGTGTGAATGGGACCATGTGGGTTTGGACTGATCTGTCGGTAGATTTTCAGTATTACATGGGAATTATAAAACAGCAATAAAATATTGCAGGGCAAATATGACACCGAATAGTTTTTCAACCAGTAGTGATTGATATGGAAAATGTATTCTTTTAGGAATTCAAAATTATGACCACATTATAGTTAGACAGTCGAAGAACAAACTTGTTACATGAATTGTTTAGTTGATTTACTATTTGGTAATTGGCCTATAAAACTCACACTGTTACCGGTCAACTGAGGTGCCATAAACAACTCAACAGATTGAATTTTAATAGGACAGATTTTTTTCCTTTCTACATAGACTGTGATTGAGGGAGATATAGACAACACAAGACATGCAGGTCACAGGTAAGAGAAGGTATCATCATCACTTCTTACAGCTTAGTACAAGGACCACCATCTGTCTCCAATTCCTTGCTGGCCCTTAAAGCTGAAGTGTGTAATTTCACCAACCAGAGTTGCGAATGTAATAACTGTTTTAAAACAGGTTTCCTAAACACTCCCCCTGTCTTCCATTGGACGTCAAACAGTCCTGCCCCAAACTCATGCTCTGGTTGAGTCAATGTTGCTATGTTGGACTTGGCAAGATGTCAGAGTCAGTGTTTACACTTTATGGGGGAATCAATCAACCTACGGAAGGCTTACTTACAGTCATCTCTGCTGGGACAGGACAAAGTATTTATCATTGAAAAAATTACACACTTCATCTTTAAGACATTTAAAACTGTTATAGTCAGCAGCAGGGGCGTAGATTCCGGGGGGGATGTTTAAAACACCCCCACCCAATTTTCAAGCCAAATCTACGCCCTTGGTCAGCATTAATATTACAAGTATGCCTTGTGTGATTAGTATACTGCAGTATCTGAACTTTCATAAATATATGCTTCATCTAAAGATATTTTGTTACTATGTTTGCTTGTTTTTCCTGTTAAAATCTGTTTTTTACTTTATCCTGTAAATATGTAAAATGTTCTATTGTTTCTGAAAAAAAAAAAAGAACCCTTTGCAGTCATAAATAGAGTAAATGCTTTTTCTTTGGATTTGAGCATATGATACAAGCAGAATAATATCATATAATCAGTAGTGAATAGAATACCATTTAGAGCTGTAATAAAAAGAGAGCAGTGTTAGAAAACAGGACAACAGACACATGCTAACATAACTTTGAGTATTGTTTTCACGATATTATGTTGATCATAACAAACACTGCTTAATGGCATTTAGTAATAACATCCTTGAAAGGAAAGATGTCATCTCAAGCAAATTCAGCAGGAAAGAATCAAGAAGAAGAGAGGAAGAGGAAATAGAACAGGAAGAACAAATTGATTTGGACAACCTGGGTCCAATAAACTGCATACTGAAAATGCAGATATTTTAAGAAGGGCATATACAATGTGTGGCTTATTTAACCATGAAACTCTAAAGGCAGTTTGAAAAATATGAAATGAAATTAAAACATGTATGCAAACATGTATTTGTTTTTTTTTTTTATTAATTTTAACAGGGGCACTTTGGACACAATATAACACTGTATATTGTAGTATAAAATAAGCTTTATTTTGGTGATTTCAGGGGTTGAAAGACAACAGAACACCCTTACTTAATAATGGTCCTCAAACGTTACAAGTCAAGTTTTTTTCTTTCTTTTCAGATCTATTTTTCATCTCTATTATTGCTGGTAATCCGCATACTTGCCTCATAGAGGGATGTGTTGACAGTTAACTGTACGTGTTTCATTTTAGGCAGTGATTTTTACTGTTTTGTGAAAGTACTATTATCATAGAATAAAAATAACAGTATTATTGTGAGCTTTATTAAGCTTGGAGCTGTAAAAAGAGGCACTTCATTTTTTTCTTCTACAAAGGAGAGGCATTGTAAAACTCCACATGTACAGTGTTAGGTGGTATATTTGGGTTACAGTACTGTATCATAGATGCTGATGAGAATATCCTCTTTTTGAATTATTCTTGACCAGTGTGTAGAGAAGATAAAGTTGTTTGCTAGAATCAAAGATATAACTGCCAGATGAAAGATTTAAACGAAGCAATGTTAGTTTGAGTCTGATTATTTAAAAAGGGTACAATATCAATGATACAGTATATGGGGAGACAGAGAAAAAATAGTCTGAATCTAAATTATATATATATATATTAAAAAAAAGTATTTACTAAAAGCTTTTATTTAAAATGTTTACTAATTTTTTTTTATTTTAATTTTTTTTTTTTTTTTGTGCGCTTTGTATCCGAGCAAATAATTAAACAAATAATTACAGCGGTTACAAGTCATATTAATTTAATTCAGGGAACAATACATGTTTTGCTCTTATATAAATATTGGTAATGTGTTTTCCAAGGCCTGTCTTTTCTGCCCACAAGCTATCATTTCGAAATAGATGTCATTTATAAACTAAGTACTAAAAAAATGTACCTTTTTTAAAAAAGCAAGGAGAAAAGTAGGTGATAGTCCTACAACAAAAACTTACCGTATTAGCAAAGAAGATGCTGTATCTATTGTACACTGAAAAAAATTATTACAGTATGTATTCTAAAATGACCATTTTCAGCAACAACAGAAACAAAAATAGGAGCTAATTCTACACTTATGAACCATAAATATATACTGTAATTAAAAAAAAAAAAAAACGTCTATCTGAACTACCCCACTGAAGTGATCCCCATAGTGCTTTTTAGAACCCACAAGAACGGTGTCCAGTCTAGATGTAATGAATAATGAGCAGACTATGACATTTAAGCATCTGGATTGCACCTAAACATTTTCGTGCAGGTTTTTCACACTTTCACAAACTACACAATTTAGGCTAAACAAAGTCTTTGTGAAATAAAATGATTTTTTGTTGTTGTTGTTGCCATTGTTTTTCCTTTTTACATATAAACAAACATAGAATCACAATAATGTCATAGTACTTCAACAATGAAGCCTGATACTTGGACCGGTGACACTGTCTCCATGCATGGTTATGAATCCATACCAAAATGAGCAGAGAAATTACGATACATTTGCATGTAGTGGTACGTGTATGTCCTTCATAACTTCTACGAGACAGTTTTCCAATACTGTATTGCAAGGTTGGTATATTCTCTAAAATAGTTCCCTTGTGTAAAATAGACTTAATGAATTGCAACAGCACCTTTACAAGCAATAGTGCATTTGGTTGCTTTATTCAAATATCACTGAGGCTATCTGTAAGGACAGCCATGATGGCCAATGCAAGGATTTTTTTTTGTTATTTTGAACCTCATCTAACAAACCATTTGAAAATGATATCTAATCATCTGCTCTTTCTTGTCGCACTTATTAGGAGATTTAAAGCTGAAGTGTGTAATTTCTGCGCCTCTAGCATCACCAAACAGAACTGCAAAAATAAACCTTCCCTATGTTCCAAACGGGATAATCAGCGTCCGAAGAGCACTTTGAAGGGAGAACAATCATGACAGTCATGCTGTAAGAGCGCTTCAAACCGAATTTCCAATAAAAATGACTTAAAAAGTGAGTTCTGAATTACTTTTATTTTGGAGCCCCACACCTTTCAGCCCTCCAAAGCTCTCACAGTGGATTATAAAGACTTTGAAGGGAATAGGGCATGGGTGTGATCACTTCTTAATTCAAACAGTTTTTTCGAACACTCCCACCATCAGCCATTGATCATACAAACAGATAGTCCCACCCCAAACTCACGCCATTGGTCGAGTCAATGTTGTTGCTTCGGGCTGGATGGGTCGCTCAAAACAAGCAATATCACAAGTAATATTTTTAGCACAGTGCATACAGTTTTCGAGGAAATCAACCGACGAATGACTTACTTATAGCTGTCACTGGCTATTCGGCTGGGATAGGAGAAAGTATTTTAACATTAAAAAAAGTTACACACTTAAGCTTTAATGTGTAGGAATATTCATGCATAAACTGGCCCGACCCTCTACTAGGGATATACCTGTACGTATCTTCTGGTACAATGTTATTTTGCTGTGAATAGAGAAAAGTAATTTTTGCTGCTGTAAATGTTTCAATTTTTCAAATTCCACAAGGATTATTACTGATCTGGTATAAATCAGAGTCTGAAAATCTGAGACCAGTAGTGAAAATGCTTCTATGTAGCATTTTTTGTAATTATAAATATTATTAGCAGCATCACCATTTGAGTGAAAAAATGTAATGAAAAATGAATTAAAATTTAGAATTCCTCAGATGATCCATGTTATCCAACATGATTTGAGAATGTTTCAAAGAACATCTTGTGTGCTTCAATGGAAGCAAGGAAATCAGAATTTATTGTTGTTATTATTATTATTATTATTTTTTTTTTTACAAAGGAGTTAATATGGTCAGTGTCACAAATGTGATTATTTGATTAATGACCAAGAAATAGTGCACAATCTTGAATATGTATTTTTCATTTTATGTCGTAACGTTTCTTTTTTTATTTTTATTTTTTTTTATCATTCTATAGTTTTGCTTATGTCCAATTTTAAATAGCCTAGATTTGAATCCTGGACTTTCAATGTGGTCTCAAACTTTTAAACCCCACTGTACACAATATT
This sequence comes from Myxocyprinus asiaticus, assembly GCF_019703515.2. Lineage (NCBI taxonomy): Eukaryota > Metazoa > Chordata > Actinopteri > Cypriniformes > Catostomidae > Myxocyprinus > Myxocyprinus asiaticus. The sequence continues at coordinate 7,393,592 of NC_059347.1, forward strand.
AATATTTTAAAAATGATTGTGTAATTCTTAAGATAATAATTTTCCATTTCTGCCAAAAAACACCCTCTGATTGGCTGAGAAAGGAAAATCTCTGTGTTGAATGATATCAACTATGGCCACAACCACCAACAAAACAAAAAATGGATGAGATTAGAATACAGACAGCACTACCACCACCACCACCACCACCAAAACCACCACCAAAAATCTCTATTATCAAAACCTCCCAAATGTGACCGCAACAAAACTTCTCATTTTGCTTCTCAGCACAACCGTTTGGTACACCAAGACCCTACGCTGTAGCACCAGGAGCAGTTCCTCTCAAGAAGCTGACAAAAACTCAATTTGAAGATCTGAAAATCCTTTCAAATGAGAAGAACAGACCAACAAACACGTATCCTAATCTAAGGTAACACCTCGGACTGATACATCACAGCCTGTAGCCAAGCTTTGCAGCATAATTGAGTAAAAAGTGATGTTTGGTCTCATAGCACTTGAGTACATGCAGAATATTCAGCATGGTTGAGAGGAGGTCTATATTCGTAGAGTTCACACACTGGGGCATCCTTTGTGTTGCGCTAGATCATATCTGATGGGCCTTAACAGCATCACGTTCCTCTTGTTATTTATGTTAGGGAAAATAGCAATGATTGTTCTTGAGAAAGTTACCAAATGCACTTCTAAGTTTGTAAAATAACATGTTGTCACTGTTGCCGTACCTGTACTGCATATTGCAAAGGAAGCCCTACAGTTCAGGCATCACAGATTGTATAACACACATATTGAGACATACCAGAGGAATATACACACAAACATGTTGCACACCACACAAGCTCATACAAACACACACACGCACACAAATTAGTTTGATCCCTAGACAGCACTAAAAAGCTTTGCACAACGACCCTCTAATAGAAACGTTCTTGTTCTGAAAGACATGAATCATCTATTTAGGCACACACTACAATTTTTTTCTTCTTTTTGTGTGATTTTTTTGAAGGTTTTTTTTATTTATTTAGTTTGGTATTAATGCTTTTTGATTGAGAAGAAAACGGAGAATTTGCTTCAAAGAATTAACTGCGCTGGGGGGTGTTGGTGGGATGTATGGGGGGGGGGGTACATCAAGGATCTGACAAAGCTCACAATATAAATAAACAAACAAACAAACAAAAAAATGCTTGCATAAACAGCACAAAGTAAATACAATAGTAAGTGATGATAACAAAGCCAAGAAATTTAATTTCATCTAATCAAAAAAAGGAACAAACCTACTCAAACACAGGTGAACTATAGAACCAAATATTTGATAATAAAAAATGATTATCTCTAAAAACTAGAACATCTCTGGTAACAGTAGTGCACTTATTGGTTTAAGCAGTGCAACATATATGCAAGAAAACAATGCAGTCCTCTTATCAAGCTTTTAAGAAAGATATTTCCTTTATAAACAATGAAAAAAAAAAAAAAAAATGAAAATCATAGAATTTCATTTCTTAAGTAAAATAATTCATGTTTAAGCACAGGATTTTGAAGTAAATGTGCAAAGTAGCACAGTTGTTTTTTTTTAAAAACCTACAACTTATTCGACCAAAATTCCAAAAAGGAAAAAAGTCTAAATAAATTGTGATTGTGTGTTTCGTCATCATTTGAACTACACTACAAAGGTGTATCTACTCATATAAGTGAGCAAAATTGCCAGATTGCAGTTGCACGGCAGATGAGTGTTTCTTAACCATAAAATAAGTGTACAACATAGCCAAATATGAACTTTCGAGTGATGTAACACCAAAATTACAAACTTTCTTTCCTAACTTCCAAAGTACACTCTACACACACAATGTGATACAATTGGGAATGTTTCTCTGCAAATCTGTGGTATATTTAAAAATGGATGACCGTGTTTATTTTATTGTGGTTCAGTAGATGTTTCTGTTGCCTTGTGTCCCTATGTCCTTCTCTGTCTCTCTAGCGTCCTCTGTATGTCCTGTCAGGCAACAAACACTGACGGCCGTTTGAGCCACTAGGTGGGGCCGTAGGAACAGAAGTAGTGCATTTGAATCACCCCACCGGCCCAAACAGCTGAGTCATAGTAGTCGCCACCAACAGGAAATATAGAGGTTTTTATTCGTTCAGGAGGTTATTTCTGTCCAGTTCACTTTTGATCTAACCTAGCCCTCGGCTCTAAATAGCTTAACATGTTCACGAACAAATAATAATAATAATAGAAATATACACATCACATTGGATTCTACAGCTGTTAACAGTCTCCAAGTGAGCGTGTGAGGAGCAGCAATTAACTTGGGTTCTGGATCTGTTTGCATACTAAAATCTGCCATTTTCCTCACTTTCTTTTTTTGAAACAAAATCAGGGAACAGATGAAAAGAACAAATCAATTGTCCAAAGATAAAAAGGAACTTTGTATCACATTTCGTTTTGAAGTGGAAGAGGTCAACTAACAGTCGTCTTAGTGGCAGTGTATGCGAAACGAATTGGAAATTCTTAACGGCATTCATAGTTTTTGCTCGAATACTGTAAGTTATAAACGTTTTTTATTTTTTTATTTTATTATTATTATTTTTTTGTGTAAAATTGACCTTAACCATCAAAAATGTGGTGGGAAAAAAATCTTAATCATAATAATCGTTCACAATACCACTCACAAAAATTCCCATTTTAGTACAGTCATTAAAACTGGCTTGTACCTTTACAACAACAACATCATCATCCCTCAATGCCATAATAATAAATAAAAACCCAGTGTCAAATTGAACAACTCTCCTAGTCCTATCGCACGATAAAGGCAAACACGTGACCATCATATCTTTAAATAATTCTAGAGCCAAATTACTTTTTTTTTAATATATATATATATATATATATATATATATATATATATATATATATATATATATATATATATATATACCACAGTAAGCTTGGACGCTTATAGTGTCCAGTACGGTCTACATGGGAAAAGATCTACAAGTTAAAAAATTCACTGCAATTGTTTTGCACACACACACACACGCTCACATGCACAAATACACATACGTACGAAATACCTCTACCATATATAAAGGTGTATAAGTAGTTTGTGCGTGTGAGTGCATGCATGGGTATGTGTATTTGTGTTTGTTTATGTGTTAGTGTATATGTGCATGTGACTGTTCTTTCTTGTGTGTGTGTGTGTGTGTGTGTGTGTTCTTTCGCAGACCTTTCGGTAGTGTTCAACACATAAATCAGTATTTTAAGGAAAGCATACATATTTAGAGGCCAGTAGTATGGATCCAGCCAGTGGATCATTTTCCAACTACACAGCCTTAAGGCCACCATCTTTTTTATTCTTTAAGAATAGCAAGGACACACAAAAAAAAAAAAAAAAAAAAAAAAAAAAAAAAAAAAAAGAAAAGAAAAGAAAAGAAATAAAATGCTTCTTTTTCTAGAAACCTTAATGTGCCAGTGTCTATACTCATTACTCTTCATGCCCCAATATACGAAAAAAAAAAAAAAAAAAAAAAAAAAATCTAGTGCCGTTTTCTTTATCATTTCATTCTTTTCATGTTTACGTAAGTTTTTTTTTATGTGTACTTATCCGTCGGAGACATGCTTGCGCATGTGGTCATTGAAGTGCTCGATTTGGTCAAACTTGACTGGGCACACGGAGCACATGTAGGTGGTCCCCTCCTGGCAACCTGCTTCTGCAGCAATGCCCACTCCAGTGCTTCCGACTCCGCCCCCTGCTCTGCCCGCTCCCGCCGGCATGGCGAGAGCCACCACTCCTGCTCCTGGCTCTGGAACGGCTATCGGAACCGGGATGGATGCGGGACCACTGGTGTTTCCCGTGGCATTGACCCCCGAGACCCCCGTTCCAGTGCTGTGCAGGGTCATGTGGCGCTCCAGCAAGGTCTTGTGGGAGAACTTCTTCTTGCAGATGTAGCACTCGTAGGATTTTTCTCCGCGGTGCAAGCGCATGTGGACGTTGAGCGAGCTCTTCTGGGTGAAGCGTTTGTTGCAGATGCTGCACTGATACGCTCGGACGCCCGTGTGCGTGACCATGTGTTTGATAAGATAATCCTTCAGTGAAAATGAACGCCAGCAGATACTGCACTGGTGCGGTTTTTCACCTGAAAGCACAGAACAGACTCATTAGTGAGGAACCATCTACCAAAACGTCTTTCATAAAACATTATCATATAGCAGTGGTTCTCAACCTTTTTGACTCCAAGGCCCCCCATTGATCAAGACAATATTTGAAGGCCCCCATCCCCCTGAAACTAGGAGTGTCAATAGATTAAAATACTTAATCACGATTAATTTCATTATTTTGAAAATTTCAGATTTGACTGGCGGCCAAAAGTTTGGAATAATGTACAGATTTTGCTCTTATGGAAAGAAATTGGTACTTTTATTCACCAAAGTGACCACAATGTATAGTCAGGACTTTAATAACATGAATAATTACTATTACAATTTGAAAAAAATGTAAATGTCTTAAACTACTTCAAAGAGTTCTCATCAAAAAATCATCCACGTACAGCAATGACAGCTTTGCAGATCCTTGGCAGTTTCTAGCTGTCAGTTTGTCCAGATACTCAGGTGACATTTCACCCCACAATTCCTGTAGCACTTGCCATAGATGTGGCTGTCTTGTCGGGCACTTCTCACGCAAATTACAGTCTAGCTGATCAGACAAAGGCTCAATGGGTTTAAGATCCATATCTGTTGTCCAATGTCAGTGTTTCTTTGCCCACTCTAACCTTTTCTTTTTCTGTTTCAAAAGTGGCTTTTTCTTTGCAATTCTTCCCATAAGGCCTGCACCCCTGAGTCTTCTCTTTACTGTTGTACATGAAACTGGTTTTGAGCGGGTAGAATTCAATGAAGCCGTCAGCTGAGGACATGTGAGGCATCTGTTTCTCAAACTAGAGACTCTGATGTACTTATCCTCTTGTTTAGTTGAACATCTGGCTTTCCACATCTCTTTCTGTCCTTGTTAGAGCCAGTTGTTCTTTGTCTTTGAAGACTGTAGTGTACACCTTTGTATGCAATTTCAAGCATTGTATAGCCTTCATTCCTCGAAACAATGACTGACTGATGAGTTTCTAGAGAAAGCTGTTTCTTTTTTTTTTTTTTTTGGTTGCCATTTTTGACCTAATATTTTTTACCTTAAGACATGCCAGTCTATTGCATACTGTGGCAACTTAAAAACAAACACAAAGACAAAGTTAAGCTTCATTTAATGAATCAAATAGCTTTCAACAGTGTTTGATATAATGGCAAGTGATTTTCTAGTACCAAATTAGTAATTTAGCACGATTACTCAAGGATAAGGTGTTGGAGTGATGGCTGCTGGAAATGGGGCCTGTCTAGATTTGATCAAAAATGACTTTTTTCAAATAGTGATGGTGCTGTTTTTTACATCAGTAATGTCCTGACTATACTTTGTGATCAGTTGAATGCCACTTTGGTGAATTAAAGTAACAATTTCCTTCTGAAACAGCTAAATCTGTACATTTTTCCAAACTTTTGGCTGCCAGTGTATATGGTGTATACCTACATCTTGATTTTTTGTTGATAATTTTAAAATAACCATTTTATATAATTTTCAGTTATATCGAGAGTAATTTAGTAAATTTTTTCCCTGCTGTCCGCAGCCCTATCAGAACAGACCTGCGACCCATTTTTAGGTCAGAACCTTCCATTTGAAAACTGATATGAAGAACAAATTTTGCCTCTTGGACCCATGGCAGTTTCCTGTGTTCAGGATTATTCACTTTTTTGGATTTTTAACAATGCATTTTAAAATCTTCACATGAATCACAAAACCTTTTGGTATGATCAAACAGTGAAATAGTTGTAAAGACTTACAGAATTTTTAGAAGATGATAACACAAGTTGCATTTCACACAGATTTTTTAATGCTGCTAAATGTATTAATCTCAAATTATGGAATTAATTAGTGCTGTGGTTGCCTAGAAATGGTAATGTAAAATTTTGAGCTACAGTCTTGAAATTTCATACACGTTCATCTTCTTATGAAGAACACATTTGCTTTTTGCACCAGTGTCGTCCAACAAAGTCAATGTCAGTAAGATGATTAGATGTTAACTCACATATTTCTGATAGATGGGGGTGTTGCTGCCAGTTTTTGAGCTATGAAATCATAACAGAATGTGGTTATCATGCCATTACGAATTGATGTTTTGTTTCATATATGGGTCACTGACATATAAAAATTCCCATCATGATGAAAAAGAAAATAATCTAGTAAACATTAGAGATTTTATCTTTGTATTTAAGTTGGTTTCATATGTTTTTGGAAAAATATACTTTTATCCACCATTTTATGCCATTGCCCTACAAAGAAATTAAATAAAGAAAATAAGAAAATTCAAAATCGAATTTAAATTCAGAAATTGAAAACATGTTCATATCATAATAGAAGTACATTTAAGTTGTTATGTGAATGAATTGCATTTTTAATGTATACTTTTCATGAATCAATAAATCCTATAAATAAAATAAAACATTATTTTTTTCAGTGTTACATTATTGTCCCATATCTTTTTTTTCTCCAATTTGTACTAAATTGGACTGGAAGGACTTCATTGAAAGTTTGGATATTTTACATTGTACCTCTGATGAGTTCTTCATGACCATGATTATTAGCATCAGGAGATTGATTAAGCTTGTGAGGCAGTAATTTCTTTTGGTGTACAAATTTGAGATGTTTTGTTAATGTTAATTAGTCTAATTAATTAGAAACAACCACAGCTGTTGTGATATTACTATGTATGTTGGTCTGCTGGTAAGCACCTGTCTGTGACAAACATTTACAGAATGTATTGAAGACAAGTTAAAAAAAATAATGCACAAAAAATGCTGGTACAAAAACAAAGAACTATGAAATATAAAAATAGATGATTCTTCAATTAGGCCCTACTTGTAATACTGAAAAATAATTTTCTTCAAACTATGTTTCGTGTTCCAGAATAAAGATTTGATCATGGCCTTGATCAACCATCAAGAGGATTTTGGTTTAATGTATGATAGTGTGGATTTGATATTGTGTGATGGTAATTTGCTGCTATGGCAGAGGTCCATTTCCATGATAACCAAACATAAATTATTCTGGTAAAACACAATAGTTGTCTAAAATGCCCAGTGTGATGGTAATGATAGGGGGAACATCAATTTGTGTTATAAAAATTACAAATTGTACACATAAATAACATGAATAAAAAATAAGATTTTTAAAGTTCTTTTTAATGTTCTGAACATTTTGTACAAATACTAGGAAACAAACTGCATATTACTTTGATAAAGCATTTTTGTTCTTTAAAATCAACCTAGAGAACAGAAACGTTCCCCTAATTGAAGAATCAAACACATATTTCTGTAATTTTAGAACAGTGAAATTGGCAAGAAATTAAAAGCATACTGTTGGAACTGTTCCTTTTTAAGAAAATTCCATAGTGAATTACACCATTTCATGGTGTTAATTACAGTGAGTACAAATGTGTAAATTCAGCCTTTTTTCTGTGTATATACTTGTAAAAAATTATTGGACACTGCATATATCTATAGTACTTCCACACTAAGGCCATATCTGGCCACATATTTACATTTTTATGCACTTTGCAGCCACCATCCTTCACAGGCAGGGGCATAGATTCCAGGGGGGATGGGGGAGAAGTAACCACCCCAATAATATAAACAAGCAAGTACAACTCCCCTAATATTTATACCATGATCAATGGAAACATGTAAATTCTTCACACTGTAACACCCCCAATGTTCAAGCCAAATCTATGCCCTTGTTCTCAGGCATCTGTTGTTATCGGAAAATATCTTTTGTGCCATATCATAAATATTGCATGATCAAAACTCCAGCGATTTAATAATGGCAGCATGTTTGATGACAAACTAAGAATCAAAGTCTGATTGTTATAATAAAATTACATTTGGTTGTTGCCTGAAGTCACTTTCATTATTACATAGTAATCTTCTACAGAGGTTCACATTGTTAAATTAAATTATGTTACTACATTTAACAATGCCATTATTGAATATAGTTTTGAAGACTGGATATTTAACTGTGTGAGAACACATTTTATTCTGTTGCTGCTTCAGAATTTGGAATTCAGCTAAAAAATTTGGGCCTCCCATTAGGCCCGCCATTCTAAATGCTATTTACCTGCTGCAATTACTGCCACGCTATTACCGCCCATGGAAAGCAGGTGGTACATACATGTTATGTGCATATTCTTTTGATCAACGATTCAGGTGCCTGCATCGCAGTGCACTCTATATAGCACTCAGAACCAAATGGTCAGTAATTGTGTCATGAAAATACAATGCAATAGTGCCAGCCCAGTTTTTCAGCAGTCTTGTTTCCAAAAGTATTTTTCGCATTTATTTCATCAATAGGGATTTAAAAAAAGTCTTCATAAAATAGTTTGAAACCATAAACAAAAGCAACCGGCTCCGAGGTGAATCACAACCTTACAAGATTTGATTTGAAGCAAAAAATATTTGAAAATCAGACAAAAAGACAAAGACTCTGCACTTCAGGTCTTTAATGAGGGAATGAACTACAATCCCATTAAGCATTCCAAATTAAGTAATCAAATAAAAAACTCTGGAAATATATAAAAGTTTTGATTTTCAGTTGTAGATTATAAGTCTAGAAACAATATACTTTAATTGTATAGCAAAATAATCAAATATATAAAAATATATTAGTAGTTTAAGAGTGTAGGGAGAACAAATTGATTGTGTCATTCACGGTGCATAATTTGAGTGGACGGTTGCTGTGGGGCTCTTTTGCCACAGTTTGTTTGCAAGCAACCCACTGATTGGTGGATTTATCTCATCAAGATTCACGGTTAGTGAAGTTCTTCACAAAGCATTCCGCAATTAAACATGTTTTTTTAAGAATGAAGTTGAAAAAACATGAAATGATGGCTTCAACAAAAGCATATACCATCGATTAACAACCTCAGAGTTCACAGTAGGTCTGTCTTTAAATGTTAATATAAATCTTTATTGTTAATATATTGTTAATAATCAATTAGTTTATGGAGAAAATGAATGGGATTTTTATTTTTGGAATTTTTATTTTCCGCCCACAGTCTCATGAAGTGGTGACTCAGACTCGGAGAAGTCACTTGAAGAACCCCAGGTTGCTCAAGAAGACTATCCCCTAAAGACTGCAGGATGGTTTGGATGAAAAGCAGCTTGATAAAATGACAGCATTGATGTTGTGGCATGTCAAAACTTTAGTGCAGACTTTTTTCAAAGACAAGACCACACCCACATATATACACTCACAAAACAGGAACTAGCATGCATTTATAAAATAGCTTGAGTTACATATTCTGTGTAAACCTTAGACTTTGCCTAAGGTTGAAAACAGCAAAGGACGTGAGAACTCAAAACAGCTTAGAGCAGAGGTCTCATTGAGTCATAAATTGACCTGGCAATCCTGTGTCAACCAATGAGGCTCAGGTTCATTAAGTAAACACTTTAATTATTGACTAGGGTAGTTACTGTAATCTTTTTAAGTATACAAAAGAAAGGCCTTTTAGCATACAAGACATTGAAGTAACCACTGGGTTGTAATCAAACTCACGTTGGTCTCATAAAGCCTGCCTTAAGAGGGTGTGTACAGATCAGGATCAAGCACTAGATTAATAACTGTAAAATTATAGCTAACAGACTGCTTATGTGTTAATCACAGCGCACTCTAGCTTTGAAGTGTGATGAAGTCATTCTCATGACCACTTGTAGCAATCTCACTTGTGATGATTGGCATTTGTAGGTTTTTGAAACTGGAAACTTAAAGGTGACTTTTATACCTTGCAACCTTTGGCTCTGTACTGTCTTAATGTTACAGTGACTTATAGTTACTCAACTTGTATGACTGTTATGTCATCAAAATAAAATGTTCACCCACTACCTAGCATAGTGTCTCTCTAGTGTCGCCTGAAAAAGCACCACCTTTTCTTTATATAAATTATTTATACTCTGGTTATTTTGCACTGTCTATGACAGTACGATAATGATATTTTGAAAGAAGCATTACTTCTTTTCTATTTAGCCTAGACTATTTAGCCCAATACTTTTTAGCCCGAGATGGATCCCTTGTATTAAAGGTGCACTCAGTAATTTTTTTCCCCATTTAAAATGTTTTCTCCTAAAGAAATTAACTGTAATTTTGAAACATGAGTATAAAATCATGACCACTCACAAGAGATGAGAACTCTAGTCACATCAATGACCTTATAAAAGCTGTTTTATTCTACATGGGGCAGGGGCACCCTCATGGGGGCTGTGATTTTAGAACCACATGACCAGCTGAATGTTACTTGCTAAATCTCAGTAACCTTCTTGTTATTTGTTTACTTTCACTCTTAAATTAATCATGCCTGATTGCAAATAGTGAATTTCTACAATGGCATCTGTAACTGAAAACTATTCATTTTGAATGGTGTTGCATCCACTAGTTGTCACTGTAAGTCCAAAATGACACAAGCAAAAAGTTACTGAGTGCACTTTTAAAGTGAATGGGAGAAATTAGAATGTCCAATATAGCGGTTGTAGAAAACTCCCGCTTTACTGTAAAACAGGCAATCAGACACAGACAAATGCAAGCACATTAATGCGACCAGCCCGGAAGCCAACTTTTTTATTATTTTTTTTTTATTTTTTTGCGTGATTTGAGCTAATGAAGCACATTTTAAGATACCCTTGGTGTCAGGTTTTACTGCTGACTTGAAATATGTTAATTTATCTTAATCTTGACCAACTGTTTTGGAGATTACGGTCTTTCCCCATTCAAGTAGAATGGAGCTGTGCTTTTATGCTGCTTGTATCCAAAGAAAATAGCAGCCCGGGAGCATTCCCAAGATGGCCGCTGAATGGACTGACTTGCCTTGAAAGCGAGTTTGGAAGTAATGAAATACCCTGACGAATACTAGTGAAGTTCATGACTGAAACAGTTGAAGTGAATTGGGTTATGTATAATGTAATACCAGATCCACAGCAGACAGTGCAGACAGCCAGATAGTATGATTCACTGTACAGTCAATAATTGCTACCAATTATTTGATGACGCAAAAGCTTGCCTTAATTACTTCTGATCAACACTTCTCTATTTGATTTTTTGACTTAACTAGCTAAACGTATAGAGATGAGGCGCAAGGGTACTCACCAGTGTGCACAAACATGTGTTTTACGTAGTTTTGTTTGGCAGTAAAGGTCTTAGAACAGAGAGTACACGCGTAGGGCTTCTTCTCCCCATGCTGTCCCACTGCCACACCACCTTGTTGTTGACCTCCACCTGGTGGCACTGACAGCCCAGTGGGGAACGGGGGCATGCTGGGAGAGGGCACTGCCACAAACTGGGGCTGCTGACTCCCCATGGACTGGGGCAGACTGAAGAGGAAAGGCTTGTTGTCGCTGGATGATTGGGTTGCAAAGAGTGTGGGCAAGTAAGTGTTGCCTGCAGTTCCCATTACCTGCATGTTGCTGGTCATGGTGAGGGGCATTCGCAGGTTGCTGGTAAGTGGCTCACCTGGACGCAGGTACAGTTGCCCACCTGGCACGGACTGGGATGCAGCTAGGTTGGCTTGAAGTGGCTGATGGATTCCAAGTTCACCACCTTCTAGCACAGGGCCATTTCCACCACCATCTTCAACCGCCTCATGGGTCTGCTCGGGAGACGAGTCGTTGACCTCGATCTGCACCGGAGTTCCACCCTCCCCTTGTTGGCCTTTATTTGGACAATTTTCTCGACTGAACCCAGACAAGGGCTGCTCAACAGAATCAGTCTCAGTGCCAATGGAGGAGCTGACCCCTGAGTCAAAGCTCTCACCTTTGGGTTCGCTATCGGTACACTCCGGCTGTTCGTTGTCCTCACGACAGTCCTCAAGCCCATAGCAGTTGTACTCATCCCCCTGTTCCTGCTTGATATGAACATCACCTGTCTGGAGCCTCACGGGTCGAGGCTGTTTGCGACAGTGTGTAGTCTCTGACGTGGCCAGGAAGCGTTCCATCTGTTGGGAACGCTCGTGGATGCGTGTGATCCAGGCAGGGTCCTGCCCTCCCTCCTTCTGCTGTAGTGGAAGGGGTGATTCATAGCTAGCTGCAACCACAGCACTGGCATAGTGGGAGCGGTTTCCCCGGGTACCATTTTGCAGGCCCAACCCAGAACAGCTGTAATAAAGCGAGGAATAACCACGGTCAAGGCTCTGGTGTGATGTTTGCATGTAGCCTGATTCGGCGTCACTACTGGGACCGGATGTGCCAGACTCTGGAGTTCCCCGTGGCGTCTCTTGGCCCGAGTCACCCTGGATGACAGGGAAGCTGCCAGATCCAGAGATGCCAACATTCTGCGAAACAATGCGGGTGCACTCATCGATAACGGTCTTGATTTGAAGAATGCTGGCAGCTGTGAGGATCTGCAGGGCCTCGGACTGGGAGACCCGCAGCACGCCACTGTACATGAAGTCGATCAGCTTCTGGACAGACTGTACGGATACCACAGAGGGGATCTCGATGTCGCTGTAGCCCAGGAGCAGCTTGTCCTGAAAGAAGGGGCTCCCTGCAGCCAGCACACAACGGTGAGCTCGCAGCATGCTACCATGGATCCGAACGGTCACGTCACAGAAGTGCCCGCGGTTTCGCTGCTCATTGAGGGTCTCAAGTACAGAATTGCTAAAGTTGTGGAGATTAATGTGGTGAATGCGTTCGGTCATCCCCTTGCACCTGATGTCACCTGTGCAGCAGACAAAAACACAAATAGAAACTAAATCAGATACAAATTCATTTTTACACATTTAAAAAACATTCCAAATGGATCCCTATTTGTCCAAAACAACATTCAAGCTTTAATTTAAAAAATGACATTTCCCTCTCACTTCGACAATGACATTGATTTGTGGTGTTTGCAATTTCAAGGTTCTTTTTTAGAGGTCAGGATTAAGGCAGAAAAGTCTATTCAAGTATAATGATTTCATAAAGCACCAAAACTGGTACAAAACAATAAAGAAAATATAATAGATAATATACAATGATCAGCCACATTACATTACACACAACATTAAAACCACCTGCTTATATTGTGTAGGTCCCCCTCGTGCCACCAAAACAGTGCCAACCCGCATCACAGAATAGCATTCCAAGATGCTATTCTGCTCACTACAATTATACAGAGGGGTTTTCTGTAGACTTTCTGTCAGTTCAAACCAGTCTGGCTTGAACCTCTCTCATCAACAAGTTGTTTCCATCCGCAGAACTGCCGCTCACTGGATGTTTTTAAACTCAAGAGACTGTTGTGCGTGAAAATCCCAGGAGATCAGCAGTCAACAGAAATACTCAAACCAGCCAGATTGGCACCAAAAATCGTACCAAGGTCAAAATCACTGAGATCACATTTTTCCTCATTCTGATGGTTGATGTGAACATTAACTGAATCTCCTGACCCATATCTGCATGAATTTATGCACTGCACTGCTGCCACACGATTGGCTGATTAGATAATCGCATGAATAAGTAGGTATACAGGTGTTCCAAATTAAGTGCTTGGTGAGTGTACATTTTGACCTAAAATATTCAAGTTATTTGCCAACTTCCCATATACCCCATTTAAAAAAAAAAAAAAAAAAAAAAAGCCTTAAGATTGCAAACACCATGAAAACATACTGTGACAACCTAGTTAAAGACTATTTAAACATTTTAAATAGCACTTAAAACACATGCCAAATGAAATTCACAATCTTCAACCCTGCCATGCATAGATAAGACTAATTTCTGAATTTATAATTCACCCATCTATATCAGTATATCATACATTACACTTAAAACTATAAATGTTTGAAAACCCATTACATGATATTAAATGTGAAATAATGTACACACACTTTAGCTTTAAGCCTAGCAGTACCTGAAGTTCACAAACCCTATGATCAAGTGAATGTTCTTTTCAACATGCCAGGTGCCGTTGACATTTCAGTAGCGTGAATCACACCAAACAGCAATAAACTTTCACAAATTAGCACACCAGAGACATTATTTACTAAAAGTCGAGCGGCTGGATAAGTGACAGAATATGGTTTGTCTTTTCACAGACAGAGGGCAGTCCTGAGCTACAGTTCTGTGTGTGCATGAGCCAGCACTCATTCAGCATGTGTTTCTCTTTTGCATAACATATGAATAATAAAAATAATAATAATTATGTTTCAGTGGGATCCTTATTCAACCAATAACTTAAGACCTCTTTGTAGCGCTCTGAAACACATTCATGCAGGTCACTATATTTAAGAACACTAATGTCTGTACACAAACTACTGAAGTGAACACAAAATGGTCTACATTGTGCATGGTGCTTCACCCATTTTCTAAACCAGAAGGCTTTGAAACTCTGTGAGACTTTTAGAAGGGGTACAAACAATTGTGAAAATCAGTCATAATTGCAGTGGACAGTGGTAACAAAAGTTCTTTTGCACAATATCTCGCACAGACCCACACACACAAAAGTTGCACTTGAAAGCACATGGTTTCACTCCTTTTGAATTTGACTTCTCTCTCTCCCCCTTTCCATGTGCATTCCTGCCGGCTGAATGATTTCACTTTCACACATTCTCATTTTGGTACCGCATCTTACTCCAGTAAATTAGCTTTAGCTCATTACAATAGTAAACCTTTCTGAAATGGTGAGTGTTTACTAGGGCTGGGCAATATAAACACGGCAACAACAAAAATAAAATCTCAATATCTTTCAGCCATTTGACAATATTCAATATATATGTTGACATTTATGGGGGAAACCAGGGGGCTAGTTGTGAGATGGGAAAGTTGTCATAAGGGCTCTCAGTAACTTAGAGTGAAAAGTCCAATTACACAAATGTGTTTTCTCTAGCAATGTTTTTTAATGTATTTTTGTATTTTGCTTTCAAACACCTAGTTTAAACTGCCCTCTTAAAACCCGCTTAAATTAGAACTTTTGTTAGTTTTATTCTTCAAACTATTATTCTTCATACTACATTCTTAGAACAAGGGTATTTGTTTTACTAAGTTAAGACTTATTTTTTTTAAGTTGGGTCAAGTTGTCACATGTTTAATTTGTTATAAACGTTTATTAATTTACAATATTTGTTGGCCAAAAAACAAAAACAATTATTTGATATTTTTATTCCCTTTTAAATTTTTGCTGTTTCATAAACTGTTTTATTTCATAATTGTTTTACTGAAATAATTGTCACAGATTTGTCCCGATTTGCTCTGAAATGTCTTGTATCTTGCTATTTTATTTAATATGTAGGACCATCATTTCTACCAAACAGTAATTGTAACCAAGTAGTTTTTAGCTAAAATGCTGTAAAATATCTATTTAAAAATAATCAAAACATGCTTTTCACTTAATGAACAAAAGGGAGAATAATATTTAGTCATTTTCATTTATATGCACCAATATATCAATACATAGTAATAAACAGCAATATTTACCTAACATTTTTCTGCATTGATGCAAACAAATCAAGTCGAGAATTCACGGACAATGAACTTACTAACTCTAACAGCGTTTTTGTAACTAAAGTTTAAATCAGGGTCTTAAAGCTGTCATATTCGCAAGACAAGGAATAATCGCAAACCTTGTCTAATGGCACGGACTTTAGGAATTTTAAAGGCAATAACAAGCACATTACAATTATTGCGATATTCTTAAATTTATCTCGCCACCAAAATAACTGTGAATATACAGTGTCAAGAATATTGGGTATCGCCCAGCCCTGGTGTTTATTTCCGAGTATTAAACCAAAATGTAACCTCTCTCTGCTCAAATAGCTTTAAGAGCATTTAAATGTTAGTACTGTGCAAAACAATATGAAAATGTTGGTTGAGCAGGACAGGCCTTGATTCATAGCATGTTGCAAACAGTAGAATTTCGAGTATGCAACATCTGGGACTTACTGCAGGGAGATTTGCTTCGTTTTTGAAGGTTATCGAGACAAAGTGTTGAATGAGATAAAGAGAAAAGCTGTGTGCTTGTACAGTGATGTGAAAAGTATTTGCTGAATTGTTCTATTTTTGTGTATTTTTCATACTAAATAGTTTTAGATCTTCAAACGAGATATAACATAAAGGCAACCTGAGTAAACACAAAATAAAGTTTTCAAATATATTTTTTATTGATGCAAAAAAGTTATCCAACACCTATAAACATTTTTTTTTTAAAAATCACCTTTAGCAGCAACAACTGCAACCAAATGCTTCCGATAACTGGAGATCAGTTTTTCACAACGCTGTGGTGGAATTTTGGCTCACTCTTCTTTGCAGAACTGCTTTAATTCAGCCACACTGGAGGGTTTTCGAGCATGAACTGCCCGTTTAAGGTCCTGCCACATCATCTCAAAAGGGTTCAATCAGGACTTTGACTAGCCTACTCCAAAACTTTAATTTTGCTTCCTTTTGAGCCATTCAGAGGTGGACTTACTCTCATGCTTTGGATCACTGTCTTGGTGCATAATCCAGTTGCGCTTGAGCTTCAACTCACAGACTAATGATCGGACGTTCTCCTTTAGGACTTTCTGGTAGAGAGCAGAAATCATGTTTCCCTTAATTATTGCAAGTCGCCCTGGCCCTGAAGCAGCAAAGCATCCCAACACCATCACACTATCACCACCATGCTTGACATTAGGTATGATGTTCTTTTTGTGGAATTCTGTGTTTGATTTATGCCAGATGTAACGGGACCCCTGCCTTCCAAACAGTTCCACTTTCGACTCATCAGTCCATAGAACATTCTCCCAAAAGGTTTGAGGATCATCAAGGTATGTTTTGGCAAAATTCAGACGAGTCTTAATGTTCTTCTGGGTAAGCAGTGGTTTTCGCCTTGCCACACTTCCATAGATGCCATTTTTGGCCAGTGTCGTTCTGATAGTGCAGTCATGAACAGTGACCTTTATTGATGCAAGAGTGGCCTACAGTTCCTTGGATGTAGTCCGTGGCTTTTTTGTTACTTCCTGCATGATTCGTCACTGTGCTCTTGGAGGAATTTTGGAAGGTCGGCCACTTCTGGGAAGGTTCACTACTGTGCCAAGTTTTCTCCATTTGGAGATAATGGCTCTCACTGTGGTTCTTTGGAGTCCCAGAGCCTTTGAAATAGCTTTGTAACCCTTCCCAGACTAATGTATTTCAATCACCTTTTTCCTCATCATTTCTGGAATTTCTTTCGACCTTGGCATAGTGTGCTACAGCGTGGGACCTTTTAGCCAACTTCATGCTGCTGAAAAAGTTCCATTTATGTGTTGATTTGATTGAACAGGACTGGCAGTAATCAGGCCTGGGTGTGTCTAGTCAAGCTGAACCCCATTATGAATGCAGTTTCATAGATTTGGGGATTTAGTAACTAAGGGGGAAAATACTTTTTCACACAGGCCCAGTTGGTATTGGATAACGTTTTTGCTTCAATACATAACATTATTATTTAAAAACTGTATTTTGTGTTTATTCAGATTGCCTTTGTTGTATATTAAATTTTGTTTGAATTTTGAACAATTTAGTATGAGAAAAAAACAGAAGAAATCAGGATGGGGACAAATACTTTTTCACAGCACTGTATGTGTCTAGACATGTGCCTGTAAAACTTTTGTAATACAAATTAGATTGGGTGTGAAACCATCAAGAATCTTCACACAAACACCAGTGAGGTATTGTACACAAGTACAGTTTATACTGTATAGATAGCTGTGGTCTTCCTTAGGTGAGCGCTTCAATCTCCCATATGATACTGTTGTGTGTGATACCTGGAGCACTCATTTATTTTTGGGAGAGCAAGGCTCTGTTCCAAAACTTAGCGAGCTGCCTTGCTGCCTACTGGCTATTGTGGCATCCTAACGGATACAGTGAAATAGTGACCAATTTGTAACACTCTACATAGGTAGCAACTCTGTGCATCATACAAATTGCGCTTCTTATGCTAAGTGCAGGAGACTCGACTCACAATTGATTTTATTAGTTTGGTGTTAGCATGTTGCTAAACTAACAATCTGATGCTCCACTATGCATTAAAATACATTGCACACAAAAATCGTTGGGGAAAACAGTCAATTTGTACTTAAATTGAATAATTTTATTAGGGCTGTCAATCTATTAAGATGTTGAATCAAATTAATTACATGACGATAATTGATTATTAATTGTGGATATAATTAACTGATCAAATTAACCAACATTTGCTGAGAAAGGCCCCCAAATAAAGATAATTTAAAATAAATGTTCCATACTATATAAAATAACAAATAATCCATGGCTAGTTTGCGTTAAAGGATTTAAACGCACTCCGCTTTGTGTCGGTTGGTTCTTCACCTCCTTCACATTTCACATTTAAAAAAAAATGGCATTTCTGACATGACATCTCCCTGTTACGGAGGTGACAGTTGTGAAAGGTGCACTTACATGCAGAGGTGAAACCATCCAAAATGATTTGAAACCTGCAGACTTTGACCTCTGAGACATCGGTATGGTATCTATTAAGGCTGCGATTTAAGGTTAAAATCGTGATATGGCCTTGGGTGATTACTAAACCGCAAAAGGCTGCATTTTATATAGTCTGCATTGGCCACTTCAGTCAGAGCTGCGTGAGCGAGCGGCAATCTCTAGCGGGTGTGCAGCGCAGCAATATTCAATGATGTTTATCATATTACAATTCAAATCGTCTTGTAGGACAGCGAAAGACACCTTTGATATGTCTCGGTTTCCTTCTCTCCTCCTCCGGGCAAAACATAGCTGAAAGTTAAACCATACTTTCCTTACATGCCCTATGGGTGTGTAAGATGTAAGTGCAGGTGCATTCTAATTTTCTCCAAGTCGGACTTAATAAAACGAGGCTGATGAACAGTGATGTCTTGTCCGTCCTGTAGCGCTTGTAGTTGCATGTACTTCAAGCTTAAATTGCTCTAATGGTTGGAAAATATGTCCTTTATTATGGAATTTATGTACGGGCCAGAGGCCTGTGTTATTGTTTTTTATATAATTAATCACACTAAATTAAAGCATTAAATCAACAGCGCTGAACTTTAACTATATTTTTTGGTATTGAATGAACAAGTACAGTTATAATTTACATTTCTCTCACTTCAGCTGATGTGTGTAAATTGTTCAGTGTTAAAATTCTTTCTCCTACACCAAGGGTTCCCAAACTTTTTGTCAGCTGAACCTCTTTGACCTAAATTATTTACTTGAAATACCTCCTGATATTTTAAGTAATGTAACCTTTCAAAATATAATTAATTTTACATCATTGCACATAATTTTCCTTATTATTGTTATATTTTAATCTAATGTTCTTCTCTAATAATATTTATACATTTTATTTTCGTTTAATTCACCGTTGGCATTTCTATTTTAATTTTCTTTGTGTTTATCTCTGGCATTTCTTTTTTCATTACCCTGATAATTTTATAAGCGTATGTCATTCCATTTGTGTATGTACATTTAATATCTTGATACGATATAGGCAACATTTACATTTTAAAAATAATGATTAAAAATTACTTTTCATAAAAAAAAACAAAAAAAAAAAAACTGGGCTGTAGCATTATAACTTGGCGTGGGGGAAATGTCCCTCTTATTTCTGGAAATATGTTTTTGAAATGTAACATTTCGTGTACTGTTTATTCTTAGGAAATTATTAATTATATTATAAGAGTTTCAGCAGCCCTGGAAGGAAATAGTATCCAGCTGCCTTAAATGACACCTTTAGGACCCTGCAGAAGCAGTGAACTAAACCAATGCACAAGCTGTTAACAGCACAGCCCAAGGAGGAACAGCCATCACTTAATGCTTTTCAGGACTACAGGGCAAACAATGTCAGGTTAATGACTCTAAGTTTACTTTTAAAACATGTTTTATATATTAATAATGAAAGTAAATTACTTTGAATGTAGCATGTGATTTACTTTTGCAATAAAAAGTGCCATTTTCTATGAAGGTAAAATGGTGCCTAAATGATTTGCATGCGCAGAGTGAGATTTGTGAAATCATAAATCAAATTGCAAGCTACATTTGTTTTGCGTGCGCACAGAAGGTTTTGTAAAAAGTGTAAATCAAGTTGCAAGCTTAAGAAAAAAATTATTAGCAATAATTTAATGCTTTGCATAAGTGTAATTCATGTGTTGTGAATCTGTAATTTCATATTAACACAAAGTAAATGTGGTCTGTATTCTTCTGACTTCCTTTTATTGCGCTTACACTTTTGGCACTGTTTTTGCACCTAAACATGGCCAAAAACATTGCAAACCTACAATCAGCAATATGCAAGCAAAGAAAGGGTGTAATGAACAGCAAAACGGATTGGCCGCATAGAATTAAATGTGTAAAATAAACTTCTGTAAACGTGTGGTAATATGCACTGTTCGGTTTTCCCTTTTGTTGTACTCATACTTTTGGCTCGAATTTCTCACTGAAAAGAGTTTTGCAAGCACGAGGGGGAAGGTGGGTCTATCTGCTTCTAGTAACCAATCAAATGAGGTTTTCCTTGACCAGTTTACTCTGACCTGATTGGTTTAAAAATGTGACAGACAGCTTCTTCTTCATAAGGCTCAGCGTCGTTCCTCTGGGTATCTCTCCTCTCTTAAATATTCAACTTAAATATTAATACATCCACATTCTTTTACTGTGATAGTAAAGTTGAGCCGACACCGTTTATTGATATATGATTCTCAATCTGGTGTTCAAATGTTTCTTCCTTGTTGCTGTTCATTATTTTAATTATATTTTATTTACTTTGTATTATCTTTTGCATGGCAAATGGGTGGATGGATGGATGGAACTTGCTGGTATTATAGAACTAATTCTAGAAAAGAAAATGATATAAGTAAACTCTATTTATCTATCTATCTGTTCAGAGAGTTTCATTTTATATGGTTTACTTCATTAATTTGTTTTCTAGCATGAGTTCTATGATACCAGCTAATTCATAAAAATGCCATGCCAATGATAATTAGAAGTAAATATAATTAAAATAATGAACAGCAACAAGGAAGAAACATTTGAACACCAGACATTTGATCAGTGTCTGATCAACTTTACTCTCACAATAAAAGAACGTGGATGTATTAATATTTAAGTTTAATATTTAAGAGAGGAGAGATACCCAGACGAACGATGCTGAGCCTTATGAAGAAGAAGCTGTCTGTCACGTTGTTAAACCAATCAGGTCAGAGTAAACTGCTCAAGGAAAACCTCATTTGATTGGTTACTAGAAGCAGGTAGACCCGCCTTCCCCCTCGCTCTTGCAAAACTCTTTTCAGGGAGAAATTTGTGCCAAAAGTATGAGCGCAACAAAAGGGAAAACCGAACAGTGTATATCGGATTATTTCTGGAAAATATTTATGCCACAAACACAAGTCATTTACATGTTTGCAGTAGTTTATTTTACCTTATGCTTGCAACTTGATTTGCACCTTTACAAAACTTTGTGCGTATGCAATTTATTTTTATGCTTGCAATTTGATTTACAGTTTCACAAATCGTACTCATTTAGGCACTATTTTACCTTCATAATTTTCTCATCGTCAGTTGCATGGGAGCACTCTTTCTCGTGCTCGCTCTCTCTTTCATGCACACACATACACTCAAGCAGGGAGAGAAGCCGCATAGACACAAGGATTGTTAAAAGGAAAATTTAAGTGCTTAGTTTCAGTTTTGTTCATTCTTGCTTTTTATTTGTCAAATGATGGACAACAATTGGAATTAACTACAAGCGACCCACCCAGCCAAACACAGAAACATTGGCTCAACCAGTGCTTTAAGTTGGAGGCGGGACTATCTTTTTGTTCGATCATCTTTTACTTGTATTTTTTGTATTCGCTTTATTGTCACATCACTTGACAAGGGTGTACAAGGGTATACAAGGAGTGGAAATCTTATGTGCATAGATCACAGCAGCGATGCAGTATAATATTAAAAAATATTTTATATATAATATTTGAAAGTGTATCAGCAGATGGGGGCGTATTCGGAAAGCTGTTGAAAAACAATGTTTATTTTTGCATATCCATTCAGTGGCGCTAGTGGCACAGAAATTACACACTTATATTTAACTAAACTTGTTGCAGTGCATTTTGGAATGGCATTCTCAGTTAAGGATTCATGCAGTACTGCTTTAAAATTAGGCCAAAATAATGAATCTTGAAGGCAGCATAACTATGCTGCCAACCTTTTGGAACAGCTGTCGTGTTGGGAGCACTCCTATGATGCCTTAAAATGCTGCCTACGTAGGCAGCTCACTAGGCTTTAGAACAGGGCCTAAGTCTGCACTTTTCACTTGTGGAAAGATGTTTGCTATATGAGAAGTGTGTGTGTGTGTGTGTGTACACTCAGTGGCCACTTCATTAGGTACACCTGTACACCTGCTTGTTAATGCAAATATCTACTCAGCCAATCATGTGGCAGCCACTCGTGCATAAAAGCATGCACACATCGTAAAGAGGTTCAAATATTGTTCTAACCAAGCATCAGAATGGGCAAGAAATGTGATCTAAGTAATGTTGCTGATTGTTGGTGCCAGATGGGGTGGTTTGAGTATCTCAGAAAGTGCTGATCTCCTGAGATCTGCACACACAACAGTCTCTAGAGTTTATAGGGAATGGTGTGAAAATGTCTTGTTAATGAGAAAGGTCAGAGAAAAATGACCAGACTGGTTCATGCTGACAGGAAGGTTAAAGTAACGGATAGATTTTTACATTTTCAGAAGAAAATGTGACCGTGCTTGCCTGTGCAAAACTTGCCACCACGATAGTGGGGTGTTGTGGGTAGAAAATGTGAACAGTGTGGAGCAGGGGTGCATGATTTTGACATGAGCAATTAATAGCATAACACATGTTAATAAGCCATATTGCAATTGCATGTCAGCAATAATTCAACAACGTGTTAAACACAATGTTTTAGAAGTCAGAATGAAAGAAAGATGGAATTTGTGAAATACTGGTTAGACAAAATTACAAAATGTTTTGTGAAAATTAATGACGAACGTGATGGGACAACCAAAGATTTGTTGTGGAATT
The DNA here is from genome assembly GCF_019703515.2 of Myxocyprinus asiaticus. Lineage (NCBI taxonomy): Eukaryota > Metazoa > Chordata > Actinopteri > Cypriniformes > Catostomidae > Myxocyprinus > Myxocyprinus asiaticus. The sequence continues at coordinate 7,416,662 of NC_059347.1, forward strand.
TAAAAAGACTTGTGTGGAGAAAACAGCAAGGTTACAAGTGTAACTCTGGTTACCTGAAAGGAGGAAATGAGGCGCTGTGTCATTTGCTGACACTATGGGGTATCCCCACAGGAATAACAGGTATCCTATCTCTGAAACTTTGAAACCTTGTGATACTTGGCCCTCAAAGCCAAGGTTCAGTAGCATGGACAGCATACGCAGCGTCTCATTCCCTCCTTCAGGGGACCATGGTTACAGACGTAACCTAATCATTCCCTTTCAAGTCAGTCATTTCGAAAATACAATCATGCCACGATACTGATTCGCACGTGCAACGATGCCTACATGCCTACTTGCCAATGGGGTAGTTACAGCACTAACAGAGTCTCCTCTTCATATCATAATAAGAAGGGAGAAGCAAAATGATGAATGGATGATATATATGGCGATGACGCTAACCGATTCAGGTAGCGCAACATCGCAAGATATTTTAAATCACTAATGTGTGTGAATATGGATTTAAAGCACTAGCCAGATGGGTAGTGAAAATTTATATAAATCAACCGCTGACTACAGTTTATGTGATGACCATGTATAAAAAGGCTGGTGGTATAGCAGCGCAATACACAGATTGACTCTCCTTCAAAGAAAGCACTTGGCAAGAGACAGAGGTGACATCCAGGTTATAAAACTTAGCAAAAGTGCTGGGGGAAGCCCAACCTGCAGCTAAGCAGATGTCTTCTAAGGAAACAGCATTAGACCAAGCCCATGACGAGACCATGCCTCTAGAGGAGTGAGCTTTCACACCAATAGGACACTGTATGTACTGCGAGTCATCCAAGAGCTCTATTAACTCCGGGAACTATAGGCGGTTTGGCCATTTTGGCGCAACTAGCAGTACAGATTCCCCTTCCTCCTGAATTCTGCACAATACTTGATGAAGTAAGTGGACGGGAGGGAATGTATACTTGCATCCCACTGGCCATTTGTGGGCTAGAGCATCCAGGCCCAGCAGAGCATGAGTCAGGGAGTACCACAAGCTACAATGCATTGTCTCCGGAGATGCATACAGATCTATTTCGGCTTCCCTACATAGATCCCATTTCATCAGAACTGTCTGAGGGCAAAGTCTCCATTCTCCTTGTAAAACACCCTGCTACGAGAGCAAATCCGCGCCGTGGTTCAGGTGACCTCGAACATGTGTAGCACGTATCGATAGATGTTTCTCGCACCAGAAAAGCTGATGTGCCCAGTTCATCATTGGGCACAATCAAACTCCCCCTTGGCAATTTATGTATGCCACAACCGCCGTGTTGACGGTTCTAATCAGTACATGAAAACCCTGGCCGGCTGGCCAAAGAACAATCAATGCTAGATATACAGCAAGTTGTACTAGACAATTTATGTGCCAGATCTGTCCAGGAGTCAAAGGCCGGATGTCCGTCATGTTTGAAGCATCTGTTGTGACCACTTTGCATCTGGATACCTGACCGAGTGCCATACCCGTCTGGTAGAATGTGGGCATCTTCCAAATGGCTAATGCAGCTAGACAGTACCATGATACCACAAGATGTAAGCGACCATGTCGGCATGAATGAGGAGAAAACGCCATTGAAACGAGGCGGCTGCCTCAAGAATTGTAACACATAGCTTTGCTCGATCTTCTTTAGCATCAAGCTGGAAATGCCCGGAAGATGGCGCCATGTGTCCACGTAATGAGCTAGATGACACAGGGGGGCTCCTTTTTCATGCACATGTTTGCGTCCCACGTAATTGCAACAGGGCACATTGCCTTATTGGAACATGACACTCTTTTGGCACGGAGCCAGTAAAAGGATAAACACAAACAGTGCTGCAAACATCTCATCGATCCCGGCAACCAGCGGGTCTTATGCAGCTGACGAACTGTGGCTTGTAGCAAAACCTTGTTCCTGGCTCGCGACAGCGGGGAAAGCAAGATGGCTATTAAGTGACATGGAGGTGTCTAAAATTTCCATGTTGCAACAGTGGAAGTCTACTGGCATGTCGCCAAGAATAGTAAACGCAGGCTGAACCGTCCTGCATTAGGGAGTAAATGTTGTACTGCTTTCCCGTCTCCCAGCGGCAGGTTAACTGGATGCGTGTAATGGGTACCGCTAAGTCATAGTCATAAAATGTTGTTCGTGCATCCCTGGAAAGAACGCCACCGGTGGTGAAACTCAGAGGCTGGCCAACAAGGAGAACTCAATTACATTTCTTTAAGTTTCAGGTGAGAAACTTCAAGTATCGCAGTGTCAGAGGCCATTTTGTCCCATTTTCCCGCCCGCAGAGGAAATTACAGTAAGTGCCTCACCTGAGCACGTACATGTCTCACTAATGAAGCCAAGTTTCAAATTATCCCTAATATAAACACCACCATGATTGACTGCAGCTAGCCGGAGCGAGCCGTTAGTCGCTATGGAAACAGGCGAGGCTGCTGGAAATGGAGATGGGGAGAGATGCAGGCTAAAGCCAGCAACAATGACTCTCAAATTCTCGGTGTTCTGAATGCTGTCCTCGCTAGATATAGGTAGGAGAGGGGACCGGCGTTAGCTTCCTCAGAAGCAATCTGAGAGTGAAGGACTTTGAAAATCATGCACTTGCAATAAACACAAACAATGTCAATGAGCGCTGTGTGCCTGACAAGGATAAACGCAAGCGATCTAACATCTTCCTCATCATCTCGAATGTCTACCACACGCAGATCTGCTTTACATGGATGAGAGGAGAATCAAGGCCTGAGCTGGTGACAATTCGTCCTCAAACTCTCAGTTCTCTATCCTCGGGAGCCACAGGAGTATGGCGGGAGGAGAGGGGACCAGCTTCGGGTTTCAGAACAAAAGCGAGCAGAAAGCAAAGCATTTCGAGTTTTATGCACCCTCAATAAACTGAATCAAACTCGGCGAGCATTGTCAAAGTGGGCTCTGCCCAGGCAATCACAGCGCTAGCACAGATGGGCGAAGCCGCGTGATATATGGAGGAGAGGAGACACGCAAAGGTGGGCTGGCAAAAAATCCTCCTCAAATCTCCATGCTCAATTCCCCGTCCTCATGTGCCTCCCCCGTGTGGTTCATCGGAAGCTGCACTAGGAGTATAGCGGGAGGACAAGGGGACGGGTTCGGCTTCCAGAATGAAAACGAGCTGAGAGCAAAGCATCTTGAGTTTCATGCACTCAGTGAATGCAATCAGTCTCGATGAGCGCCATTTCACGTTAAACAGCACCCGTGCCCGTCAGATAGAGGGATATATCGCTCATAGGTAGGAAACATTAGCAAAACGCAGTCATGAAAAAGATGTCGTTAAGCAAACATCTCTTTCAGATGCTTGTGAACAGTATACAAATACACACAAACACAATCAAGCAACTGCGTTTGTTACACGCTTCAGAAAATTACAATTATTTAAGGATACATTCTGTAGAGGCACAACAAGATGTACAAATAATCCGCTCACTGGTGAAGCAGTGAAACGGCAAATAGGGTTCGTCCGTCCGCTGACACACAGGAGGAGAATAAAATCCACGCACTGTCGTCACAACGGCGAAGCATCGATAAGCGGTGATCGCCAGAGCACCAAAGGAAACAGAAAAAAAACCAACCTGCTGTGAGGATGTGCAAATGTTGATGGCAAATCCAATAGAAAACTCCAGTTGACATGTAGATTACGTAGAGGGATATCGCTACCCAAAAGGAAAACTGGTGTGATTTTGAAAAGTTTCAGAAATGGTATACCCCATAGTGTAGCAAATGACCCAGTGTCGAAATTACCGAATTAAAAATGAACCACGGGAGAAAACAATGTTTCTTTCACCCATGGAAACAAAATTTACAGTGGGTAATAAGTCATTCTCTCCTCTCAGATGTGTAGTCTATTAAAATTTCAAACAATATTATCATAGAAATATATATTTATATATTCTTTTTTTATTATTATTATTGATTTTTTTTTTTTTACTATATTACACTAAAAAAAGCTGTTGTACAATTATTTTTTCCCCCTAAAATTAATAGCAGTGAAAATGAAAGGCATTACCAAGGGAGTACTGCTATGATGTATAAATTCTTAACAATTTAAATAGCATTTCATTTTTCACATTGTGGTAATGAGAATATCAGTATGACCATCTTTTGTAATATTGCGGTACTGAAAATTGGGGGGTAAAATGTGCGTAACTATCATGAAAATAATGTCACAATGTAATAAATCTTAATGGCCCTAAAAATAGGCTTCACTTTCTATAGGTAATATATATAATTTTTTTATTTATTTTGGAGTAAAACAGCACCAGGACATTTTCTTGACAGGTTTCGTGAGATTCACCTAACTTGTATTACAGAAACTGGCATCAACTCAGAGCAGGGTTTCTCACACATGTGAGCAGGGAACAATGTAACACTACACAAATTGTAGCATCCGGCAAGAAATCAGAAGTCCGATCGCTTGGAAAAGTTAGAACACACCTCTCCTCAATCAACATGATCACACGGGAAGGCGCCATTTTGCTTCCGAATGTTCCAGTACCCTGGCATCAGCCACTTACAAGTGCCGTCTACCATCAGACATTTTTGCATTGGTTCAGATGAGTTTACCTTCTCCTGTCGCATCGTTTTGACCAGAAACACGTTAGGTCAGCAGCATGGAAGACCTGTGTTCACATCCCACATTGAAACCAGGAAGTAATCGCATTCACATAATGAGTGACGACTGCAATTTCGATAAATTTGTTCTCGATTAGGTATGGGTTAGATGTTTGGGTTTGGGGGCAGAGTTGATTAAATATGCATTTCTCATCACTCTATTACATCCTTCACAAACAACTCACTTTAAAACTCGCTTTTGCTGCCCCTCTGTGGGCATTTGACCCAGAAAATGGAGCTCACACTTGCACTTCCACAAAAAATAAAATAATCCTGCTTCTGCCACTGGGGGCACTGTTTAGAATTTCGGGAAGCACAGACCGAGTTTAGATCAAGAAAAGTCAACCTATTGTTTCACTGTAAGATTAGACTGGCTCGATAGGCTGCACGATTTGAGGAATCAATCTGTACCACAAATGTTAGAGGAAAAGTAAAGCTATATGCATACCACAAGGCTGAAGCTTGTTGCACTTTGACGTTTACATTTGTGACTATTTTGCACCAAACAGCTTCATATTGTAGCCAACTCGCAGTAACTAGTCACAGACGCTACATTTTCAAACTGATTTGAAATCTAGCCTCCAAGTCGACAGGTGCACACACTGTTCCGACAAGCAAGAGAGCAGCAAGGACCAAGAGCCAATGAAATAGTGAGAGAGCAAAAGAGCGATGCATAGGAAAGCAAATAAATAAAACCTTTTTTTTTTCTATTCCCTGTTCTATTCAAATCAGTGTAAAACTTCCACAAGCCCTTCCCCCATGTTGTTTGTGGACATCAAGAATTAACTTTTGCATTACTATGTGTGAGAATTTGTATGAGAAAGGAATTTTGGGATTGTAAGGCTCATCAAAATCAGACAGTATGAGGAATATCTGGTAGGGTAAAAATTTGGCATAAATAACATGAATCTATAGATTAATTCTGCCTGAGTACTGTTGTAACATATTCACACAGCAGCAGAATACAGCTGTTAGTATTTCTTACTGTGTTGCAGTAAAAAAAATTCTGTAATACAAATGTTTTCTTACATTAAATTAAGCATAAAGGTAGTACTATCATGATGTATGCTATATTTTTCAAAGTATAGTACTATATTTTTTGCATTGCACTACTTTAAAGAGAATTCGATTTATTTTTTGATTTTTTGCATTACAGTAATGAGAATAAGGGGGAAAATGTCTTGTGTTTTGTTTTCTTCAAAGGAACAGTTCACCCAAATGAAAACTGTCATCATTTACACATCCTCATGTCATTCCAAACCCACAACTGTCCACAAGACTTTCATTGTATGGAAAAGACGAGTTTGGACCATCTACAAAATATCTCATTTGTGCTCCGCAAAAGATAGAAACTCATATGGGTTAGAAACAAAAAGAGGTAATATAATTTCTTTATGGAAATTTCTTATTTCTGTATTTTCTTAAAGTTCAGTGAGTTTCTCTTCTGTGGATTGTGGTGTATTTTTTTAATATCAGAGGGAGAAAGAGTGTTCATATTCGCAAGTCATCACATTGCTACACAAGCATAATAGCAGCTCAGAGTTATTCAAAATGAAAAGCTCAAAAAGAATTTTTTTGTATGAGGTTAGTGAACGCAAGCTTGACAAACTCACAGTCTGATGGTGTTCTGTTGGTAATTGTATGTATGTGGGTGTGTTTGTGTATCAGGCTGGTGAAGAGGCACTGGTTAGATGCTACAGGTTGCTGGTGGTGGTGGTGGTGCAGTGGCACAGGTCAGTCGTTAGCCACTCATTTCATCTCGATGCGGCCACAATCTAACCTCACGCAGAATCTTCAATATCGTCCTGCAAGAGGAAGCATAGAGAAAACAATTAACTCATGCCTGCTTTCAGAGACAAAATGTTCAACGTGGGTGTAATTAAATTATGCATATATGTATATTTTTTATCCAAGCACTTGACAAGCATCAAGATCCCACAAATGAAAGAAGAAAAATAGGGCAACACAATTAATAAAACTTTTTTTTTTTTTTTTTAAATCATAAAATGGGTTGCAGGTCTGTTCTGATAGGATTGCAGAGAGCAGGGAAAAAACTATGCTAATGCAAATAATAAAAAGCAACTCAGAATATAATCATGCATAGTTAGGATTGCAAATTTTAGGCTTTTCTACTGTAGCTTCTCCTTTAGCTTTTTAATTTTATTTGCATAGCGCTTTTAATTAAAAAGTGCATTTGTAATGCCATTCAATTAATTAAATATATAATCTGCATGTGCTGCATGCTTATAGGTGAATTTGTGAAGCCGGTTGCTCATACACTGAAAACACTGAATCATGAGCATCATGCACACTCTGTGCTAGCTGATTATAGAGAGCAGGGTACTCATTCACTTTGAAGCATGCAGCACATAAGACTATATATTTATTTAATTAAATTGCAGTCTTTTGCGGTTTAATAATCAAACTGGGCCACGAAGCTGCTTATCCGGAGGTGAGAAACTACAGTCAGAAACTATGAATGGGCTTTACTCAGTTTTCTACCAAAATGAAAGTTTGATTTAAATCTTATTAAATCATGCAAACTTATTCCTAAATTACAATGATTCAGCTTTGTACGTTAACGTTCCAGTAGCATGCCTACGTAAGGTGGTAAAATTTAAGCTTGAAATTCGCTTCGAGATGTGTTTTTAAAGGGTGAAGTTCTTTTTAGCATGATATGGCATCTAAAAAACAGACCTCTTGCACGAGATGCTGAATAAACTTAGAAACACAACGGCCAAAGACGTTAGTCCAGCATAGTGGTTCCCAAACTGCAGGGTGCCACAACGACTGGCTAAGGGTGTCATGAAATCTCTGCTCAGTTCAATATTTTAATAGCTACCGATGCTAAAACATACTGGTGCCACGCGCTGTTTGATTTCAGCTGGCTACTTTCAAACACTCACATGCGTATGTGTGCCCGTACGCTTGTGTCCAGTGATGAATGCAGCTGCGTGCATGAACAGCCAAATTATATTTTTTAGTCAAAATGCCCCTTTTGACGTGATATTAATATAAACACAGCTGTTTATATGCAAGCAGATGAGACAAATATCTTATATTTCAAAATATTGGACCTGTGCGATGTGTAAATGCAGCCTAATATCCCTGCTGCTCTCTATTAGAGGCATTCAGACATTCTGACTGCATCAAAGTAGTATTAATGTATATCTAATAATCGCACAGTAATGATTGCCAATAATTTAAGAAGTTTTATTTAGCATTAGATTACTTTTTTAATGTTTTTATATTAGTTTTATATAAATATATAATTTTTAAATGTTTAATTGCTACTGTTACTGAAAAATCACTGTTTATTCTGTTCTCTATTCCACTTCCTACTTTTTGTTTATTGCATTCTTCAAATGGACTGGAACAAAGATTTTGTCAGAACCTTTATTAAATTACATGTTAGTTTGTTTGTAGCCTAATGCTCAGGTTTTGTAAATCACTGAAATACACTATATGGCCAAACGTTTGTGGACACCAAATGTGCTTGATGAACATTTGATTTCAAAACCTTAGGCATCAATTTCCCCTTTTTCTGTAATAACAGCTTCCACTCTTTTGGGAAGGCTTTCCACTGTACTGTATGTAGTAACATGGCTGCAGGGATTTGCTCTCATTCAGACACAAGGCTATCAGTGAGGTCAGGAACTGATGTTGGTCGATGGGGCCTGACTTACAGTTGCTGTTCCAGTTCACCCCCAAAGTGATCAGTGGGGTTCAGGTCTGGGCTTTGTGCAGGCCAGTCAATTTCTTCCACGCCAGACACAGTAAACCATTTCTTTATGGACCTCACTTTGTTCACAGGGGCACTGTCATGCTGGAACAGAAAAGGGCTATCCCCAAACAGTTGCCACAAATTCGGAAGCACACAAAGCCCAAGCCATTACATAAAGAAACATTAAGATTTTTCTTTACTGGATTTAATGGAGTAACCACATTCGTTAATTAAAAGGGGGTGTCGACAAACCTTTGGCCATATAGTGTAATTTTTTTTTTCTTCAAAATCGTGAAAAGAAATATGATCTTTATTCTAAGCAAAATAATTGTGATTCTCAATTCATCCAGAATCGTGCAGCTCTACTGGATAGTTATGTAGTATTTACTGTAGTACATATATAATTATATTTAAGCAATATTTCACATCTGTGATGCTCTGCGCAGCACTTTATATAACAATAATGCCAATGTTGTTTTAGATTGTGCTGTGAGGATCTGTATAAAAGCACTTCATTTGATAAAAATAATGCAATGTTCTGTAGAATTATGTTTTAAGTTTTAATGAAGTATTTGTTTAGACACCCTTTTGAAAATATGGAATATGGAATTAAAAATTAAATAAAACGCAAAATTTGAATAAAGGAAAACTTTTATTTTATAGGGCCCAATAAATTCATCTGTAACTTTGGCACCCAGCACTTTGGCATCAACTCCATGCGACATAATACACCACAAAAACGTCTGATCTTTCGTCATGCGCCACTGCCTTCATATATCAGAAAAAAAGCACCAATCCCCCAACCTTTACACTTTCATGAATGTGAACCTATGAAAGAGGTGGGAACAGTGAAACTTTTTAACTTAATTTTACAGCTGCCTTGGTTCTGGACGTTTTTTTTCCTCATTGATTTGCTCCATAGACATTTCAGAAAATTCATCAATACAGAGTTCAAAGCCAAGAAATCAAACTAACCAGCTCTGAAATAAACCACAAAATTAAAACTTTGATTTGAAGCAAAAAAGTATATGAAAATAAAAAAAGACAGAAAGTATAGACTTGTACTTATAATCTTTTATGAGGGAATGAACTGCATATAACATGAAGCATTGCATATACAAAGATATAAGCAGTTTACTGACTTCATTACATCAATCTCAATGCTTCATGGGAGCGGGCAGTTGCTGCAGTGCCCTTTCCACATTTTTTGTTTCCACAGTAACAGCGAATTCTCTGATTGGTGGATCTCCCTTTAGGATCAGGGACAAAAATCGATTCAAGGATCGAAAACTAAAATAAAGAAAAACATTTTTTTGACAGTACGTGACTGAAAACAGAAACAATGTGCCTTTCAATTTTTCCAGAGTGTGAACGTTTTTTTTTTTTTTTTAAATGTTGGTGACCGGTTAATAAAGTTATATATATATATATATATATATATATATATATATATATATATATATATATATATTTTTTTTTTTTTTTAATGTTTTCATGAAACAAAAGACCAAAGGGTTTATCACAGTACTTTTTCGGAATTAGACCACTTCCTGTTGCCCGAAAAAAATTAGGCTTCTGTCTTTTTAGTTAAACATGATAAGCATGGGCTTTGATTCTGAAGGAAACCACTGCATCAAACATTTTATTTGCCTAATTTCACATTCTAGATGTAGCTTTCCTTGACATGCTGAAGACCTTTTTAACATCAATATATAATTACAACATATAAATGCATGGTTAATCCAGATTCAGAAAAATTATTAGAGGTAAGGCTGCACAGTTAATCGAAATAAAATCGAAATCACGGTATGACCTTCTGCGATTATTAAACCGCAAAGGGCTGTGAATTCATTAAATAATATATAACTGCTGACAACTACAAACATTTTGGTATTGTGGCAACACTGCTTACATATATATATTGTGAATGGTAGATCTTGCTATAATAACATTATGAAAATGTAGATCTTATTTCCAAAGTGTGAGCACCCCTGTTTTAAGCGCTCCAGATTCACTTAAATCTCACTTTTGTTGGGCCTGGGTAGCTCAGCAAGTAAAGATGCTACCACCCCTGAAGTCGTGAGTTCGAATCCATGGTGTGCTGAGTGACTCCAGCCAGGTCTCCTTAGCAACAAATTGGCCCGGTTGCTAGGGAGGGTAGAGTCACATGTGGTAACCTCCTCGTGGTCACTATAATATGGTTTGCTCTCGGTGGGGCGCGTGGTGAGTTGTGCGCGGATGCCGCGGAGAATAGCGTGAAGCCTCCACACGCGCTATGTCTCCACGTGATAAGATGCGCGGATTGACGGTCCCAGATGTGGAGGCAACTGAGATTCGTCCTCCACCACCCGGATTGAGATGAGTCACTACGCCACCACGAGGACTTAGAGCACATTGGGAATTGGGCATTCCAAATTGGGGAGAAAAAAATAATAAATAAAAAAATCTTACTTTTGCATTATTCTAAATGTTTAGCCACTACATGTTAATATGCAAATACATATAATACATACCATGGTGCAGGGAGATATTAAAATAAGGAGCACATTACACAGCTGTTGTGAATTCAGCTACACACAGAAACTTAATGCAGATGTCGCCAAAATAAAAGCTTGTTTTTCTCTCTCTCTCTCTCTCTCTCTCTCTCTGTTTCACCGTTTTATTTATTTATTTGCTTGTGGTTGAAGTGAAATTGGTCTGGAGTTTGTTTCTTTTTAAGAGGACTCAAGTGTGAACCCTCAAAGAGTAGCCTAAACCTATTTATTGGCAGTAGAACATGGGTAAAATTTAGGTAAAAAAGGAATCACTTACTATTTTTTGTTCATCATATCACAGTTCAAATCGCAATATTTTTAAAATTTTGCAATATGACTTTTTGTCCAAATTGTGCAGCCCTAATTAGAGGTAAAAAGTTTCTCAGCTGTTTTGAAGTCTTGTTTACTAGTCTAATAACGTGATGCATTAATACAGATTTGATGCTGCCAGATTTTGACTGAGAAGCAGACCTGTATTAAAATTTAATTATTGTGACGTTTACGCGAGTGTGTGCGTGGGTGCAGGATAGAGAGATTCAAGCTATTAATTGATTTTAGATGGCAGTTGTATATTTAAAATGAATCTGAAAATGTTTTTCCAGACCATGTCGTTTGTTTCTCATGTGAGATCTGGCAACACTGCGACCGACACAGTCTTGGCACTGAATACTGTCATCTTAAAAAATAACTTTATCAACCGTTCTTTTATTTCTATCTAACCGGTAACCATTCGGAAAGGATATTGCGGAGCACCGGTGCCGAAACAAAAGAATACAGTTTCTGCCCAGAACAAACTGAAATTAAAAACTATAGTTTTTAGTCCTTGTTTTTTAGTCCTTGTTCAGGAATGTGTAATGTAGATCTTAAATTAGAATTTGCCTATCAACACACTTGTGGCTTCTACAGTGCTGCATATCATCACTTAACAATCTCAGAGCATATGGAAGGTCTTTGTTCAAATGTTTATGCGTTATTGTTAAAAATCAATATCTCTTTGGGGAAAATAAATGGGATTTTTACTGGAGGCAGTAAGGCTATCACACAGAGCCTCAAGTGGACACACTTCACCACCAATTACAGGGTCAAACTGTGCCGAAGGAGAAATCAAACACTCGCTAGGCCAGGTGTTATTATGGAGGACAGGGATGAAAGAATGGTCAGCCTGCCACAGACACACCCATCCTTCCCACACCACACCACAACTCATCACATTCCTATTCTACACACATTCATACACTCATATTCATATTTTTAGTACCTGCTCTCTCTGAGGGAAAGGGAAGTGAGTCTGTTGATTTATTTCAGCAATTAAATTGTAAACAAATTAGCCAATTTTATTCCATTTAAATTCAGACACTGATCATGTGAGGCAATGAGCTAATATCCACTCATCGGCTATGTTAGGAATAGCGTAGTACCATGCTACTCAAACTATTTTTGCAATATGTGGACAACATGCATATTTTCAGTGTGTATGGAATACTAAGATGACATTGCTAACCAGCAAAACCTTGGTAAAATTCGGAGGCATAATGCGAGAATCTCTGTAGAAATACACTGCAATAGTATATATTGTAATACTGTACATAGGCTAGTGAAATACTGTACTAACCAAAATATAAGGAGCTAGACATGACTACTGCCAAAAGTTTAAAAAAAATGTACACAAAAATTAAATAAAAAATGTAGATAACACCATATTTACTTTTTAGACGATAGCTGGGAGCATTTGCTGAATTATACATGCAAGTGTGTAGTACTGTCGTGGAATATTGAAGTCTTTTTCCCTCTTTGCAAGAAAACTCTTGAAGTCAAGGAGTTCCAGATGTCAAAGGTTAGGCTTTATTGAGCAAAACAATAAAACCGAGATGCCAGCTGTTCATCTGACTATACCATTCCAAACTCTCATTTTACACATTTCTGTTATCAACTTTTACCCTATAAGCATACGTTCCTGTTCCCTATCTGTCACTCACTCAAAGTTGTGTCAATGTAGTGAAACTAGGGGTCACTCTTGGGAGCCCCAAACACCTCTGCTTTTTGAAAAAAGGCCAATGGGAATTGGCGAGTGGAATTTGCATGCCACTCCCCCGGACATACGGGTATAAAAGGAGCTGGTATGCAACCACTCATTCAGATTTTCTCTTCGGAGCCGAGCGGTTGTGTTATTACTCTGCCGATCCATTCACCTCGAAAAGCTGTTGGATTTACGGCGCATTACATCGGCTTCTCCCCCTCTTGCACTGGTGAAGTGCAGAGAACACCCCTGGGCGCTTCAGCAGTTAAAAGAGTATATTCTTCCAACTGAAAGAGTATATTTTCCCTTCTAAAAGAGTGGCATTAACAGAGAGCATCTTTTTAAAGATGCCTCTCCGTTTGTGTGTATTTCCTGGTTGCGGTCGTTACCTCTCCGCTTCCGATGGCCACGATCGCAGTCTTTCGTGCTTGGGCCCTGCCCACGCGGAGACAGCGTTCATGGACGGGTCATGTTCTCACTGCGAGAGCGTGACCATGGTAACGTTGAGGTCGCGGTTTTTCCTTCGTTAGAGGGAAAGACCACCCCAGCGGCTCCCCGCCTCGGTCCTTCTACCTACGGGTTTGGGGCCGCGTCGGTTAGCACTGGGGGCGATTTGGGGACCCCAATGGGAGCCACTCCGCCGGGTAACTCCCCACGGACCACATTCCCCAGTACGCTCGTTTGCCCCGCTGGGATGAGACCGCCGGCTCATCTCAGGGTGGGTCCGCAATCTCATTTCGGTGCTCGCGAAGTGGATGAGTTCTCGGTTGCAGCATTGGAGAGCGGGCTGTCCAGTCTGACACTGAGGACTCGACACCTTCATGTGCGTTCACCCAGTCGCAGCCATGCTTGCCCGGGCGACTGCGTGCGTCGGGCTGGAGTGGAACCCTCCATCCCCCCTGAACCCTCGCAGCCTGACAATTGGTTCCTGGGCCTGGAGCGCTGCTCATGGCCGCACCCTGCCCCGGTCCCTTTCTTCCCGGAGGTGCATGAGGAGCCCACGAGATCGTGGTGGGCACCTTTCACTGCCCGGACCCGGTCTCTGAGCTTCTCTGCTCTCACTACACTCGATGGTGGGGCTGCCAGGGGGTACTCGGTGATGCCCCAAGTAGGCTTCGAAGCACCACTGAGACGGGAGACCCAGGGATGAGGAGACCCACTTCTATGGAGCTGGTAGACAGACCACTCCATCCCCCGGTGGAGGGCCGGGAGGAGAATCTTTTGTCACCGCATGCCCAAGAGGCTGCGGTACCCAAAACTTCAACAAAAGAGTGGTTTCCTTGTTCCCTGGGTCACATCAGGTGCGCATGGCCGTCGTCACGACCGCCATCCACCGTCCCATTTTGGCAGGTTTGGCGCTCCAGCAGTGGACCCCCTGCCCTATGCACCCAGCTGTGGCACAAACATGCCCACACCGGGTTGGTTCCAGTGGACTGCGGGGACGATATTCCTTCTCCTCAACCAACCTTATGGTGGGCGTCAGGAGCCAGGTAAGTGCTTCGATGCCCCTGGACTCAGCACGGCCACGGGGTTCGAGACCCCTTGACGTGGCGTCTCAGGCTCCGCCCCGCCGCGAGGCCCCACCCGCCGGTACGTCCAATGTGATTGTCCCCTTGGTCCCCCTCGCCCAGAGTTTGGATCGCACTTTCCAACCCGTCACGATGGCTGACCCGGACTGTCCGACTCGGCAACGCGATTCAGTTCGGCAGGCACCCGCCCAGGTTCAGCGGCGTCTGCTTCGCCTCGGTGAAGGGCGAGAACGCCGCTACCTTGCGTGCGGAGATCGCTACCCTTATACGGAAGGGTACGATAGGGCCTGTCCCTCCGGCCGAGATGAAGAAGTGGTTTTTCAGCCCCTACTTCATCGTACTGAAAAAAGGCGGTGGGTTGCGGCCAATCTTGGACCTGCGAGTACTGAACCGGGCCTTGCACAGAGTCCTGTTCAAGATGCTGTTGCAAAAACGCATTTTAGCGAGCATCCGGCATCAAGATTGGTTCGCGGCGGTAGACCTGAAAGACGCATACTTCCATGTCTCGGTCTTACCTCAACACAGAGCCTTCCTACGGTTTGCTTCTGAGGGCCGGGTGTACCAGTACAAGGTCCTCCCCTTTGGCCTATCCTTGTCCCCTCGTGTCTTCCTGATGGTCGCAGAGGCAGCCCATGCCCCGCTAAGGGAAGTGGGCGTCCGCATCCTCAATTATCACGATGACTGGCTAATCCTAGCTCACTCTCAGATGTGTTGTGCTCACGCACCTCCGCCGACTGGGGCTTTGGGTCAAATGGGAAAAGAGCAAGCTCTCCCCGGTTCAGAGCATCGCTTTTCTCGGCTTGGAGTTGGACTCAGTCTCGATGACGGCGTGCCTCATGAACGAGCGCGCACAGTCGGTGCTGAACTGTCTGAAGGTCTGATCTGTTGCCGCCTCTTCAGCCCTTGTACCGACCTTGCATTTCTACAGGCCCACGCATGCCCTCGTGGGACCTCTCTGTAGTTCTTCGGGGTCTACGGGGTGCTCCCTTTGAGATCCTGGAGTCAGTTGAGCTTAAGGCACTCTCTTTGAAGACTGCCCTTCTGACTGCGCTCACTTCCATCAAGAGGGTAGGGGACCTGCAGGCGTTCTCCGTCAGTGAATCGTGCCTGGAGTTCAGTCCGGGTTACTCTCACGTGATCCTGTGACCCCGACCGGGCTATGTTCCCACGACCCCATTTAGGGATCAGGTGGTGAACCTGCAAGTGCTGCCCCAGGAGGAGGCAGACCCAGCTTTGGCGTTGCTGTGTCCGGTGCATGCTTTACGCATCTATTTGGATCACACGCAGAGCTTTTGAAGCTCCGAGCAACTCTTTGTCTGCTTTGTCTGCATATTACACCCAGGACATGCCACCCCCTGTGGGGTTACGAGCCCACTCTACTAGGAGTGTAGCGGCCTCCTGGGCCCTGACCAGTGGCGCCACTTTGGCATCTGTAGAGCAACGGGCTGGGCAACACCCAACACCTTTGTGAGGTTCTATAATCTCCGGGTTGAGCCGGTTTCATCCCGTGTGTTGTCAGGTTCGAACAGGTAAGTTCCAGGACAGCTGGCTGGGTGTACCACTTGTGCATAGCGCCTTTCCCCTCCCATGAGGTGAAGACGTGCTCTTTTGACTCCCAGTTGTGTTCACAAGTTGTGATCCCTGGATGACTTTCCTCCTGATCCCTGTGGCACACGAGTTTGCGGAGAAACTCGCTGCCGGCACAGTACGTGTGCTAATTAGGTCCTGTACTGAGGTAGGTGCTCCACATGTGGTGGTTCCCCATAGGTGACCCCATGTGATATCTTCTGCTAAATCGTTTCCCTGTCGGTAAACTGCGTCTTCCTTGGGCAGAGGCTCCTCTGCCCCGGTCACCATGTTTGTAGAAACTCCTCCCCCCTCGGGTAGGACCTACCATAGGACTTCTCCACATGACATACTTCCGACAAGACTCGGTAAGACCATGTGACGTATTTCTACTCAAAATACCACCCCCCCCTTCTCTGGGCGGAGTGTGGTCTCCGCGGTGTCTTCCCCTTGGGAGTGACACCCCCCCGACGTAGACATTTATGGCCTCCAGTCGGTTAACAAATTCCACTCTTTTTGGGGAGAAAAAAAAGAGGAAAAGAGGCCACAGATAGGCTAGCCTGTCCCTATTTTTTGGGCAGTCGACTTGTTCCCGAAGGACCGTTCGATGCTCATAAGAGCGTTGGGGGAGGTTACGTGACGGCCTGGTGCGCTGGCTACAAGGCACACAGCGGTCTGCCCGTCTCGCACCGCCACTCCACGTAACACAGTTCAGCTAGTTGTGCTGTTCTGTATAGGGACCCCTAGTGTCACTACATCAACACAACATCGATTGAGTGACAGATAGGGAACGTCCTGGTTACTTTCGTAACCTCCGTTCCCTGATGGAGGGAACGAGGCATTGTGTCCCTCTTGCCACAACACTAAACTAAACTACCCGCTGAAATGGCCGGGACCTTTTCTCGGCTCCTCAGCACAAAACCTGAATGAGTGGTTGCATACCAGCTCCTTTTATACCCGTTTGTCCGGGGGAGTGGCATGCAAATTCCACTCGCCAATTCCCATTGGCCTTTTTTCAAAAAGCAGAAGTGTTTGGGGCTCCCGAGAGTGACCCCTAGTGTCACTACATCGACACAATGTCTCATTCCCTCCATCAGGGAACGGAGGTTACGAAAGTAACCAGGACGTTATCTTAGCCAATGGGCGTGCTTCCCCACCTTTTCTGTTTGCCACCATTATTTATCAGACCTTCTGGCTTCTTTCTAATAGTGGAATCCCATTTATTAAGAAAGTGCACATTCTATGTAAACAGAATAGTTTAAACATATAGCTTGACTAATGATTGTATCACCTGTTGCTTGAGGAATTCTTTCTTCACTATGTACCGTTCTTTATTGCTGAGTGTACATTATAGGTAAGCTAAGACAGCATATGTAGCATAGCATAGTCATAGCATAGTCACGTAGGCCATGCAGCCTTGTGTACATTTTTCTGGTGTGCATAATTGGCTTACATAATGCCCAGGCTACTCTATACAAACATCTTTTTTATGTTTAATAAAAAATATACTATAGTACATGTAGTGAGTGCACTATACACTGTACTGCATTTAAACATGCAGTGAGATCATGCCATGTGACAACATTGTAGCATATTTGAAACCTTTATGTCAGAATGATTGTATTTACAAAATGACTGCAAATGAACGCCACCACAATGTCATATATACCAGTGTAAAAAGGATTTTCTTCGAGCATGTCAATTTAAGAATCACGTTTGAATTAAATACATTTTTGATCATAATAAGTTGTAATTAAGGAATGTCAACAGTACACTTTAGTTTGCACACATTTGATGTTCTGTCCATAAAGAATAATGATTATGCTTGCAGAAAACACTACTTATTTAGCCAGTTTATGAGGCGACAGGCTGGATTTACAAAACTACACTGACCTAGTTTAACTTCTGTGGAGATGTGAGAATAATAAAAAAGAAATACATAAATAAAGCATAAATTACACACCATTTTATTACATTAGCCCTAATGAGCATTCTGTCTTTGTTGTGATGTGAGACCAACAGTGTTCATTTTATTAGTTAAGTCAATTTTTGTCATTTGACAAAAATGTCCTTGAGATTTAGTTAATTTTTCATCATTAATTTTAGTACATTTTACTCGAAAATAACATATTTTAGTTGACGATAACGTGCGAAATGACAACAATGTGCTTCAAACTGAAACAGACCAAATTTTAACCAAATATTTAAATATTTTGTACAATTATGTTTGTGTTGTGGATATAGCTGATTAACATAAAAAATATAGGATGTGTCTGAGTGAGATAATTAACCTGTTAGTAAAGTTAATTGTACAGGTGTTCAGCTCTTATAACTCACAACTCAAGTGGGTAAATGCCCAACATACTCTGACTGAACTATTTGTATAAATTCTTTCTAGATTTTTCTGGCTTTTAAAAAAAAAAATAAAAATAAAAAACTGTATTAGTGCATTGTTGATATCTTGCAGTATTATTTTTCTTCTCATCATATTTTTATCAACATTATGTTTTAATTAAAACCGTTTGATTATCGTCATGATGCGTCTTTTCTGTCTCATCTTTGTATAACTGACAAAAAATAAAATATAAAAAAAACTGTCAAGGAACATTTTCGTCAGTAATATCATTGATGAGATTAACACTGCTCCCCAACACAACCAATTTATTCTGACCAAAATGACATGAATGCACATCACAATTTCAAGTTACAAACTCTTAAGTAGGAACCTCCCAGGAGGAATTGAAGGCAGCGATGGTTTATACTTTTTCATATATAATTTTTAAAAAGTAGGCGGCACTAAGCATTTATTGTGCAGCATACACTACACTAGTATTCTATTCTGAACACAGCCTGCCTCTTTCAAAGCGAAAAAACAAGTCTTGCAATCATCAAAGACACAGCTAACACTCTGCACTCTGCAGAATAGTTCACCCAAAATGTAAATTCATTTACAGACCCTCATGTTTTTCTAAAGCCATATGACTTTCTTGCATGGAACCCCTATGGTGAAAATTTGGATACTATTTTGGCCACTCTTGAAAGGCAATTGGGGTTGACAAATAAAGCACTATGTATCATGAAAGTACTCCATATGACTCTTTCCAAGCCTTCTGAAGCCATATGATATGTTTGTGTGATGAACAGACTGAAATTTTCCACAGCAATGGCTCTCAAATAAAATATGGCGCTATTGATATCACTGACATTTGTCATGAGACACGCGAGAACCACTAATACTTGCCATCAATGCCATCAAAATGACTTAGACGTGTCATTTTTGTAGTTCAATTGTGTCCATTTCAGAGCTTCGGCAGAGGGGAACATTATCAATAATTAAACCATTTAAATTTCAGTCTGTTCCTCACACAAAGCTATCGTATAGTTTCAGAAGACTTAGATGACTCTCATGAAAGCTGTCAGCAGGGCTCCAGACTGCGACTAAAATGGTCGCAAATGTGACCAAAAATAATTTATTGCAACTTTAAATTAAAATCTAGTCGCCATTGGCGACAGTGGGGTTGTGTGCGTTCATATGCGTTTTCGTCAGGTATCATCTTGTGAGTTATTGAATACATCTTTAGAGCGTGCACCAGTATGTCTCACGTCGCTTTTCACCCGTTCTGTTGTGATGACGGAGCTCTCTGCATGCACGCAATAACAACAAATTCAGTGCGAGAGAGTCGTGACCAAATGACTCTTTTGAACCGGATCTTTTTAATGAATCACCAGAAAAGAACTGAGGGTTTGAACTCAGGAGGTCTGGGTAGAAGTTTGAATCAGATTCACTTTCTCAGCAAATCAAAAGTTACTTTGTATAACTTTCAACATTAACACATCTGTGGGTCATTTTAATATACATTTTGTTATGATTTATTTTATTATCTCTGTACAATGCCATGCGGTTCTATTCATTAACATCAGTAAATGCATTCCTATATTTAGTGTGCACTTTCACATTGAGAATCAATGGGTTCATCCAAAAGCTGAAAAATGTTGCTTTCAGAGGCTTTATATGGAGTTAGGATGAAAATAAGGTGCATTTCGAACTGTTCTGAGACCATCAGACAGACAGCACACTGGAGGTTAAGTAATTCACTAAATAGGGAGCAAGGGAGCAAGAGAACATCCTACAGCTTTCTATGCAGCCAAGTGCATTCACTCCTAAAATCCGACCAAAAGTTCTATTTCATGCTGCAGATGATGTTTGTTCCACTCAACATGATTGGCAGACATGGGACAATGATAATCAGTATATAGATTCAGAATGTATTATGTTACATTTTATTTTAACATGGACTGCAGTGACTGGATGATTCTAGCCATTACTTTGAATAAGTAAGTTTGAATAAATCGGACTTTCTATAGCTTGGTATTATTTAAAACATTTCACAACTTAGTCCCGCTGCACACATATGTGGACATCAATTTTTAGGAAAACTATTTGCTATTTGTTTATTAGGTGCTACTAGTTACAAATCAAAGAGGCAAATGGAAAATGCACACAGCAGTCACACTCGGGTCTCAGGAGGTTAATACCAAAAAAGAAAATGAAGCCTGCATTTAGGACTTTTATGAAATTTTATTTCCCATTACTGTAACAGGCGTTTTACATTTACTATTCCCATTGTTTTTAATGATAATTTTTATTGTAGAATGCATGACAATAATGGCATTACCAATGGAGTGCAACTATGATGTATAAATAAAGCATTGTTTTCACATTGCGGTAATGAGAATCATGATAATGACCATCTTTTTTGCATTGCGGTAATGAGAATTGGGGGTACAATGTGCATGACAATAATGTCACAATTTAAAAAATCTTAATGGTACTAAAAATAAGCTTTATGTTCTATATGCAAAATCTATATTTGTATTGTTTCTTTTTATTTTGGAGTAAAATAGGACCAGGAGACATTCCTTGACAGGTTACCATGAAAATCACCCACTTGGGATATAGTTCACAAGTTACATAGTTATATTAACCACTTTTATGGTGCTTTTTTTGTCATAATGGAGCTTAACAGACCTTACTCCCATTTACTTTCATTATATGTAAAAGAGGAGTGAGTATTTTCTTTCAAATTCATACACATTCTGAACAACAAGAGTAAAAGTAAATCATGACAAAAATGTTTTTTGGATTATCTATGTCTTTAAGAACTTTATGGGCCCTGCTGTCCCACAAAAATAACTATACTTTAGTCATTTTTATTTTTATTTTTTTTCATTTAAAAGGCCTCACCTACATCTGAAACAAGGAAGAGGACGGGTAGAGTGACACTGTCAGAATGCAGTATTTCAAATGTGACAAAAAAAAGACAGTCCTGCAGAGACTTGAAATTTAACTCAACTTTACCGCTACACCTTCCCCTCTCTCATTCCCTCCCCTTTTTCATTGATTCAAATGGTTAGTCTGAGATTCGATTTAGTCTTTGTCTAGATCAGTGTGTCAGGCCTGTGAATTGATTCATCCTCAGGTCAAAGTCATCATGCACCATATCAAAACAGCAGCTGCGGTGTTATCCACGCACACCCTTCTCTTTCCAGAGCACAGTTTGTCCAAAATGACAAGACAATATTTATTTACTTTATAAATAATTTCATCCACCAAAACCTTGGATACTTACACAGGAAGGAATTGTATATGGCCGATGCCAATAGCAATATTTACAGGCTTTCCACCCTTTCTAATCAATGAATTTCCATGTGCTCTCCAGTCATTCATAATTACTAATCATTGCTATTTTTGTTTTAATTAGGGTTTATTAAAAACTCTTTTTTTTATTGAAATTGCACTCAAAAGTTCAATAACTAGCCAATGAAAAGTTCTAAAAATGAGCATATCTAAAAAAATAAATAAAAAAAATAAATAAAAAAAATGTGCTGTGTATCTGCTTTAGAAATTTCTCTGACTTTTTCAGAGTTTATTCATTTCCAGGACTTTTCCATGCTTTTCAAAATGTTAAAATTCCCTGATATTTCAGGATTCTATGACAATGGGAACCTGGTATTTACGAGAGTACATTTTTAAAAAATCTAATGAACACACTAAAATGTTTTACTACTTTTAAAACAGAAAAATGTGGATTATATATTGTCAAGGCTGGAGGTAGATTTTGAAAATGACAGGAGGGGGGAAACTGCGTTATTACAGCATGCTAAAAAAATAAAACAACTGATTTAAAAACATTTTAGTAAACTGAAATACAATAACGAAAAGAAAACACCAAAAAAATAAATAAATAAATAAATAAAATAATTACAAAATAAAAATAATCAAAATGAAAAACTGTGGTTGATTAAATAAATTATCTGGGGTAAAAAAAAATAAAAATAGCAAAAAAAATCTAATAGTTTTTTTTCATAATCATGGAGCTACTGTATCTTCACATGACATTGGACATGATTGTCTGTGTGAGGCAAGACATCCTACCAGCAGATGGTAATATTGTGTGTGACTAGTTTCAGCAACTAACGATTATTTTGATAATCGATTAATGTAATGATTATTAGAACGATATTAGAATAATATATATACCTCTAAATGACATTCACTGAATTAAAGGGAAAAAAAGTACTTTTCATTAAGTTTAATTCAGTAAAGAAATTCACTGCAAAAAAAATCCTGTTATCAAGTGTTTTTGTCTTGTTTTCCATTTAAAAATCCTTAAAACAAGATACATTTACTTGAGAAGCAATTTATAAGATATTTAGACTTGCTTTAAGAGAATGTATCTTTCACTTGGTTATACTTCTGTGAGTGTAGTAAAGACAAAATATACTTATATTCAAGATCTATTCTCTAAAAGCAAGTCTAAATATCTTACACGCTGCTTCTCAGGTGAATTCATATTTTTTTTTTTTTTTAAGTATTTTTAGATATGAGACACAACGAGAGTGCTTCTGTATTTACTTATTTTGTATTTTTGCATTATAATTCCCTTATACTTTGCGATCTACATCACCTGAAGCTGTTTGGAAAGTTTAGAGTGCATCTGTAGAGCTCTGTATTTCGTCCTCTCCTCAGTCAGGTGCGAATTGCGGAGCTGCTCTCGTGCATCATCATTAGAGTTGAATGTGATCTTGTGTTATGTTAAATTAGATCAAATGTCTATTCAACAATGAACATTTTTGTTGACAATTTTTTGTTGTTGACATTGTCGATAACGTCGACTAATCGTTTCAGCCCTATGTGTGATGCATGTTAATTTGATGATCGCACAAAAATATGCAAAATCCATTTTTGATCTGGAAATGTTCAGTTCAGTCCACAATTTTATTACTATATTAAAAAATAGTTATATTATAACTATAATTACTAAAACTAGAATGAGAAACTAAAATATTAAAATCGAAATAATGACTTAAAACTAAACAGAAACAATCTATTACTGAAGTAAAACTAAAATGAAAATTAAACAAAAATTTAAAGTAAATTTGAAAATAGCATAAAAATAAAAACACATCTGAAAAAGCAAACCTGTAATAACCTTGCAGGGGAACTAGCATTTCTGTTAATCGGACAAGCAGACAAAGGTATTGGCAGAAATCTGCAAAAATCTCAAAATGGGAAAATATCAGCCAACTTATGGCGATCAATAGGTTTTAACAGTGATTTATAATATTTGCACACCTGTGATTGCACTTCAGCTGCATTGTATATTAATGCATCATGTTGCTTCAAAACAATTAAAGGCCCTTTACGCATTATGCTTTCTTGCTTTCCTGAAGTGAAATAAACCATGATTTTGACTCATTATTTTATTGAACTTTTCACAAAAAAATGAACAATGCAGAATAACCATTTTTATTTCCGAGATAATAACTGGACACCACCTGTTTTGATAAGATGCATGCAACAAGGTTTGAACTGTTTGAAATGTTTATTGTTGCATAATGCATGCCATTTTCCAAACTATTTTTAAAAAGTACTAGTTCACATGCATTAAATAGATGTCTTAGTTCGTTGTGCCATATCTCGTGCCATGAGCACCATATCTTTGCACTCTAGAACTACATGTACTGTACTCCCTTTTAAACTCATTACTTGGACTGATACAGTAGTTTATACTGATTATTAATAATAAATGTAACTATTTATTGAACACTGGGCAGGGCCATTTCTGAGCAAATGGGGGTACTAAGTGAAATCCTACTTGGAGGCCCCCCGCAATCACAACCCCCCTCCTCAGGATCATTACATTCTCCCTTCACTCTTGGGCCACAAGGGCCCTTTACCTGTCTAATTGAGCCATAACAGACGCCCGAGTCTTCCTCTCAGCTTTTAGTATATAAAAAACAAAACAAAAACACCTTGCTTTGGGGGCCCTAAGTGCCCGCTTATACTGCTTTTAGCTAGATACGGCCCTGACATTGGGTGTGTCTGATATTGAAAATATTTTTCTTCTCGTAATTCAGTGTCCTTAGAAAAGGCTGATTTTGGTTTCTGCAAATATTAGTTTTATTTACTCCTGCATATTTTCCATTGTATTTGCATGCCTCTGGCAGACATCACAGATGCATGTAATTAAGAATGTGTTTTTTTCTTCAAAGATGCAACACTGAATTTCACAGATAACCTTTGTGCAAACAATGCAGTCTTTGAATTCTCAAAGTCTCATTATTTTTCCATGCACCTATAAGACAAAAGTAGCATTTTTTAGGTCTTCTGTCCTTGTCCTTTTCATATGTATTTTAACGAGAACACAATAATTATACCACTGGAATGTTACAATAAATTAATGTTCAATATTGAAAACAGCACAGTGTCATAAAGCCTTGTCTGTGATAACCATGTTCAAGCTGGAATGTGCAAGTTGTTTGCCAGACCACACCATATTTGCCTGATAGCTGTGTGTGTGTCTGTGTGCAGAGTAACCAGTAACCTTCAAAACATGCCAGGTGCAAAGATGCTCCCCCGCTCACCAACTTGCACGTTAATGAGTTTCCAACAAGTAGAATCTATTACACACTCAGTGTGAAAAAAAATGTGATTAAGATCGATCATGCTCTGCTCCAAATCTCAGACAATGTTTTTTTTTTTTTCAAAAGCTGAAATCTCAAGCATTTAAGACCCATACTGGTTATTGGCAAAAAAAAATATTGTATTTATTTATCGAGTTAAATAAACATAAAATAAATTAATTGTAATTTTGAAACATAATATCATGACCACTCTCATGAGACAAAGACATATCAGTAACATTGTAAAAGCTGTTTTATTCTACATAAAGAAGGTCACCTCATGGGGGCAGCCATGTTAGGATCACATTATATAAAGTTAATGAATACCTTTTTTTTTTTTTAAAACAATGCAATGTTCGAATGTGGCTTAATAGCTTAACCAGTGACATTCACAGCAAATATGAAGCACCATACTGCCTTATCAGAGACTGAACGAAAGCATAAGGAGGCATATTGTAAGACGGTTTTCAATACATTGGCAGCTATATTACATTGATAAAACTCGCTCACAGGGGTAGAAGGAGAGAGACCGATATCTCCAGCAGCAACAACAGGCATGTTAGTAGATCTCCACTGCATTGCAAGCCAACTAAAATGATAAAGTTCACTTGCATTTCAGAATAAGTGCTAATAAAAAGTTATTGCAAACTCATCACATGTGTCCCTCATTTACTTTTGAATAAAATATGTATGTGGGCCAGTATGATGGTTCTTTTAATTTTTTAAAGCTGTGTAGAGTTGCTGCGCTCACAAAAAAATGAAAATTCCTGCAGGTGCGTGGAGCCAGAGAATCTTGCTCAAATTTTAGAGATTGCTGTACACACACTGAAAAATGATCCAGTCTAGTCAAGTCTATCAAAAATGATCCATCTTTATTGTATACACAATTCCATTGTGAGAAAGTGCACAGAGCAGTGTTCACAGAAAGCATGTGCTGAAAAGTTTGCTCAGTTTTAACTTCACTGCACTGCGCACTTTCTCACTATGGAATTTTGTTTACAATAAAGATGGATCATTTTTGATAGACTTGACTAATTTTTCAGTGTGCAGACAGCACTCTCTTAAAAAAAAAAAAAAAAAAAAAAAAAAAAATTTAAGCCGACATTTCATTCTTAAACTTTTGATGTTAACATTATGACACTTATTTGCTATGCATATCTGTGACCTTAGGCATTCAAAATCATCCAATTAGTTAAAGTATTTTAGCTGCATAATAATAGTCTGCTGGAGCTTTGACAATTCTGTGCTGTCCACTTCAAACACATTCAGACATTGTACTCGTTGTGCCACAGCAGCGGAGCACTGCATAATAAAACAAGATGTAACAGAGTTTGTATTTTCAGGGCAAATGGAGGAGTAAGGAGGTAGCAGAAACAGTCAACGTGAGTCTTTTATTACTCTTCAGCGTCGTTCACAAAACTTAAACAAAGGGCACTCAGTGGCCAAGTAATCACACACAAACGAGTCAATAATTCGTATCGCACACACAGGAACAGTCTCTCTCTGGTCTTTTTCTGCCGACTGATGCATCTGTCGGCCTTTTCAGGTCTCCCTCCGCCATCACTATAACGAGAGACAGGTGTTAATGATAATGCAGCCCAGGTGACAAGCCTTACCACTCTCCCTCTCCCGCAGACAGATACACAACCACGCCCCCATCCCCACATACCCCCACCACCTAACTCAGGCCGGGGCAACATCCGGTCTGCCAACAACCCCCCCCCCCCCCCATTTCTGGAGAGAAAGTCAGCCACAGCCATCTGTGCCCCTGGTCTCTGGATCACCTCAAATTTAAACGGCTGAAGTGCCAGGTACCAACGGGTAATCCCCGCATTGGTATCCTTCATGCAGTGAAGCCATTGGAGTGGGGTGTGATCTGAGCAGAGGGTGAAAGCCCACCCCAGCAGGCAGTAGCGGAGGGTGAGGACAGCCCAATTGATCGCAAGACACTCCTTCTCGATGGTACTTTACTTTGTCTCGCTTAAGGAGAGCTTGTGACTTATGAACAGTACCAGGACTTTACTTTTAGGAAAGCCTGTTGGCACGACTCTGTCCACTGGGCCGGATCGAGGGCCCCCTTTCTAGTAAGATCAGTCAATGGGACATCAGAGTAACTAGGCACAAACCTTCTGTAGTAGCCAGCCAGCCCCAGAAACTGTCTTACCTCCTTTTTGGTCTTGTGCCTCGGGTAGGCTGCAATCGCTGCGGTTTTGTTAGCCTGGAGTCGCACTTTCCACCTGCCCAATTGCACACTTCTTTGGGTTGGCCGTGAGTCCCGCCCGTGCAGCGACTTCAGGACAGCTTTCAGATGTTGCATGTGCCACCGCCAGTCATTACTATAAATAATAATATCATTTAAATACACGACGACATATGCTGTATGTGGTCTGAGAATTTTGTCCATAAGACGCTGAAACTGAACGGGAGAGTCACAAATTGGTGTAAGCCGAACGGTGTGGAAAAAGCCATTTTTTCTTGAGAGATTGGAGTTAAAGGGATCTGCCAATAAAAATTTGTTAAGTCCAGTGTCTAATAAAATTGAGCCGTGCCCAACCAATTGAGCATCTTGTTAATCCAAGGAATCTGGCAAGCGTCAAATTTGGACACCGCGTTCACTTTGCAGTAGTCTACACAGAAACGGACTGTCCCATCGCTCTTAGGTACCAGAACCAACGGGCTGGCCCAATCGCTGTGTGACTCTTCTATTACGCCCATCTCGAGCAATGCCTCCAATTCTTCCTGAACAACCCTTTTCTTGTGTTCAGGAAGGCGATAGGGGCGGCTACAAACCACCACCCCAGGGGTGGTCTTGATATGCTGTTCTATGAGGTTCGTGCGACCAGGGAAAAACGAGAACACGTCCGCGAATTCCTCCTGCAACTTGGCCACGTCTGTGAGCTGCGACGGCGTGAGGTGGTCTCCACACGGGCCCGGGGTGAATGAATTTGGTTTGAGAGTCACCTCCGGCCCGAGCTCCGCCCTCTCCAGAACTACCATCACCAAGGCTACAGCGACCGCCTCCCTCCACGATTTTAGGAGGTTGAGATGGTAAATTTGACGTGCCCCACCCCTGTCTGTTCGCCTAACCACATAATTGAGATCTCTGATTCGCTGTGTGACCTCAAAGGGCCCTTGCCACTTGGCGAATAATTTAGAGCTTGAGATGGGCAGTAATACAAGCACTTTATCTCCCGGTGCGAATTCCCGTAGTCGAGTGCCTCCCACAGTCGAGTCGTTTTTAACATTCCTGAGTTTGGAGCAAATTCTCCTGCGTTAACCCTCTGGGGTCTGAGGGTGTTTTGGGACCTGGAGAGGTTTTGACATGCCTTGACATTTGTGCTTTTTTCAGTTGCTGATTTTCTGATATGGGCATATTTACAGCACATTTTACACATTTACACCTGAACAGATATTTGCAAGCACAAGCTTCATTGATGATAATGAGGCAGCATAAACACTAGTTAAAATATAATCTAAACATTCATATTATTTTTATATCATATTACATATCATATTTATATCATACAGCATACAATTTAAATACCTGCTTTAGCCGAAACAACATTTAAATGTAACTAAAACTTGCCTATTAGGACATATTTCAAATTTCAATACTCTGAATCCTGGCTGGCAAGTCTGGAAATAGTCCAACTAGTAAAATATGTACGTTTATATAAAATAGCATGTCAACTAATGTAAGTAAAGACTTATTCAGTCCGTACGTGCCGGCGCGTCCGTCGACCCCAGAGGGTTAACTGACCCAAAGTGTGGAGTTTTGCTCTAAGATCAAGAATGTGCTGAATTTCATTCTTATTGTTTGAAGGTCAAGCTTCCCGCATCATATCGAGCACGCCGCGTGGCCGATGCCCATATGGGGAAAACCCTGTGGAGGCTTGTGGGACCTCTCGCACTGCAATTAACAGGGGTTCGAGCCACTTATCCCAATTTGTAGTGTCCTTGTGTACGAAATTATGAATCATATTTTTTTAAGTTTTATTAAAATGTTCCACCAACCCATCTGTTTGTGGGTGGTAAACACTGATCGATTTAATACCTAACAACTCGTACAGTTCGCGGATTGTTCATGACATAAATGTAGTGCCTTGATCAGTGAGGATTTCTTTTGAAATCCCCACTCGGGAGATAATTCTGAAGAGTGCCTCCGCAACACTACGTGATGAGATGTTGCGCAGGGGCACTGCTTCCGGATATCGTGTTGCATAGTCCACCAGAACTAATACAAAGTGATGCCCGCGTTCTAATGGCCCGACGAGGTCCATGCCAATTCTTTCGATGGGGACCTCGATTAGTGGTAGAGGGCGCAAAGACGCCTTTGGGGTGGCCGGTGGATTCACCATCTGACATTTACAGCACGCCGCACACCACTTGCGAACGTCTCCGTGAATGCCCGACCAAAAAAAACGGGCCATTATTTGTTTTCTCATGACCTAAATTGCCAGCCATTGGATTATGGTAAGCCATCTGGAAGAGGGTTTCCCGACGGCTCTTCGGTACTAATAATTGGGTTGTATTTTCTTTTGTTTCAGTGTCCTGCGTCACTCGATACAACTGATCTTTAATAACTGAAAAATATGGGTATGTGAGTGCTATGTTAAGCTGGAGCTGTTAACCACTGATGACTCTCACTTGGTCAAACGCGTGTTTGAGGGACTCGTCACCTGACTGCTCTAGAGGGAAATCCCCCTCAGGGAACCCCCTGAGGACAGGAATTCCCTCTCTTGCGTCATCTTGACATGGAGCAGACATAGACGGCCCTGGCACCACCTCCCCAGCCATAGCATCGTACGTCACACACCGAGCCAACATTTTACAGGACCCATCCACACATAATTCCCTTAAAAAATTCCTCAAATCAGGCCAATTAATTGCCAAAATCAGAGGATGGGTGAGGCAGGAATTAACCACAGCCTCTACTCTATGAATTTCCACCTAAATAGTATCTCACTGGTAACCACCGGATACCTGTGAATATCCCCATGCTCACACCGCACACTCACCCATTTATTGTACCCAATGCCCTGCCTTGCGCCAAGCGTTGGTGGATAGAGGTTTGGGTGCAACCCGAATCCACCAAAACTTGATATGTATCCCCTTTTAAACTTAGCGTCCCCACCTCCCTCACTGGACACTGATCCTGGCAGTGCCTGGCTTCCCTGCAGCTCACACAGACCGGCCCAGGCTTCCCTACCGTGCCCATGGGGGCGGTCTCAACAACCTGGGGGGGAGAGCGGAGGGAGACGGGGGAAGGGTGAGACACAGACAAGGGGAAGGGTTTGGGCGGGGCTCCTCCCTACTTCTGGGGAGCCGGAGCAGGACGGAAATGGGAGGGGGGGTTTGAGAGGTAGGAGAGAAAGAAAGAGAAGGAAGAGCCTCTGGTTCGCTGCCTTCTGGAAACGCAACCATGTAGTCTTCTGCCGGCTGGACGGCCTCTTCCAGTGACACCAGGCGGTGGAACTGGACCCACTCGGTCATCCCCAGAGTGATTGAGAGATGAACTGCTCCAGTGTCACCAGGTCAACAATATCCACGGTGCCGCGGGTTCCCTCAGCCAGCAGCCATCTTCTACAAGCATGCCGGAGCTCTTGCGCAAAAGCAAGGCCATGCTTCCCAAACTTCAGGGTCCTGAAGTGCTGGCAGTTCTGCTCAGGCCTGTTGCATGATCGCCTTCTTCAGGTCTCTGTAGTTGAGGAGGCTGATGGCAGGAAGTTGCTGGGTCGCTAGCTGCGCTTCCACGGAGAGCAAAGGTAACAGGCGGGCCGCCCATTGGTCGGGTGGCCATCGCCACACCTCTGCCATCTTTTCAAATAAGTCGAGGTTGGCCTTGGGATCATCGCTCGGTCCCATCTTGATGAGGGTAACAGGGGTTGTGGGCTCCAGGGTTGCAGCTGCAGCCCCCTCTCTGGTGATCAGGCTCTGGAACACCTGCCGATCCTCCGCTTGATCCTGGAGCAGGAGTTGGAAATGCTGTTCATTCTCCAGGTGTAAATCCATGAGGGCTTGATGTTGGTTCTGCTGGATGCTGGCGAGGGACTTGATTCCTTTACGCAGTGGTGAAGGGTCCATGACGACATTATCCTCCAAATCCTGGGTTTCGGCACCAGTGTAACAGAGTTCGTATTTTCAGGGCAAATAGAGGAGTCAGGAGGCAGCGGAAACAGTCAACGCGAGTCTTTTATTACTCTTCAGCATTGTTCACAAAACTTAAACAAAATGGCACTCAGTGGCCAAGAAATCACACACAAACGAGTCAATAATTCTTGTCGCGCACACACAGGAACAGTCTCTCTCTGGTCTCTCACTTTCTGCAGACTGATGTGTCTGTCCGCCTTTTCAGGTCTCCCTCCGCCATCACTATAATGAGAGATAGGTGTTACTGATAATGACAGCCCAGGTGATGACACGTTTGCTTATAATTAAGATAAACTGTGTGCCATTTTTTTGCACCTCTTTATCTTTGTTTACTTTTTGAACTTTAATATCAATCAGTAATACACAGACGTAATGATTAATGTATGTCCTTCTAAAACTGTGTACGCTTAGCTTAAAGCATCAAACTTCTCAACAACATACACCAATGAGCGCTGCTGTATAAACCAATGAAATCAGAAGTGGGTGGAGCTACATGTGTCACCCCGCCCCAATGTGTCACCACACCCCATTGCCCAGACTGCACTCTGTCTATAACTTCAGAAATTGTACACAACCATGTAACCAAAACGCGTTATAACTTACTTCAGCTTTATGCTTGTTCAGTTATCTGTCTATGGCAGTGGTTCCCAAACTGGGTGCCGTAGCTTCTGCTCAGTTCAATGTTTTAATACCCACCGATGTTAAAAAGTACCGGCAGTACAAAGAACTGACTCAATTCGGTACTAGCTAGCTGCTTTTAAACACTTACATACAAACTCTGGAAAAAATTAGGAGACCACTGCAAAATTATCAGTTTCTCTGGATTTACACTTTCTAGGTATGTGTTTGAGTAAAATGAAAATGTTTGTTTTATTCTATAAAGTACTGACAACATTTCTCCCAAATTCTAAATAAAAATATTGTCATTTAGAGCATTTATTTGCAGAAAATGACAACTGGTAAAAATAACAAAAAAAAAATGCAGTGTTTTCAAATCAGGGTTATTCCACCAAATATTGATTTCTATTGATAAAACATTAGTATTGTGTTGTTTAAAAATGTATATGAACTTGTTTTCTTTGCATTATTCAAGGTCTGAAAACACTGCATCTTTTTTGTTATTTTGACCAGTTGTCATTTTCTGAAAATAAATGCTCTAAATGACAATATATTTATTTGGAATTTGGGAGAGATGTTGTCAGTACTTTACAGAATAAAACAAAATGTTCATTTTACTCAAACACATACTTTTAAATAGTAAATCCAGAAAAACTGATAATTCTGCAGTGGTCTCTTAATTTTTTCCTCAGAGCTGTATATATACAGTGCATCCGGAAAGAATTCAACAGCGCTTCACTTTTTCCACATTTTGTTATGTTACAGCCTTATTCTAAAATGGATTAAATTCATTATTTTCCTCAAAATTCTACAAACAATACCCCATAATGACAATGTGAAAGAAGTTTGTTTGAAATCTTTGCAAATTTATTAAAAAAAAGAAAGAAAAAAAAAAAAAAAAAAAAAAAAAAAACAAATCACATGTACATAAGTATTCACAGCCTTTGCTCAATACTTTGTTGAAGCACCTTTGGCACCAATTACAGCCTCAAGTCTTTTTGAGTATGATGCTACAAGCTTGGCACACCTGTTTTTGGGCAGTTTCTCCCATTCTTCTTTGCAGGACCTCTCAAGCTCCATCAGGTTGGAAGGGGAGCGTCAGTGCACAGCCATTTTCAGATCTCTCCAGAGATGTTCAATCGGGTTCAAGTCTGGGCACTGGCTGGGCCACTCAAGGACATTCACAGAGTTGTCCTATAGCCACTCCTTTGTTATCTTGGCTGTGTGCTTAGGCTCGTTGTCTTGTTGGAAGATGAACCGTCGCCCCAGTCTGAGGTCCAGAGCGCTCTGGAGCAGGTTTTCATCAAGGAGGTCTCTGTACATTGCTGCATTCATCTTTCCCTTAATCCTGACTAGTCTCCCAGTTCCTGCCGCTGAAAAACATCCCCAGAGCATGATGCTGCCACCACCATGCTTCACTGTAGGGATGGTATTGGCCAGGTGATGAGCGGTGCCTGGTTTCCTCCAGGTATGACGCTTGCCATTCAGGCCAAAGAGTTCAATCTTTGTTTCTCATGGTCTGAGAGTCCTTCAGGTGCCTTTTGGCAAACTCCTGGCGGGCTGTAATGTGCCTTTTACTGAGGAGTGGCTTCCGTCTGGCCACTCTACCATACAGGCCTGATTGGTGGAGTGCTACAGAGATGGTTGTTCTTCTGGAAGGTTCTCCTCTCTCCACAGAGAAACGCTGGAGCTCTGTCAGAGTGACCATCGGGTTCTTGATCACCTCCCTGACTAAGGCCCTTCTCCCCCGATTGCTCAGTTTGGCCGGGCGGCCAGCTCTAGGAAGAATCCTGGTGGTTCCAAACTTCTTCCATTTACGGATGATGGAGGCCACTGTGCTCATCGGGACCTTCAATGCTGCATAATTTTTTCTGTACCCTTCCCCAGATCTGTGCCTTGATACAATCCTGTCTTGGAGGTCTACAGACAATTCCTTGGACTTCATGGCTTGGTTTGTGCTCTGACATGCACTGTTAACTGTGGGACCTTATATAGACAGGTGTGTGCCTTTCCAAATCATGTCCAATCAACTGAATTTACCACAGGTGGACTCCAAGCAAGTTTTAGAAACATCTGAAGGATGATCAGTGGAAACAGGTTGCACCTGAGCTCAATTTTCAGTGTCATGGCAAAGGCTGTGAATACTTATGTACATATGATTTTTTCGTTTTTTTATTTTTAATAAATTTGCAAACATTTCAAACAAACTTTTTTCACATTGTCATTATGGGGTATTGTTTGTAGAATTTTGAGGAAAATAATGAATTTAATCCATTTTGGAATAAGGCTGTAACATAACAAAATGTGGAAAAAGTGAAGCGCTGTGAATACTTTCCACTGTATATATAGAGAGAGCGTCATAGAGCGCTCATGTCTCGTGCTGAATCAAAGTCTCTCTAGCAAGTTAGTCTACTGCCGGCCATCTTTGGAACGCTCTCAGGAGGCTACTTCCAGTCATGCCAGTGCAGCTCCTATCTACTTGAATGGAGAAAGATCAAAATCTCAAAAAAGATTGGTCAAGATTATGATCAAAGAACATATTTTAAAATCAGCAATAAAATCTGACAATACTGGCATCATAAATTGTGCTTCTTTACCTCATATTACGCTAAAAAGCACAATTTTCCCGGCTTGTATAGCTAATGCGCATGCATGTTCTAGTGTTGATTGACAGGTGATGTCTGTACCTAAAAGGTGATTGGCTCTTTTAACTGTAATGCGGGACTTCCTTTCTACATCCACTGACCGTTGGGCACTCAGAGCTCCTTTGTTGAGCGTTCCAATTTCTCCTATTCATTTCAACAGAAGTGGCCTATCTCTGCTAAATAATCTCTGGCTGAATGCAGCTGCATTCTTGGTCAAAAAGCCCCTCATGACGCAACATTAAAGTACACAGTCAATGTATTTCGGGAATGAAAGCAGACGGGACAAAAATCTGTGCTACTTGAGATATTGTAACAGAGACAGTTTAGCAGAGAGGGACCAATGCTATTACATTAAATGGAGAAATTGGAATGGCCAATGGATGTAGAAAAGGAAGTTCCACCTTTCAGGTAAAAGAGCCAATCACCTTTTAATACAGACATCACCTGTCAGTCAACTCGAGAACGCACATGCCACTTGTTTACATTGAAAATAGCTGCGCAGCCTGCCTGAGAGCGCTCCAAAGATGGCCACCGAGTGGACTGACTTGCCTTGAAAGGGCTTTGAGTGTGAACAGACAGGACAAAAATCATATATCTCAAAACATCAGATCTGTCTGACGTGTAAATGCAGCCTAATAGATCTTAATATCAATCAAACAACAATACTGACAAGAAAAAGAGAAGCACTCACTGTCAGTGGCTGGACAACTTTAATAGTTGTAAGACCATTAAATTTAAATGACAGGCCTGCTTCTCAGTCAAACTCTGAGTGCATTTAATCAGTATTAATGTATATCTAATAATCACACAGTAAAGATTATGTCAACAATTTAAAGGTGCTGTAAGCGATTTTTTTTCATGGAAAAGTAAGCAAAAAATGTTCCTACTCCCTTAAAGATATTAATGAAATAAGTGTCCTGAGATAACTCGCCGGTCTCTGTGACAACTGTAGATTTGAAAACAGCAAACAAAAATGTGTCCGAGTACATTGATGCTTTTCACCTATCAATCATTTTGATAGTTCTCATAGTGTTGTATTTGAAGCGGATCATTGAGGCTATGATTCATAATGTTTGTCAGTTGAGAGCGCTATTGTGCCACTGTTGAATTTGACAGCCACAGGAACAAACTATGCAGCTCTTTTGCTCGGTTGTGGCATCAAAATTATCTTTGGAAGGTAGGATTTTGGAATGGGGGGCGTGGCTAATTCAACGGCTCAGTCACGTGAAAGCTTCAGAACACTAAAATTGCTTACAGCACCTTTAGGTAGTTTTAATGTATTTAAATTACGATTATTGTCATGTTTAAACATGCCGGGTTCAATACAAACTAAGCTCAATCGACAGCATTTGTGGCATAATGTTGATTACCACAAAAATGTATTTCTACTCATCCCTCCCATTCTTTAAAAAAAAGCAAAAATGGAGGTTACAATAAGGCTTACAATGGAAGTGAATGGGGGCCAATTTTTGGAGGGTTTAAAAGCAGAAATGTGAAGCTTATAATTTTATAAAAGCACTTTTATAATCCTAATAAATATGAATGCATGAAAAGATTCCATGAGAGTTTGAGTGGATCAAAGCTCCACTGGCCTTGCTCTTTTTTATGGTCTTGTCACTTCAGAGTCATCCTATTACAGCACCTTTGTTCATTAGCGTGATGTACAGTACACACTCAGAGATGTTGGCCACTCATTCCCTCGTGCTCTGATTAACGCTGCCGTTATTTGTGACTGTGACACCTGTGAGGTACCAGCCTATGCTTGACATTGAGTTATCTGACTTTGTGCCATTGCACTGTGTAAGATAACGTTGAAAATGACCATAAAGCTCAATGATATAGGTCTAAAACAGTCTGTGTTAAGCCTTCCTGCAGTTCCAATGCATCCCCCTTTTGTCTTATAAGTTTACATACATCTTTCAGAATTTATACAAATATAAGAGATAAAAGATCATTTTTTTTTTCAGTACTATGCATACCAGATATTTACATATATCCCACAAGACAAATAATAACTATTTACATAAATCTTCCTGGCCAAAAGTTTACATCCCCTTGGTCCTTATTGTAGTGTGTTGCCATCTTGAGCATCAGTGAATGTTTGCACCTTTTGTCATAGTTGTGTATGAGTGAGTTGTGTATCAACATCAATTAGCCACTGTTGGGAAGAACAAAAATGTGTAGAAGATGCATGGATTCCAAAGAACGTGCAGCACCTGTAGGATTTCTCTTAAGAACAGTGAGCAGCTTCACTGCTCACGACGAAGCAGGGGCTCATGCACAACTACCACAAAACATACAAACACTGATCATCAAGGACAAAACACAGAACACACCATATTAATTTGCAAGTGCCATGGGGACAAAGATCTTACTTTTTGGAGAAATTTCCTCAGGTCTGATGGAACAAAAATGGAACTTTTTGGCCATAATGACCATCCTTATATTTGGAAGAAAATGGGTGAGGCTTGCAAGGCGAAGAACACCATCCCAACCGTGAAGCATGGGGGTGGCAGCATCATGTTGTGGGGGTGTTTTGCTGCAGGAGGGACTGGTGCACTTCACAAAATAGATGGCATCATGAGCAAGGAAAATTATGTGAATATATTGAAGCAACATCTCAAGACATCAGCCAGGAAGTTAAAGCTCGGTCGCAAATGGGTCTTCCAAATGGACAATGACCCCAAGCATACCTCCAAAGTTGTGGCAAAATGGCTTAAGAACAACAAATTTAAGGTATTAGAGTGGCCATCATAAAGCCCTGACCTCAATCCGATAGAAAATTTGTGGGCAGAACTGTCTGGAGAAATGGGCCAAAATTCCAGCACCTTATTGTGAGAAGTTTGTGGAAGGCTACCCAAAATGTTTGACCCAAGTTAAACAATTTAAAGGCAATGCTACCAAATACTAACCCACTGAGAATGTGATGAAAGAAATAAAAGCTGAAATAAATCATTCTCTACTAGTATTCTGACATTTCACATTCTTAAAATAAAGTAGTGATCCTAACTGACCTAAGACAGGCAATGTTTTCTACGATTAAATGTCAGGAATTGTGAAAAACTGAGTTTAAATGTATTAGGATAAGGTGTATGTAAACTTCTGACTTCAACTGTAAATATCTGTTATGTTAAATAGCTTCATCAGGGCAGTGCTAAATAAAACTTTTTTTTTTTTTTTAATGACAACCATCTTGCAGATTCTGCAAGGGTTAAGCAAATGTATGCACTTAACTGTATATATCATACCCACTCCAGGTTAATAGCAAGCCACAAGAAGTAATAATAATAATAAATAATATAAAAAGGACAGTTGACATGTAATTTTGTGGCCAATCAGTTCTTTTGGAAAGCAATAAACACTGATTTTCTGCTAAAATAAAAATAAATACATAAATAAATAAATAAATAAAGATCTATACAAATTGTGCTTAAAAATGCATTAAAATGAACATTGATATAAATACTATTAAAATATAGCATACTGTCATTATCTAATAGAGGTCTGTATAAAAAAATTACTGGTCATGAATTTACAAATTGCCCAATAATAATAATAATAATAATAATAATAATAATGAAAAGTCTATACAACTTCATTATGATTTTTTGTGTGGCGTGACTCACAAAATCCATTTTTGAAAATGTTGTTAATCAGGACCCCAAAAAAGAAGTATATCTTTTTTGTAGCTTTCGAAGTAACTATCTACAGTAGGTATCTATTCTTCTGTATCTATATATATATCTATATATGGCAGAAATAGAAAGAGTAGTATGCTATTCCAAACATATCATTTGACATTTTTTCAAGCTTTGAATTCAAGGAGGAGCATTTTACCTCCTACTATTAATAACATTTGTAATATATATGTTGAATTACTTCCATGTTCTTTAAGTCCTGGGGTGTGATGTATCAATTTCATAGAAAGAGTTTTTTAGCATTATCAAAATATTTCACCCAAAAATGAATGAATTATGAAAATTAATTGTGTAATCATTTACTCACCCTCATGTCATTCCAACCTCTTTGCCTTTCTTTATTCTATGGAACACGAAAGGTTAATTTTATAAAAATAAAAAATAAATAAAAATTTTAAAAAAAGGAAAATAAAATTTAAAAGATTATATCCTGGCCACTCTTGACCATATAATGAAAATGAATGGGAACTGGGGAAAAAGCACCATAAAAGTAACATAGAAGTAGTCCACATGATTTGTGTTCTAAGTCTACTGAAGCCAAACAATAGAAATATAAGCTGTTATTCAATGAAAATCTTGAACCTCTGCTCTAACTCCAAAATCAGATATTCATATAATCATATATTTCATATTTATGATACTTTTATGGTTTTGTTTAGTTTATTATTTTGTATGTTGGACTTCGAGAGTTGTTGTCCCCTTTCACTTTCATTATATGGAAAAGAGTAGCCAGAATATTCTTCAAAAATGCACCTTTTGTGTTCCATAGATGAAAGAACATGAGTGTGAGTAAATGATGACAGAATTTTGTTTTATGATTGTGCCATTTTGGTTAACTATTCTTTTTAG
The DNA here is from genome assembly GCF_019703515.2 of Myxocyprinus asiaticus. Taxonomy (NCBI): domain Eukaryota; kingdom Metazoa; phylum Chordata; class Actinopteri; order Cypriniformes; family Catostomidae; genus Myxocyprinus; species Myxocyprinus asiaticus. Next base: position 7,455,593 of record NC_059347.1, read on the forward strand.
TAAGCATGAAATAAGTTAAAGCTTTACATGCTTGTGTGGATGCTAGCATGCAGGAGTCTAACTGTTGACAATGCGTCAAAATAACATCCTGTGGTGTGGCATGAAAACTATATTAAACAGTATAATTTTCAAATTTGTATTTTGTGATTCATTTGTCACACCATTGGTCACTTCAAATGAACAAGTGATAACAAAAAGTAGTGACCAGTTACAGCTCCTAAAACATAAACTTTCCCTTATACAAATATACATATTTTAACCTAAAATCTTGATGTTGAAAAAAACGTTAATATCCATGTCCATTTCTCAACCCAGTTACAAAAGAGCAGCATTCACAATCTTTATACCTTCATAACGCACAAGTACAACATTTGATAGAGCTTATTTTAGCTATCTTCAGCCCCTTTTCTCTCCAAAATCCCAGTGTTGTGTTAAGGGGCAATTTATTATTGTCTTGCAATACTGTGAATTAACTGTTTATGTACTGTTTATGTATCTTTGTCGCATCACGCAAAACCTACAGTGCAGACTTAATTTCGGTATAACGGATGGCTTGTTGTGACTAGACATTTCATACATGTTACAACACTACTGAACATACAAAAAGTCTCAATGCACAGATAGTAGATGACATAGTCACTATAGCAACAGGAAATCAGTTCATGCCTTATATTATGGTATGCAGGTGCTTGTCAATACTAAAATAATAAAATGCAAAGTAATAAATAGGCTTATCAACTTTTAAAAGTCAGCAGAAAACATTTCCCATGTTATTTTGTTGTTGAGGTCAAAGGATGCACATCCAATCAAACTGTACGCTATATGTCACTTGCAACTCAAATTAATCATGCTAACAGGACAGGTTACGTAAACCCTGAATAAAACTGTGCAAGGTAAAAGAAATATGACCCAGACTAGATTAAATATGTTTGTAAGCTTGTACGATAAACTATTTTGGCACTGTGTTGGGTCGCCGCTTGATCTCTAATCTGGGTCCTAAAGCAAATCCAGTAGGGAACAACTGGTCTATTGTACAGCAGACATGAAATTATCAACTAAATATTATGAACAGGCCACTCTTAATTACATTAGATGAGCTGTCCAATTGATTGTTTCAAAAAATGACAATGACCCAAATCCATCCGCCATCATTCGAGTCAGATGCTGATTTTAAAAGACACTAATTTGATAGACATACTGAAGGCAAGGTACAGTCTGATATTAATTTGGCCATAGCCACAGCTGTCCACTAGTTGAAAGAGGTTACGTTTGCATGTGACACTGCATTCCTAGTATTTCCCAATCCACTACTTAGGTGTCCAGAGTGGTTGCTATGGTGTTGTAGGTGTTTGCTAGTTGAGATGTGCAAAACTACATATTTTCAAAATTGACTAGTCAGTGAATGACTAGTCCACTATTTGGCCTTAAGAAAGCCCTGTTTAAATATAACGTTTTTCAAACTGTGATTGGACGTGTTTTTTACAACACGTTCAAAAACTATTAGACAAAGTACAACAAAATGTAACAGAATAAAATGGTCTCAAGGCGCATTTTTTAAAAGTTTGATCATTTTAACTTGACATTCCACCTTAAAAATGCAATGTTTGAGGTGGGGTTCACTCAAATATAATATATATATATTATATATATATATACACACACACACACACACACACACACACACAGTTGTGCTCAAAAGTTTGCATACCCTGGCAGAAATTGTAAAATGTTGGCATTGATTTTGAAAATATGACTGATCATGCCAAATGTCTTTTATTTAAGGATAGTGATCATATGAAGCCATTTATTATCACATGGTTGTTTGGCTCCTTTTTAAATCATAATGGTAACAGAAATCATTCAAATGGCCCTGATCAAAAGTTTACATACCCTTGAATGTTTGGCCTTGTTACAGACACACAAGGTGACACACACAGGTTTAAATGGCAATTAAAGGTTAATTTCCCCACACCTGTTGCTTTTAAATTGCAATTAGTGTCTGTGTATAAATAGTCAATGAGTTTTTTAGATCTCACGTGGATGCACTGAGCAGGCTAGATACTGAGCCATGGGGAGCAGAAAAGAACTGTCAAAAGACCTGCGTAACAAGGTAATGGAACCTTATAAAGATGGAAAAGGATATAAAAAAATATCCAAAGCCTTGAAAATGCCAGTCAGTACTGTTCAATCACTTATTAAGAAGTGGAAAATTCAGGGATCTCTTGATACCAAGCCAAGATCAGGTAGACCAAGAAAGATTTCAGCCACAACTGCCAGAAGAATTGTTCGGGATACAAAGAAAAACCCACAGGTAACCTCAGGAGAAATACAGGCTGCTCCAGATAAAGACGGTGTGGTTGTTTCAAGGAGCACAATACGACGATACTTGAACAAAAATGAGCTGCATGGTCGAGTTGCCAGAAAGAAGCCTTTACTGCACTAATGCAACAAAAAAGCCCGGTTACAATATGCCCGACAACACCTTGACACACCTCACAGCTTCTAGCACACTGTAATTTGGAGTGACGAGACCAAAATAGAGCTTTATGGTCACAACCATAAGCGCTATGTTTGGAGATGGGTCAACAAGGCCTATAGTGAAAAGAATACCATCCCCACTGTAAAGCATGTTGGTGGCTCACTGATGTTTTGGAGGTGTTTGAGCTCTAAAGGCACGGGGAATCATGTGAAAATTGATGGCAAGATGAATGCAGCATGTTATCAGAAAATACTGGCAGACAATTTGTATTCTTCTGCACGAAAGCTGCGCATGGGACGCTCTTGGACTTTCCAGCACAACAATGACCCTAAGCACAAGGCCAAGTTGACCCTCCAGTGGTTACAGCAGAAAAAGGTGAAGGTTCTGGAGTGGCCATCACAGTCTCCTGACCTTAAAATCATCGAGCCACTCTGGGGAGATCTCAAACGTGCGGTTCATGCAAGACGACCAAAGATTTTGCATGACCTGGGGGCATTTTGCCAAGGCGAATGGGCAGCTATACCACCTGCAAGAATTTGGGGCCTCATAGACAACTATTACAAAAGACTGCATGCTGTCATTGATGCTAAAGGGGGCAATACACAGTATTAAGAACTAAGGGTATGCAGACTTCTGAACAGGGGTCATTTCATTTTTTTCTTTGTTGCCATGTTTTGTTTTATGATTGTGCCATTTTGTTATAACCTACAGTTGAATATGAATCCCATAAGAAATAAAAGAAATGTGTTTTGCCTGCTCACTCATGTTTTCTTTAAAAATGGTACATATATTACCAAATCTCCAAGGGTATGCAAACTTTTGAGCACAACTGTATATGAATAAATCAAGAGCAAGTAATCGACTAGTTGGATGATTAATCGACCACTGTGACATGCTTACTGGCCATAAAGACTCTAGATATGGTTCGGATCCCCACTACATCGTAAGCCTATTGGATTTTTGAGTCTGTTTTAGTGTCTGCCAAAAAAAATTTAATCCGATAGCTTAAAAGTAATAGCAACAAATCAGATGATTTGAGGTATCATTCATTAGCGGAAACAAATGATGTTATTCATATCATATCCATCAGTAGTATATTCATTATACCAATTAAAAGCAGTACCCCTAAAAGTGACGAATTAATGGTAATGTAGTCTGAGATGCATACTGTACTGCATATATTGCATGCAGATCCTTTTGATCACTATCCACATAGACAGAATATATGCATATGAATATAAGTGGCAGAGAACAGAGGCCATGATCAAAGCCACGTGCTCTGTATAAACAAAAAGGTGCTTTGTCTGTACTGTTTATCATGCTGCATGGTATAGACAATGCCTGCTTCATGCATATTGATACGGGCAGAGGAGGTAAATGTTTCCTGATGCACATGTACACACACACACACACACGCGCGCAAGTAACGAGATATTAATAAAAGGAGCTCATTCAGGTGTGTAGTATGAAGATCTTTCAAAAGCTTTTTAGGGTACGTTAAATGTAACAGATATAAAAGCTTTACAAAACACTCCATTAGCCTCTCGAATATTTCATACATATCATGCAGAGTAACATTACTTATATTACTTTAAACATCAAAAAAAAAATTCACAATACACTACAGAGTCACAGTGCAACAGTGAAGCCCACTTTTTCAGTAGCATTGGTTCCAGAAGTATTTTTTCCCCATTAATTTTCTCCATAGGGATTTCAACAGAGGAGTTGTAAGCCTTGAACCAATCCAACAAGCTTCAAAAGGAATCACAACATTAAAAACTTTCATTTAAAGCAAAAACATATTTGAAAAAAAAAAGAAAAGGACAAAAGGTTCAACTGTGTACAACTCACTGATTCAGTAATGTGGACGGCATGGATCTCAAGTTAGCAGCTGGTCTCTTGGTGTTGTCCGAGTCGAACTTGAAATAAGCCAAAAATCAAGAAAAATATGCTCCTCAGAGCTTGACTATATAGTGTATTTGACTGATGGAGTGAGAAGTTAATAGCTTAGTTAATGGCCCAGTTGCCAAAAAAAAACTTTAAGTTAAGAAAACCCTTATTTCTAATTTTAAGATTATTATCACTAAGGGTTTTCTTATCTTAAGGGGTTTCTTGCAACTAGCTGCATATATATTTCCACATTTGTGATTGGTGATTCACTGATTGGTGGATCACTCTTCAGGATTAGTAGTGTAGTTCTTAATTGGGAAGAACAATAAAACCATTTTTTTTTTTTTAAAGTTCAAATCACACTGAACTGTAGATTCTGCAGAAATTTTATAGTATTACTTAACAACCTCAGAGCTCATGGCAAGTCTGTCTTGAATGATTTATACGTTAAAGTTACAAATCTATTTCCCTAAGGAGAAAATAAATCCTGAACCTGGCCTGTTGGCTCCATTGCACCATACAGTGACTAATACTGCCATGACTAGGGCTGTGTAAAAATACAGATTTTCCTATTAATTGCAATCTTCATTAGAACAATTCCAATATTGGTTCCTAAAATCCCAATATCGATCTTTTAATCTATGCGCAACCCTCTGCAATGGGGGAGTAAATCACTTGCAAATGTGACCAAATTTTGCGCTATGTGACTAAAAATGTCTGTCATTAGCCACGGGCTGGTAAATGTTCAGTTCCTGCATTTGCAGTTTGGGGATTCCACCAGCGGATGATATCAAAGAGCTATTGATCACTTTTAATACTAACCATGAATTGTGTGTCAGTAGATCAATTTATTATTGTTATTAATAATAATAATACTAATAATGTTATAAAATAAAGTTTATTTTGTATAGTGCCTTTCTAATGCTCAATGACCGTGTACAGAAATTAAACATAAAACATTAAACAGAGAAAAATATAACAAATATACTGTACATTACAAAACAATGAACAATGGGCAATGGACAATGAGAAGCAAAGCATATTTCAAGCAGGTGAGACACGGGCAAGCAGGACGAGAGCCAACAGCCCCAGAGAGGCCAATATATAATATAACACATACAATGTGATCCGGAGCAGCGCAGGCGACAAAAAGAGAAGGGATGCATTGCATACAGCATATTTACACTACCAAATTCTTATGAATGGGCTCTCTTAATATAAAATGACGTTGCTTGACAATAGGACACAGACAGTGCAATAACTGTAGAAGAACCTCAGAATTACATTGCACTTGACCCATTCCATTAGCGCTTTGCGTGCACGCTTTCGCCAACCCATTTGCGCCAAGACTTGCCACATGCTTGCACAAAAATATCAAAACTTCATGGCCATGCCCACTGAATTTACACGTATCGCATAATGCTGCGCTTAAGGCATGGCTCTCTTAAAACAGGGCCCCATATTTATTGATTGATTGATTTTTTTAAAATAAAATGTGACAAAATGTACCAAATTAGAAGGTCACATGTGTAACTACCATCATTAGTTGAGAGAGAATTTATATTATAACTGAAAATATACCAAAATGAACCGGAATCTAATTTCCAATGAAATTGGAATCTAATTGAGAGCTTGTGAATTTGAATCCAATCGGTTCAGGAAATCTGTATCAATACCCAGCCCTACCCATGATGACACACTGTTGAGCTGAGAATAGTTTTGTAGCTTATCTTATAAAAGATGACACAACCTGAACAGTGGAATCCACTCCAATCACGGCTGAAGACACATTTTCTGGGAACACTTGACAAACTAACTAGCTTTATTGACTAGCTAACTAGCTTTATTGCAATTACAATAATATAATAATTCTACACTTACCCTTCTGCTCTAGCATCTACTAGTCTACCATACCATACTAATTTAGTATGGTAGCGGTACTTGTATTCTGTTCTCCCTAATCGGTTCTACGTGCATTATTCTCATTTGTAAGCTGCTTTGGATAAAAGTGCTAGCTTAATAAATGTTAATGTAAATATTACAATTGTATAGGTTTGGAATAGTGGCATACGAAACCGCAAGCCATTGGGGTGATTTAGGGTGAAAGTTGGTAACAAAACTACAGTGCACATCCAGCATTGCTCTCCGAGATCGGCACACACACACATACACACTTGGGAGGGTGGGTGGGCGGTTGGGGTGTTCCCCTCCTCTCTGCCTGGCCCACAGTGGGTGCACAGCAGCCGCCTGCTACCTGCCCAGAATTCTAATCAGTCCAGGGGTCTGTCTGTGCCCCCCCCCCTTACCTTCCTCTGTCGCTCTTATTCTCTACCCAGTCTCGCTCCACCCACCCGCTCACCCCTCTGTCGCCCGTCCACCCTCCCTCTCTCACTGCCTCGGACGAAAGGGGCCGATGATCCTTCAAAATTAATTAGATCCCTCCCAACCCCCTTTATATAAAAAAAAAAAAAAAAAAAAAACGCCATTTCTCTCTCCCCCTCTTCTTTTCCCTCTCCCAAAAATCATAGAAGGGAATCTCTCAATGTAATGGCCAAGAACACCAGGAAACTGGTTTGTGTGTGTGCCGTATCCGTCATTGTGGCTCTACATGTCTGTCGCTCAGCAAAGCGAACTGTCAATACGTCCCAAGATGTCAGTTTGTCTGGAAGAGACCCAGACGGATTTGCCCTGCTGGCTTGACAAATAGTACAGGGCAATTGGGAAGAAAGACAGTAATAATAAGACAGATGACAGAGTGAAAAAGTACAAAAGAACCAGAGCCGAATTCAGGTTAATCAGAGACGCTTTTTAATGAGGCGGCTTTCTCATAACGCATGCCGTGCGGCGACTGGAAATAATTTTTCAGCGATCGGGGGGGATCAGCGATGGACAAAGAGAGGGAAAGACAGAAGGCAAGAAAAAGGTGAGGGTGGGGTGTCGGGCAGAGCGAAGGAGGGAGAGGGGCTTTCTGGGAAAGGATGTCAAGCATCTGAATAATATAAATCTCAAATATGCAAATGTGACTTACAATGCTCGCATTCACACATTGTCTTTTGCCTCCAAGGCTGGTCTTTAATGGCACAGAGGCAGAAACAGTAAGAGCGCGAGGTAGCGCTGACAATTTATTTATAACAGTACTGAACTACAGTGTATAAAATGGACATAAATACATTCATGAAGCTGAACGGTATGCTGACCTCCTTTCCTCGAAATTCGAAGTGCTTTTTGATGTCACGGCCATTCGTGTACTATTTGTTTACAGGTGTTGATAGTCTGATTGGGTCCGTCACGTGTGTCAAACCCTCAGTGAAAGTAAGTATGTTGAAATACCCTTCAAAATACCCAAAAAAGGAACTAGGCAAGAAAAGAAAGAGGCAGTATTGGTCATCATTTTGGCAGCAATTGTGGCCCAGAATAATTCAGAGCAGGAAGAAATCGTAAGACCCAATGAATCACTTATGTGACATACTTTCCCTTGCTCTTAGGTTTTAGCCAAGGTCAAATTCGTTATAAAAAATTCTTACTTTTCAGACGCACACTGCAAAATGCCACCTGCAAAACCGAGCAAGGTTGCCAGTCCACAATCTGTCAGTCAATTCATGAAATAGCCCATAAAGGCACCCACTGAAGGCAAAAACAAAATGCACATTCATTCAAAAAATGTGAAATATTTGTTTGTCTGTAGTGACAGACAAATATATCAGCCAGACCAACACAATACAATAGAAAGACTGATATATTTTATTTTTTATGTATTTGTTTAGAGTATTTTAGCATCGACTTGGTATGGAAGTACTAGTAGTTTAGACATTCAGATCAAATGTCTATAGCAATTTTGATTAAATATTGTGTAAAATAAGAGTTCATTTAAATCTTATTTGCTGTCATTACACTGTATTATATATATTAGCATTATATCTGCCCTCTAGATTATCGGCATAGTTATCCGAATCGGCCGTAAAAAAAAAAAAAAAACGTAATATTGGTCGACCACTTCTTATGAAACAGGTGGAAAAACCACACTCGTTTGCACCATTTTCCATCCAAAATTTTCAAAGTTTTTCCAGCTATTTGCTTTCCTGAATCTAGTCAAAACCATGTACTGTCTATAGCCAATCCCTGGATTACAGCACAATTACTCACAAAAGAGTGCCTTAAAACTCAACGTTCTGCAATTTCAAATTAGACAATAATATGCCGTTAAAACCTCCTCGATGAAAGAGCGGCTAAATGATCAATCTAAGGGTTTAATTACCTTTGCTCCAATTACATGAACCCTACAGGCAGGTTTGCATTAAAACACCTACACAGCACATCAACTGTAACAAGCGAAATGCTGTTGTCATTTGTGAAAAACAATACTTAAAATCATGAAGAAATATAATCGAGAGCATATCTTACATTTGATTTGTTGTTAAGGAGAGATGACATTTCCACCAAGAGATTTACATCCCAAATAGCAGCAGGAGATGCCACATTTTGTGATTGCTCGCCATGTTTCTTAGTGAATGAGAAATCAACAGCACACACACACACACACTCACACACACACGCTCATGATGAGATATTAGTAACAAGGGCTGCACACACACTCAGCCAAGGTCCGTCGAGGTGATGGCAAACTCTGCCTTAGGTTACAGAACTAAATTATGTTAGCATATAAATGCAGACCAGATTGCATCAGAATGCTCAAATATCGACAGCCCTAATGAATAAAATATCACTTTTGTCTTTTCTTTCTTTTTCATGCATGATTTTATGTAATACAGACATTCCTTAGACAAGCTAAAACAACGGACTGTTACCGGTCGCCAAATGAGATGGCAAAATATGTGTCGCCCTCCTGGCGGCATTCATCATTTATTTATTTATTCATTTATTTATTTAGCTAGCGTTCATTTCTAGTTGAATAGGCGGCTTCACTAAATGTAGAGCAACTACTTTTGGGAAACCTTTTAACATGCAAAAATGCACAAATTGAGCACAGGATGCACATTAACTGAGAAAAAACAAAAATCAGTTTGTAAATGTTTGTAGTGAAAGTCTTAAGCCTGTACACCAAGCCGAAAGTATCTTTTAGCCATTCAAATGCTTATATGTGAAACGTGAGAAGCAGAATGCCTACGTAAATAGGCCTTCAAAACAAAAATATCATGCCATTCTAAAACACACATGTAATGCTCTAAACAAATGTGGTGAAAAAACTAAAACAAAGCACAACAACCCATGTTAAACATCCTGACCTGTTCAGACTGATCCCCAGTGAGCGTGCGTGCATGGTGACTCCTCATGCATTTTAGATGCACAAACTGTGTGTGTTTGCTGTTGTACATGAAAACATACAATAAAACTGAGTTGTGCTCCTCCAGCTTCTGCTGCTTCGCCGTCTTCTCACTGTCCGATTTCTCAAATGTGAGTCTGGCACGTGAAAAACAAGGAAGTGAAATACAGCGAGTCGAATACTCCGTACTTCCTATAGAACAACACGCCAGGCCTGACCTGAAACGACCCTGTGCTCTGTAGGCAACGTGCCAAGAAAGTCTTCCGGAGTAAGGTTTACATTGTGTGTTTAAGGCCTATCGCCATCTAATCATAAAGTAACGCGTGCTCCTGTAAAATAAGTCTTTATTCTCTTGCTTTTTAACACAATTAACCATTTGCAGGGTTTTCTGCTGGCTGGGATGCAACAGTAGTTGATTTTTACATGCCCTGCCAAAAGTTTCCCTGACCCCATGCCACAAATATGTTCAATAATTATTTTAACCAACATATGCTTATATTTATCTGAAAAATATATTTGTAATTTTCATTAAAAAAAAATAAAAAAAATGTTTTTTTACTATAATATCTATACGCTCATACACACACTTTTGCTGGAAAATGATGGCATATGATTTGTTTTGTTTAAAATGTTCAACCTATTCTGATGTTTCTAAAACTATCACAAGAATTTGAAAACCAAATGTTTAAAGCGACAGTTCACCCAACAATGGAAACGCTGTCATTATTTCCTCACCCTTGTGTTGTTCCAAACTTGGATGACTTTCTTTTTTTTCTGTGGAACACAAACTGAGATGTTTAGCAGAATGTTAGGGACTGACAGCCTCAGTCCCCTTTCACTTTTATTGCATGGGAAAAACAGCATCAACATTTTTCAAAATTTTTGTGTTCCACGTAAGAAAGAAAACGATGACAAAATGTTATATTTTTGGATGACTAACCCTTCAAGTTTGCAACACCTAAAAGCACATGTATAGTAAAACGCACACATGTACACATGTATAGTGTCACTTTACGGACATGTTAGAGAAAAGAATACCCATTGGCTAGTACTTTTTTTTTTTACTTGCCAGACTTTAGACAACATGTAAGCGTCATGCAACTGAAAACTGAAAAAAGATATTAAGCAAAGAAGGGGGTATCTTCACATATATTTAGTATTCATATACGACTTCACGCAATATAGTACGCAAGACATTTTATTTTCATATTTTGCTTTTGATCATTTTAATCCAATTTCAGCTTGCGTATTTCACATTCTATCAATTATATGATGTCATGAAATTGTATTTTTAATAATGATAAAAGCTGTTTGAAATTTCATAAAAAATTTTAACAAAATATTCACAAGTTGGAACCTAATAATAAAAACAGAATTACACATGTAACAATTATTTAATAATTACATTATACAAATAATAATTTAAGTGCTACTATATCAAAACTTACAATGTTTAAAAATGTTTTGTTGTTTTTTTACCAAACCCCTGCATGGATGCGGCACGAGCCTATTTGTTAAATTCTTCAATATTTACAGTGAAGTTCTGAAGTTAAAATATTTCATAATGTATGATTGATGGCTTTAAATATTTTATGTATTTACACATTTACTACACTTACTACATTACTACATTTCGTTACATGTTTGTTTATATGCACTTGTGCGATTTACATTGAGTTTACATTGATAAGTATAACCAGCGCTAAATTGGTACTCTTTAAGAGAACGGCTGCTTCGCGAGCAAATGTTTACGGACGAACAAACCCAGAGCATATTAACGAGAGAGAAGTTGCACGGTGGTTTTTCCTTCATCTGTGCAATGTATGATTAGAAATAATGTTTATTTTTATCTTTTTGATGACCAAATGACTGTAAAAACCAGAAAGGATATTAAAAGAGACATGAAATGAAAATGAGTATAATGTGTATTGACTTGAGTGTACAAATATTTATTGTACAAGTTCTCGAATTCAAATCTACAACTTCGAGTTTTGCAACACTTTTACCTTCCAAGAGACATTTGATCTAAATGACATTCTAAATGGCATTTCACGGCTGAACTGAAGCGATGGTGACAGTGCGATCACAACAGCTCAGGTCCCACTGCAGCCAAATAAGGTAAACATTTCCTTTAGAGTGAGTGCTCATGAGACACAACACGCTGTAAAAGACGAGGCTGAATCGAGCTTCTTAATCACCAGATTTTTATTCAGTAAAAGGGTTGCGGCGCTAAAATTCTTCACCACTACACAACTCAATCTCTGGCGAGTAAAATCAGATTTTTTCTAGCCAGTGGCTAATTACAGACATGTTTTACTCGCATAGCGCAAAAATTTGTCACATAGGCGAGTGATTTACTCACTTTGTAAAGGGCTGGTGAGTCACACTGACCCTGGGTCATTGGGTCATCTTTACTGTGCAGTCCTGATTTGTGATTAATCCTGCAGGCTTTAGGATTTGGACTGGTGATGTTTTTGAACCAAATAAACTGATAGAACCTTAAAAGTAGTATTCCGGGTCAATACAAGTTAAGCTCAAACAACAGCTTTTGTGGCATAATGTCGATTACCAGAATAAATATTTTTGACTCGTCCCTCCTTTTCTTTAAAAATAAGCCAAAAATCTGGGTTACAGTGAGGTACAATGGAAGTGAATGGGGCCAATATTTGGAGGGTTTACAAGCAGAAATGTGAAGCTTATACATTTATAAAAGCACTTACATTAATTCTTCTGTTAAAACTTGTGTATTTTTTGAGCTGTAAAGTTGTTTAAATCATTGTTTTTGCAGCAGACTATGCAGCTTCCGGGATTACACGGTTTATGCTGTAACATCGTCATAGCAACGAAGTTGTAAAATTTGAAATAACTTTTACAGAAAAGCATGCATATAGTTTACGTCTTGTGGCTACACTTTTGAAACAGTGAGTATTTTAACATTTACGGATTGGCCCCATTCACTTTGTAAGTGCCTCACTTGAACCCAGTTTTTTTTTTAAGGAGCCACACGTCATCATTTGAGCTTCACTTTTATTGAAGACAGAACACTGGATGTTTTATTTATTTATTTATTTTTGTAAAAATTTGGATTTGTTTTGTTTTAATTTTTTCCTTGGCATTTGTGTTTCTGAATATTGCAAGAGGATAAAATCCTTTCTGAGTCACTCCATATTAACAAATTTCTCATGCTTTTGTGCAAATGACAACTAATTGGTTTTACATGCATTGGTATTCATTCAAATGCTGTAAACACTTATTAGACAATTAGCAGCATATAGACAAAGACCCATATGAGTTCCACCTCCAGAAATGTGCCTCCAAAGGTCCAGTTAATAGCATTTGCACTATATTCTGATGTGTATCACGAGTATAAAAACACCAGTGTTAACACAGGCCGCACTACTGATATTTTATGCAATGTTTGCTGTGATTTGGTGCCTACCTATATACTCTATATGAAACTGACATGAGCAAGTAGAATAATAATACTAGAAATTTTCACAAATATGCACAGATCCTAAGTTTTCTTTGTCTATTTTCAAGGTGCCCCTGGAAAAGGTCTTGATGCTCTCAAATCTCAAAAGGGATAGTTCTGTCACTGTTTTGACACCCTAAACCTGTATGTCTGTCTTTATTATGTGTAACACAAAAGGAGATGTTTAGCAGAATGTTCACACTATTTTTTCCCATCCAAGGAAGTAAACAGTGACCACTGCTGTCGAAGATATTCAGTGAACAATAACTGAAATTTGGGTCTGCTCCACATACCTACAAGTCCTATGGACTACTTTTATTGTACTTTTTTATCCTTTTTGGAGTTCGACAACCCCTGGTCCCCATTCCCTTTCATTGTATGGTAAAGAGCAGCAAATAATGTTATATTTTGGTGAATTATTCAACTAATATCAATTATTGTCCATTATGCTTTTTTGGTTCTATGGCATCTCTTTGGACATTTCCATCAACAGTACTTCTATTGCACTGGATATTTAGTGAAAAATTGTATTTAAAAAAAAAAGAGCCATGTGACAACCCATTTTTCATGCCTATTTAATGGAATACATCACAAAGTTATTTAGAAGGTGGAGCATTTGACTGTTCATGTGACAGTCTGTAAAATTATTTGAACCCTGGAGCAGATATTGGTACAATTACAGTCTTATCATATTGGTACAGATGGCCATGGCAACTGCCAAATTTCAGAAAAAAGCATAGAGCAAAAGGTTGATGCCAGTAGAAAGTGGATGTCATGAGAATCCATAAAAAGATCAGAGTGGCGATACACTCACCAGCGCTCCACACTTTACACTGGACCCCAATCTAATGCACTAGACCCCCTCTACACGGTTTCATTAAACAATGTGAGGGTTTTGGTTAGAAACTGGTCTGTTGCATAGCCTCACAAACAACTTAATGCTAATCATAAAATGCAACTAACCATGTAATTTTAACATTTTTCAACTTTGGTATACTGACGTCAAAGGCTGTGTGTCTAAAACTCTACAGTATTTTTTTCATTTTCCGGCACTAATTCATCTGTCACTTGGTCAAAGCATACCAAATTTGGCAAATGCCAACATGGATGTACTTGAGATACCCTCATCCTCCAAAACCATGAACAAAACTACAAAAGGTAAAAAAAAATTAAAAAAAATAATATATATATATATATATATATATATACACACACACACACACACACACACACACACACTCACACACACACACAACCCAGACTATATTAAATATGGGTTCTTTTGCAGGATAAACATAGTGTCACATACTACAGTGTGTTTTGAGCTGTGAATTATTGGCTACCAATTTCAAAAGACATTTAGAAGCCAAATTTGTCAATTTTCCTATGTGTTTCAGCAAATGTACTGTTAATCATGTTGCATATTTTTGGTCCGATGCAGTTTATGGTAATATTATATGTTTTTATTGACATTTTTGTTTACATTTATACAATGACTAATTGTGGTACTGTCTGTGTAAGGTCACCACTTGATGTCTAATGTAAAATCTGAAGCAAAACCAGTTCAGAACCACAAAGTCTCTTCTGAATGTTACTTTAGACTGACTTATAGTAACAACAGTAATCGCCATTTTCTAATCAGCTTATGCTGATCAAAACCAATAACCAACTTTATTGCACTGAATGAAAAAATTCTTAATATATGGTCCTGGTCCCAACAGGCTCCAGAACCCAGTCAAAAATCCTCCTCAAAAATGGGTGCTGGCTGAGCTTTAGCAGGGGAGTTGTCTAGGGATAAGCATTTGAGTCATTTTGTAGTCGAGTTCTCTGAACAATTTTTTTTTTAAAACGTGTACTTAAAAATAACACGTATGACACTTACGTGGAATTTATATTTTGTTTTATTCACAAATGTTACCAAGAACGGTTTAACCGCGTGTGACCCTGCGTCCACGTGTGGACGTTGTATTTTGGCTTCACTATACGCGACGCATAATTTAAATGAATTAAACCATACTGAATACTGCTGTTCACAACACTCTAAACTGTCATTTAAGGGTTAAACTCCTGGCGCACCACGTCACATGACACAACAGCGTGAAGTTGATTTCGGTGAAGCGCTAACAAAAGTGCCTCTGGTAGGAAACCACTTTTTTTTATTGAAACCTGTTTGGTTGTTAAGAGTAGAGTCTCTAATTTCGTTTCGTATGCAACTTTAAAAAAATCCATTCATTTTTCGTGCTGATAAAGATGAAGTCCACATATGTGGAAATTAGGACCACATTCCCTCAAAAGTTGAAAAAAACGTTACTTTTTAAAAATAATTTTCAACATGAACAGATCTGTGGGTCATTTCGCTTCATTTTAATATAAATTTTGTTACATTTTATTTAGTTAACACTGTACAATACGGTTCTATTCATTAACATTAGTAAATGCATTCCTATATATGTACTATGTATTTTCACATTGAGAATCAATTTATTCATACAAAAGCTGACAAATGTTGCTTTCAGAGGCTTTATATGGAGTTTAAATGGTGCATTTGAAACTGTTCTGAGACCAGTGCAGACAGACAGCACAAGTCATTCACTAAATAGGGAGCAAGGGAACAAAAGTTCCGTTTCAGGCTACAGATGATGCTTGCCCCACTCAAAATGTTTGGCAGACATGGGACAATGGTCATCAGTACATACATTCAGATTTTATAATGTAAAATGTTATTTTAACATGGTTGGCAATGATTTGATGATGTTAGCCATTACTTTTAATCAGAATTATTGATTCAGCTTTAAAGAAAATCAGTTGTAATGTCTAACATCTCAAAAACATGAATAACCAACACTCCTGGATGCATCATAAACTATTTGATGAAAAACTTCTGACTTTCTATAACTTGGAATTACTTAGAATTTCACAACTTAGTCCCACTGTCCACATATGTGGACATAAATGAAATGAAAACCATTTTCTCTAGGGAAAAAAAAACGTTTTTTTTAGGTGCTACTAGTTACAAATCAAAAAGGAAAATGCACACAGCAGTCAAGCAGGGGTCTTAGGAGGTTAAAATAAGCTACCTTAAACCACGTTTTGAAAAAATAAATAAATAAATAACAGATAACAAATAATAAATGTTTTTTAAAAATAACAGCAAAAACACTTGCAGTCACACTAAGCACACATAGAAACCAGTACTTGCCTCATTATGGTAATGCACATAAACTCTACATAAAGGCTATCACATTATTCAGAATAAAATAGTGGGGATAGTTTGCTTTTTTATAAAATGCGCTCTTTTGGTGTTCAGAGATTTAACACACATACGCACATAGTGGTCTGATAAGCTTCAGAGTTTCTCGTACCGCTTCATATTTCCTTTACACCATAAAAGCAGATCCTCAACCATTGGTAGGCATGACTCCAACAAGAACTGAATACCAATACAGTATAATTCAATAAGAATAAAAATATTACAAGTATTGCCACACTTGACATCACACTTGGCCAAAGACGGCATCATAATTCCTTCTGTCATCCAACACCTCGACGTCACACATCCAGTGGACTCAATTGTAACTGCAAGATGTGGAAAGAGATTCAGAGGGAAAGTACAGTGTAATTCAGCGTTGCCAACGGCAGGCATATGCGCCCATAACAATCAATTTGCAATATTCGAGTAGTGTTTTTAATAGTCGACTAGCTGGTGCAGAATGATTACTTGATTAGTCAATTACTCCTGAACATCCCTAGAGTAGTCCACCAAAATCCACTGCAAACTCGCATTTATGTACAAATTTAAGTATTGCCCTATATTTTTATGTAGTGTAGATAGGTCTAATACACCAACATGATCACACAGGAAATTGCCGTGTTAGTTCTGAATGTTTTGTCATCTATATTTGGACTCAGTATGCGGAACTAGTAAGGCTGCACAATTAATCGTATTTTAACCGCGATCACGGTTTCTGCTTCTCACAGTTAATTAAGTGTAACCGTCTGCGTTATTAGAGAGCAAAAATTATCAACCAGTTAAAGTTGCAAAATGTTGTTCATTATCATTATGGTTTGTGTCAAGTCTACAAATAATATACCAAAAGACAAGCTCTTTTGAGGTCCATTAGTCTATTTTCACCACAAATGACTCTTTAAGCTCTCTTCGGAAGATCGCCACTGACCAATCACTGTTTCACTTTCGAGCACACTCTGAAATACGTAAACGTTATATTGTATGTCTAGTATGTGCGCGCTCTGATCTGTAGGCTCATGATGTGGTGTTTTGGCAGTCTCAGAGTGGTTCTGTGCTCGATACACACAAATTACATCTTGTGCTTCGATTATGTGTAATACAAGAACAGATGTGCACTGAGTTTGGATTGGTTTAAAGTGCTCCAAATTTACTTTAATCACTAATTTGCATATCTGCAAATATGTTTGGCCATTAGAAGTTTCTAAACAAATAGAAAGTAAATCCATGGCACCGGGATTTTGTGGACCGAGGAGGAGATAAGCGCATTTCACCATGTTTGGAAAGAGGAGCACAAAGGTTGTCAAGAAACAACTTTTTTTCTTTTTTTTTATCCAAATTGTGCAGTCCTGTAATAATAAAAAAAAGTTCTCAAATGACAGAAAAGTCCTGATTAATAATCATGATAAAACTTTTGAGCCCTGAACATTGTTTGCCAAGAAGCAAGTGAAATAAAGCTGTTTTGATTTTAGTACCGTTAAGCGTTGGTTTTAGGGTTAAGAGTATATAATAATGTAAGTAATATTCAAATGATGTGCTGGTCAGGTCTTACAATTATTTTCTGAAAATGGGGGGATCATTTAACAACAATTTCACATAAATTTTACAGGGGCTACTTTTCTCAATTCTTACCGCTAGTTTTATTCAACTGGAATGATATTTGAAGTATGCAGCCAACATCATGGCCTTCAGTCACTTGTTTCCCAGCAAGACTTGATGCATCATGTGCTGACTTACATTTTTATTGTTGTTATTGGCAGATTACTTTTACAAATACTTTTACAGGTAGTTAAAGGGCAGTTCATTCAAAAATTATATTTCTGTCATCATTACTCACCCTCAAGTCTGTATGAAATTCTCTCTTCTTTTGAGCACAAAAGTAGATATAAGGCAGAATCTTAGTCTTAGGCACCACTCATTCTCACTGTATTTGTATTTTTTTTTCTTCATTTGATGAAAGTGACTGGTGACTGAACTTCCTCCCTAACATTTCCTTTTGAGATCCACAGAAGACCTTTTTTTTGTTTTTTTTTTTGCAACACAAAAGGTAAGTGATGACAAAATTTTCATTTTTGAGTGAACTATCACTGTACAAGCCAATACTCACCATTTACATTATAAATGGCTGTTTCATGTTAAAAGATGAAATCCTGAGAGAGAAACTTGCTTACATAATATGTATATAAAAATAGTGTATTTTCATATTATGTACATTATCAATATTACAGACAGTATTTATATTACTATGTTATTATAATATATGTATATTATTACATGTGTATTAAAATTTACTGATTCGCGTGGCAGAGAAACAACCTGTAGATATGTCAGATGGAGCTCTGCAGAGATGGATATGAAAGATGTAACAAATGCTTTAAGCGTTTCTCTTCACACTGCAGCAGAGTAGTTCTGGCAGCACTTAACACAAAGTATTTTTGCTATTTCTGTCTCTCTTCTCAAAGGTACTGTATTATGAGGGACCGCCACGATATAAAATGCGGCAAAACTGGATCGCTCCAACGTCGAGCACTTGCAATGTCAACGGCATTGTTGATTATAATAAACAGGAGCGACACTTTTATAGCTTTGCTCACTTACCAAGACGCTGTGCAATGGCATTTGCATGTTAAATTAACAGGTTTATAGATCCGTAACATCTTAAGTTCTGTAAATATGCGACAACACGCTTCCTCACTGCACGCTTACACTAAACTCAACAAGTGTTCATCAATGAGCTGCATCACAACTGTTGCTCTGGCTATGGCCACTAGGACAGGCAGTTTGGACACTGGGAAAGCATACACCAATTTTTGCAGACAAAACATTCAACCTCCTGTCACCATTTTTACATGACATCAGTCTGAATATACCTGGCTGCCGTTTTTGCTGCATGGCCACTTAGTTTTGACAACCTTTTTTAAAGCCAATCACCTAAGCCGTAAATGCTATGTGACTGGTCAAGGTACTGTCATGTGTATTTTGTTGATTCATGTTTTTCATGTCTTTTATTTTGAAAAGTTTAGTTCCTGTTTCATGTCATGTGTTCCTGATCATGTGATGTACCGTTTTCCCTCCATGTTCATGTGTCTTGTTTTCATTGGTTCATTGTTTCATTATCTTGTTTAGAGTTCTGTTTGTTCATTGGTTTATGTTCTCCCATGTCGAAGTATTTAAGCCCTCATGTTTTCCATTGTTGTTTGTCTGGTATTGTGATTGGTAACGTTGTCACGTTTTGTCAGGCCAAGTTTATGTCTAGCCATGTTAATGTCAAGCCAAGTTTACGTCAAGTCTAGTCAAGTTCATGTTTTATGTTTCTTTCATGTTTATAGTTAGGGCTTATTGGATTTCACATTTATAAATAAATTTGCACTTGGGTTCTTCACTTCATCGTCATCGTCATCGACATTGCCAGTGCCAGCGCATTGTTACAGAATACCTGACCGACCAAAATGAACCCAGCAAACCAACTCATATGCCTAAGTCAGGGGAATCGTCCCCTGGAGGATTATGTAGAGGACTTCTTCGATCTGGCCTGCCGGGTGGACTTTAATGAGGTCGCCCTCAAAGACTGTTTCCGTTTTGGATTGAGTGAGCCAATCTCCACTTTGATGCCTGGCGGTCGCTGTTCCCTCAGCCTGGCTCAGTATATCGACCTTGCCCTGCAGATTACTGGTTCTACGTTCACTGTGGGGGAGGCAGATGCCGAGCCAGCGTCCCACGTCATGGCCGCCGAGCCAGAGTCTCACGTCATGGCCGCCGAGCCAGAGTTCATCGTTATGGTCGCTGAGCTAGCGCCATCTTTTGCTCCAGATCCTCAGCCTGCTCCATGCCATGTCACAGCAACGCCTCAACCTGCTCCATGCCACGTCACAGCCACACCTAAGTCTGTTCCACACCTTGTCATAGCCACATCTGAGCTATTAGACCTGGAGATTGTTCTCACAGTTAATTAAGTGTGAGACTTGTACCCACCCTTAGTTCTCCTGAGCAGGCAAGGGGAACTTTCAACCCTCCGACCCCGCCTGGATCCTCCGAGCCCTGGACTCCGCCTTGGCCTGTCAGTCCCTTGACATTGTCTCGGCTCTGCGTTGCCTCTGTTCCACTGCGGTCCCTCCGGCTCCTCCTTTGTCTGCCGGGAGCCGCCCCTTAGTGCGTTTGTGTATTTAGTTGATTCATGTGTTTCATGTCATGTGTTCCTGGTCATGTGATGTACTGTTTTCCCTCCATGTTCATGTGTCTTGTTTTCATTGGTTCATTGTTTGATTATCTTGTTTAGAGTTCTGTTTGTTCACTGGTTTATGTTCTCCCATGTCCAAGCGTTTAAGCCCTCATGTTTTCCATTGTTGTTTGTCAGGTATTGTGATTGGTAACGTTGTCATGTTTTGTCAAGCCAAGTTTACGTCAAGTCTAGCCAAGTTCATGTTTTATTTATCTTTCATGTTTATAGTTAGGGTTTATTGGCTTTCACATTTACACATAAATTTGGACTTGGGATCTACACTTCATCGTCATCGTCTTCGTCATTGCCAGTGCCAGTGCATCGTTACAGGTATATTCAAACGCCTTGAAGCCAGTGGCATAGCCAGAAACAAGGCTCTGGGTGAGCCAAAAGTGAAATGAGTGTGCACATTAATTTCTTTTTAGCCCTGTGTTACATTATAATGACTTAAAACATATAAATAACACTTTTATCAGTTAAAGAACTTGAGCGCTACTGCTGTGAGCATTTTCCATTTCCTTTTTGATTTTTAACTAGTAGCCTCTAATAAACATGCAAAAAATTTTTTTTTACATTTTTAAATTTTTTTACATTAAAAAAATAAATATGCAGAGCAAATAGTTTTCCTAAAAATGTATGTCCTCAAATGGGGACAGCAGGACTTAGTTGTGAAATGTTAAATAATATCAAATTATAGAAAGATATTACCAAATTGTTTATCATGTTTCCAGGAGTGTTGGTTATTCAAATAGCACACACACACACAAAAAACTATACAAAATAAAACATTATTTGACTTAATTTGACTTTTATGTTTTTTCTACTCTGGCAACAAAATCTCAATGTTCTCTCTTTGCACAGTCAAACAAGCAAGTGATATAGCCAGTGTTGAAGCATTTTACCAGTCAGAAATTTGCATAATTAATTCTGATTCAAAGTAATGGCCAACATCATCCAATCACTGCCAACCATGTTAAAATAAAATCTAGCATCATAAGTTCTGAATTTAAGTACTGATAACCACTGACCCATGTCTGCCAAACATGTTGAGTGGTCCAAACAACATCTGCAGCCTGAAACTGAACTTTTGACCGGAAGTTAGGAGTGAATGCACTTAGCTGCATAGGAAAATTATAGTATGCTCCCTTGCTCCCTATTTAGTGAATGACATAACCGCCAGTGTGCTGTCTGTCTGCACTGGTCTCAGAACAGTTTGAAATGCACCTTATTTTCAACCTAACTCCTTCTACAGCTTCTGAAAGCAACATTTTCCACCTTTTGGATGAACCCATTGATTCTCAATGTAACATTGCACAGTGAATATAGGATTTCTGAGGGAAAGATAGCCCTATAGTCCAGGTCTGCGGTCATTGTGTTTAACAGTGTGCCATTTCACGATAAGTCAATGAAATTTTCAAAATGGCATATCGGATGAAACTAGAAACTCTGTGTGAAATGTGAAAACTTAATGAGGTTTCTTAACAGATGTTAAGATGTTTTTTTGGAGTTTCACCCAAAGACAAACTCTGTTTTACCCTTTAATGACAGCCCAGAGTGTCCTGAACTTAGATCAGTTGGTTTAAATGAAATAAAATTATGCATAGCCTACAGTGAAGACAAAACATAATGTACGTGCATGAGGATGCAGGGTTGCACAAGGTTAAAGTAATCCATAAGACTCCAGTGGTTAAGCCCATATCTTTAGAAGCGATATGATAGGTGTGGATGAGAAACAGATCAATATTTAAGTCTTTTTTTACTATCAATCTCCACTATCACATTCTTCTTCTTTTGTTTTTGGCATCTGCAATAAAGAAATCAAAGAATGTGCAATCTGCCGTGACTGGTGTAGGTTCTGCACACGACGGGAAGCGCAAAGCTCGACGGCTCTTTTTTCAACTCCTCCCCCGAGTGCAACAGGCAAATCTTGCCAATCGGTAAATTGGGATGCAGTTCAATTTGAACACACCTAATGTCTACAGTTCCTCCTTGTTCATTGTCACATGTCCTTCAGCTGTCACAGAATGCAAACAAATGTATATATGAACATAATACATATTTTACATGTACACATAAACTATATTTTAGAAATATGTGCCAACCACATAATGTTCTTAAAAACAATTACCTTAATTGAAAGTAATTGACTTTAATCTGATAACAAGAATTAAAAATGTAATGAGTTGCACTACTTTTTGACTTAAAACATAATTAGAATACAGTAACTAGTTACTGTAGTCAGATTACACCCAACACTGATAGTGAACAGGTGTTTTGTGTCATTACTGTTAATACTGTAGATTATGTATTTTAGCTGATGTGTTTGTCATCTCATTTTATTATACAATATTCAGGTTGGATGAGTTCCAGAAAAACATCAAATGTAAAGCTAATGTAAATTGAACTAAAGAAGATAAAAAAAAAAAATGCAAATATTTTAAACGGTTATAACTGTTGTAAATATTATTCTTCATGTTACTCTGCCCTTGTGCAATATTTGTTTACAAAGCCTTAAAGGAAATCATACATTTTATTGTATGATAAATAATTTTTAAATATATGTATATTAAGTTTACCCTTCAATGATGAAAAAAAAAGACAATTTAATTTGTAATCAATTAATCACCAGCTAAAATTTCATGAGCATGCCAGCCCTATTCACGTGATTTAAATGTTTGAATACACAAAACACAGCGTGAAGGCCACTTGCATCTCCAATCTCTAAAGATGCTTCCTGCACCACATTCATTAAATATTTTCTTGTGGTCACAAATGTACATGCCTAACGATGATCACTGATGTCCGAGAGGAACTGTATTTCATAATGCCTTTACTATTATTACATTCAATCCAAATTAGCTTGTGATACAGTCTGCAAGTTGGATCAAAATGAACACTAACCAAATAATAAGCTTCCAATGAAACAATATGACCAAAGAAACACAATAGTACAATGCTATCATGCTCACAGACAGAAAGGAAAAGGTTACATTACATTTATTACAGTTAGCTGAATACAAATCATTTGAAATAAAGCCTCAAATCTTTCTCTAAACTAACTGACAGTCAGGAATAGTGCATCCAAAAAAGACAATTCTGTCATCATTTACTCACCCTCATGCCTTTCAAAAGCAATTTGACTTTCTCTCTTCTGCAGAACACAAAAGGAGATATTTACAACAGAATGTCCAAGCTGCTCTTTTCCATAAAATGAGAGTAAATGGTGACCACGGCTGTCGTGCAAGATTTCCAGTGAAAAATAACTTAGATTTCATTCTCTCCCTCACATAAAGCTATCATATGCCTTCAGAAGATTTAGAATGTGAATATAATGCTTTTAAAGTGCTTTTGTTTGTAGTTTTTGCCTTTTTAGAGATTGACAGCCCCATATCCCCATCGACTTTCATTGTATGGAAAAGGACAGCATGAACATTCTTCAAAACTTCTCTTTTTGTATTCCACAGAAAAAATAAAGTCATATGGGTTAGGAATGTCACAAAGATGAGTAAATAATGACATAACTTTCATTTTTGGATGAACTATGACTGAAATTAGATAACTGTCTAAGTGTAAGCAAGTAGGAACATCCTTGAAAACTTTGTATGTACCTGTTGCCATCATAAAAAAAGAATATGCTGTTAGTAAACTGGACTGTAAATAGGAAACTATCAGGATTGTCAAATTAAGTATTAACGCAACAAAGCAAACCTTCTTACTGCTTTTAAATTTCTTGTCTTTCTTCCAATTCTATTGTTTTGCTACTAATTCAAATAAAGATGTCCCAGTGTGCCAAAACTCCAGTGTCAAAATGTAAGGCCTTTTGAAACCTGACCCCGTCAGATTAATAACCATGTTGCAATTGCAACGTGTTAGGACAGCCAGCCATTTCACAAGAGTTACACAGAAACTGCCAAAATCTCATTAATGCTTTTCGCTTCATCATCTGAAAAGAAGGATGTGAATTAATTGCAAGTGTTAACTGTAAAATAAAGAATAAAAATCTCTAAAAACCTTTGGATGGGGGTCAGTTAGACAGCAGATATTAAGGCAGTATATGGCAAAAATCTAAATGAAAATAAGAGAGAATGTTTTAGCATAAAACGTATTTCAAAACACGACATAAGAATTTTTCCACTGTGTGTCGATTACGAAGATCATACAAGCCAAAAAGCGAAGGTAATAAATAGGGCTGTCAATTGATTTAAATATTTAATCACAGTTCATCTCATAATTATTTTATAGTTAACGTATTAACAAATTCAGTTCCTTTTTAAGGGAATAAAGGGTTTGGATTCCTTTAATGTAGATTGACTGTTGCGACGTTTCTGGCAGTTTTTTCAGCATTTCACCCATGTTTTTAAGACGCCATGTCAATTTAAAAACAGTTCACCTTTTAAAAATGCTTTTCACATGTTTAGGTTTGCTGAGATCGGGCTGGTTATTGAGTTTGGAGTACGGGGTTTGGAAAGAGGGCATGCAATTGCAGTTAGTAGAATGAAACATTTAAATGCCAAAATGAATAAATGCAACATTGTTTGAAAGAAAATTACTGGGTAATAATTTCAGAATTTTTAAACTGGGGTTTAGAAAAAACACTAACCAGGAAGTTTGAGAAATATCAATACATCAATACAAAAGTTACTCACTCAAACTGCTTGTACAACTTATACTGTAGGTACACCACACCCATAACTTTTTCCTGGGTAGTCACTAAATGTATTGCTATATAATTACTTTCGCCAGTTGTGGTCAACCAATATGGTTTTTTTTAATGGCTGATGGCAATAATGATATCTAGAGAGCAGGACTACTGATGGCCGACATAAATGCTGATACACAATACAATTTAATAACAGCAAATCAGACGTTCACAAAATTTCTAAAGTGAAACAAATACATATTTGATTCTATATTTACTAATTTGCTTAAAAACACCTTGAGAACAGAACGGTTTAATATCCATTGACAAATCTATTGGTAGATTTTGTAACTGACGTGAGGGAAAGTTAACACTTCGGTTATCAGACGACTGTAGATAATTACAAAATTACCAATGGCCAATATATGGGTCTATCACTATTAGCGACAATAATGGCAGCAATAAAAAGATAATTACATCTACAAAATGATTCATAGCAGGGGCCTGCTGGCCTGAACGTTCACTTACCCTATTGAGCAAGAGCTGCAATATCACTTTGTCTTTCGTTTAGGGGTCGACCGATTATCGGCCTGGCCGATACTTTTTCTAATTATCGGAATCGTTCTTTTGTCTGATCTGATTGCCGATCAATTTTAAAATGCGCTCCGTTGGCTCTGATGCCACTGCCAATGGCCGCCTCTCTGAAATGTTACTTATTGTAGTCTGGCTCAATGTCCTGCCCACAGTATTATCGGATTGGTTATATGTCACAAGTAAATGGCCAATCAACAATGTACTCTGTATTCGTGGGGGAGAGGTGGGAAAGAGGAAAGCAGTGAGAGAAAGATGCATCAGTAGGGATGGGCGATACAACTTATTTTCTTTTCGATTCGATACCAATAATTCCAAAAGTCCAAAATCGTCGATACAGTTACCAATACCAACACTTCTATTAAATTATTTTTTTAATTTAAATTCTTGTGATAAAATGGGTAATTTAAAATATAATTTTTAGTCATAATTCAATGGGTTCATAATTTTTTTTTATTTTATTTTTTACATTTGTTAGCCTTAACAGAAAATTATTAGACTTCTGTTTTGTTTACCCTTACAAAAATTAACCATGGTTTCACTACAGTAACTATAGTTTAACTATGGTATTTAGTTAAACCATAGTTACCACACAATTAACCATGGTTACTACTACAATATTACTGTAGTAAAACCATGGTTTCAGGCCAAACCCACCGCACAGTAGAGATGCAGATGCTGTTATTTTAACGACAACAGACCGTACCAGAGAAATACAGTGAGCAGCAATATAAATGGGTGGCAGAGATAAGGACTAGGGCTGTTCGATTACAGAAATTTGGGAATCGACTCCGATTCCTGGTTTTGGAATCAATGGAATCAATTCAAAGAGTCAATTCCAGACTCATTTTTCCGATTCTGTTTCGATTACGGAAAAAACGGGAGGTATCCCAGGTATCTCATAATATAAAACAGTTAGTTCCGGTCCTCAAATCTGATTGGACGAGAGATGTTCCATGAGTACTGATGGTCTGACACCATCAGCACTCGGACGCTTCACTGTGTGTATCACTCTGCTTGTGTTCGTGCCGTTCTAAACTAAAGTGTAAGAGCAGTGCAGATGTGTTAAGAGCCATCTGTCTCTTTACATTTAATTTTGTGACATTACATATTTTAGCCAGCAGGTGGAGGCAAAAGATTTTGTGTGTAATATGAGCCAGTTGGTGACGTGAAGTGAGTCAGTGTCACTCAGTGTTTATATTCAACTACACTCTGTGATCGCTCGTATTACTAATAAAGCTAGGAAATAGCTTTAAACGGCTTTACACTAACAACATCAGCATTAAGGCTCATCACAGCTGAGAGACACAACAGACTGATTAATTACACAAACTCAAGGCGCTTTCCTCTTACCGGAGTTTCCACACTGGAGAGGACAAAATGATGGAGGAGATTGCGGTTTCTATCGTGAATGACTCTTGCGCACCGGCTACCGCGAAATAGGAAGGAGTACCCCCACTTGGACGGCTATTTTTCCACTGAGAAAATAGGATGCATTTCTCCAAAATGACATTATCTGTCATTATTTGTCATTATCTGTTCATCAACAGGTGATCGCACATGCTCCATCTCTCTCTCTCTCTCTCTCTCTCTCTCTCTCTCTCTCCACACACACACACACACACACATCCATCCTTGTTTCTCCAATAACTTGTTAGAAACAGCCCAAGCCATGATTTTAGTTATAAAGTGAAATTTTTGAATTACTAACGGAGGCTTGGACACATAATTTGTTTTGAACTGTTGTATATAAGCAATATCACACTCGCAATCGTGCTATATGGCCCTACATCAGCACTGTTGTAATTATCTATGGCACTCGGCCTGCGGCCGAAACACAGCAGTGCTGATGTAGGGCCACAATCGCACTCTTACAAAGCGTTCTTTGCACTATTTATAATTGCATGATTGACATTTAGGCCTACTATTAATAGCTCCAGTCTAAGATTAAATCAGGGCCTATATGCACATACCAAAGCGCAATGCTTCAATCCAATGAGATAAATTTGAGTAGATGCGCCAGGCCCGGTTCGGTTCCACATCTTAGAGCTGGAGCCAGGCCTGAGATGCGCCTGTATTTCGAAGAACTACCGCATATAATCTTAAAAGCACCATTTAACCTACATTGAAATTGTCTGTTATTACTCACATTTATTTAAAAATCCAGGTTGTTGTACTGGTTTATTACATACAATCTCAAAAATATACATTTTATAACGTGTATTGATGTGAATTGGGACGCTAACTCAACTCTGCCATCTCCTTGTTGCAGACATGTGTTGTAACATCTGGGAAGTTGTTAATGTATGCCAATTTACAGTCACAAATTTGGCATGTTGATTAAAAGTTTAATCCAAAGTAAAATACCGGTAGACTATACAGGTCTGGAAAGCAGACGTGTTGAAGGGCTTGTGTGATTGCTTCATACAGATGAACAAACAGAGTTGATTTACAGATGCTGACGGACTACAAAAGACAGAGTCATGTTGATGATCGTTAAAATGCAGTCATTTTATAATCCTTTTGTAAATTGTATTTGTGCTGTTAGGCTTCTGAAATGTGTAGTTCAGTGGTCGAGGAAATAAACACAGTCCAAAAATATCAGCTGGTTTCCCCGAAAGTAATCGACTCCAGCTCTGGAGTCGATTCCAACGTTTCGAGTCGATTCTCAATTCCCAGCCCTAATAAGGACTGATTTAACAGAGTACTCACCAGTATGAGTTGGTGTTTTTACATGTTTTAGCTGATGATGGCATTGATAATGTTAGCTAGCTAACCAACATTAGGAGGTTTAGCAAACATAACGTCAACTTTCCTAGCATTAAATCTTTCACCTCCATTGTGAATAAAATCCCATTGCCCTATTTGCACTTACTTAAACGGGCTAGCCTGCAAGCTACATGAAGAGTGTCAACTCCAATAACATTGATTCTCATCTGTTATCACATGTTAATACATAACATTCTGTTATGGGCTGTTTAAGAAATGCTGCTAGGAGCTCCCACCACTTTACTTTTGAAAAAATAATGTTGATATGTTGTTTTCCAGTATTCATTGGCATTTAAAGGACGTTTTGTGCTGGAGTTTGCGTTAGTGTAAATTTTGACACAAACATTTACATTTTTACTGCAAATGTATATCGGCCCCAAATATTGGCTATCGGTCTCCTTGATTACTAATAATCGTTATCATATCGGCCCTGAAAAAACATATCAGCTGACCACTACATTCGTTGTCTATATGAACATATTATTAGGCCATGAAATCTTAAAAGATTTTGATTTCTGTCACACTTTGACATTTTTATTACAAAATCTGCCAATTTTTTACGTATTCTAGTAATAACTTTATCTAGCTACAGTAACATAGATGAGGTTTTGTCCAAATTACGTTCATTAGTTGAATGAGCATCATAAACCAGCATTTTCCAGCAAAAGTGTGTTTATTTAAAGAGTAGGCCTAATTTTAGGAAACTTCATATTTAATGAAAAATATACCATTTAGACAGGGCAAGTAACAATCTGAACAACTGGTCCAATTGGGCCAGCAGAAAAAATCTTTATTACTGAGTCTTGCAAAGTAAATATCATACCATATGTTCTGCTTCTGCTAACCAGCGATTAAAAATGATCAGAAATTGTGTTCGACTGGCTAGAAAAGAATTGAGAACCATTTGCCCTTCTGCCAAATTTTCTTGGCAACAACAACCATCCTGACAACAGGTACATACACCTATACACACAGTTTTCAAGGCTGTGTCTACTTTAAAACCTTTGAAATGTTTCCTTAGTCCTGCAGCTGTCCTCTTTAAGCTGTCCCAGTTCATACATACTCATAAAAACGTCAGTACTCTTTCCAAAATGGCCACATAATACAGAGTAGGATAAACAACACCTGGACGGAGACACTGCTATAACGTGAAGCTTGTTCCTTCCCCTCTGAACTACACACGAGTCACAGACAAATGTCTTTAAACTGCAGCGACACAAACAACACCAACCGGCCCTGTTTAATGCCTAGGTCTTTGGGGAAAGAAAGAATACGGCCTTTAAAATATTTATATAAAAGCAAATGGTGCACAATCGTTACCTTTACAACTTGCAAGAGCGTTAATTCTTAAGTTCTTTCCAGCAGCAGAAATCTTCCACGATTTCAATATATACCCATCATTTAGTAGTATACTGTATTTCTATGCTGAATTGGTAACACTTTACAATATACGTATAGTTAACGCAAAAGTGAACCAATGATGAACAATGCTTATTCAGCAGTTACTAATCTTGGTTAATGTTAATTGCTGTGAATTGCTTAATACATATTTAACATTAAAAGTTGTATACCTTAACATTAATGTCTTAGAAACTAACAGTGAACAAGATTAGCCTATACTTAAATTAACCATTAACCAAAAATAACTAAGTGCTGTAAAAAATTATAGTTCATGATACCTAATGTATAAACTAATGGTACGTACAGAACCTTCCTTTAAAGTGTTACCGTTGAATTAAAGGAATATTATCAGTTCAATACAAGTTAAGTTCAACTGACAGCATTTGTGGCACAATGTTGATTACCATTTCTTTAAAAAAGCAAAAATCAAGGGTACAGTGAGGCACTTACAATGGAAATGAATGGGGACCATTTTTGTAGGGTTTAAAGGCAGAAATCGCTTCACGTATAATTTTATAAAAGCACTTACATGAATTCTTCTGTTAAAACCCATGTATTATTTGAGCTGTAAAGTTGTTTAAATTGTCATCAATAAACATTACTGGTACTTCAGTACCAAGTCGATACTAAAATAAAAAAGATGTAACGATTAGTGTTGACCGATAAATCGCAGAGGCAGATAAATCGCCCAATATTCAGAATTTTTTAATTATCGCATCGGCCGATAAATTTTCCCCTTAGGCCGATTTGTTTCTTGAGGGCGCTGAGAATCGCCTGCTTGAATGTGAAGCGACTGAGACATATAAATGGCCAGTCAAAAGTTCCTCTGATTCACAAATCATGACGGTCAGTCCATGACAATCCAAGCAGGCGATCCAGGCCAATTCAATTGTCAGGAGAAGATTGCTGTTCATGCTGGATCCACACGAGTGCGTGAGTGCAACTTCAAAGTAAAAGCGCTTCACGTGCGCTATGAGTAAATTCTTATTCACTATGCACTGTATGTACACTTGGTTTGATTCGATATTTTTTGAGAAAATGCGAATACTAATGTGTGGACATGCCATCCATGGTTACTGGGCTACTGTGTGTACTGTTATTTCCTTCATCCTAATATATTAACAACTTCTTCATGTGCAAATAAATTACAAAAATGTAATGACTAAACATAAATCTGAAAAATACTGCTATTTAGCGTTTAAAATACAATATATTTTTTTAGATTCTTTTTTACAAAGTTTAGTGTGAAATTTAGTAAATACTGTGCTAAATAAGAGTTTATGAATTTTTTTAGCAATTTTATGTTAATGTTATTTACTATATTAAACTGTGATATATCGGCATTGAATCGGCCTATTGGCCACCCTGCTCTCTGGATATCGGCATTGGCCATTAAAAAACCCATATCGGTCGATCACTAGTGACGATACCAGTGTTTCTGCAGTACCGGTAGTACCGAGCACCGACTCAATCCGGTACCAGCACGCAGTATGACTGACACACGACAGCTTTAAAATGCTAATTTTGAGCTCATGCTCTGTTATTCCTTACACTGAAATGGACAATTAATCAAATTTAAATCATGACATGTCCTAGTGTGATTTATTAAACAGCTAAAGGCTGCAATCTTAGTGTGGAAGAACTCCGTACTTTGAATGAATGTATAAATCCAACCGCTCATATATATTGAGAATCATTCATGACATGTATGTATGAGATGACAGAGCAGAGCACTAATCTACAGTGAACCATGCAGCACATGTAAACTATATATTTATATAATTAAAATCACAGCATTTGCACTTTAATCTCAACTCAACTTTACTTGTATAGCATTTAAAACAACAGTTGACCAAAGTGCTTCACAGTAATAAAATTTCAAACATAACATTTCAAAATTACCACATACACAAACACCAGTAATCTAAAACTCAAAATACAAACACTCCAAAGCTGTGTCCTACATTTCATTTGTCAGACTCAAAGGCCAGTGTAAATAGATGAGATTTCAGACGTGACTTAAATGTCTCCGTCGCAAACTGTTTATCCGGAAAGTGAAGCTTCAGGCAAAAAATACACGTCATAATAAAAGCACATTTAAAAATATAAGCTAGAGCCCTGAAATTGAAGAAATTGTGACAGAAATATATTACAACTGTATAGTAAAATGTAATTTGCACTGTAATGATAATAATAATAATTAAGCAATTCATCACAAGCAAGACTGCTGTTGAATAGAAGTAAAAAAAAAAAAAAATGAAATGACATGTTGAAAAGTTCTATTTTCACTTGTTGAAAGTTTTAAGAATGAATTGATTAGACACCATTTTGATGATGAAATTAAATTAAACTAAAACATGGAGTTCTGGAAAATAATAATAATAATAATAACAACAAAAAGGAAAACATGACTTGGTAAAGAATAAAACAGATTTCAGTAGAGCATTACTTAAAAACACTTAAGCAATGCATCCTTGATTGAGAAACACTTGAAGGAAACATGCATTCCTTTTCATTTATTTACATTGAAAAGTCTAAACGGGTGTGTTCAGTATCATATTGTCATTTTAGCATATTTATGCTGTGGTACCGAATTTGTTATCGAGAACCGAAGAAATTTAACTGGTATCAGTACCGACTACTAAAATTTTGGTACCGTAACAACACTAGTTGACATTAATTCGTCATGGCAACGAAGTTGTAAAATTGGCAATAACTTTACACAGAAAAGGTTAGTAAGCGATTTTATCATACTAAAATCATGTTAACACACATAGTTTATGTCTTGTGGTTTACACTTTTGAAACAGCGAGTATTTTAACGTTCAAAAATTGGCCCCATTCACTTCCACTGTAAGTGCCTCACTGTAACCTCGATTTTTGCTTTATTTAAAGAAAAGGAGGGGCAAGTCAAAATAAATTTTTGTGGTAATCAATATTTTGCTTAACTTGTATTGAACCTAGAACAGTCCTTTAAAGGGAAAGCATCTCTAATGCTGTGTGTGTGTTCGATGACAGTTGCTAAAATGTGTGAAAAGCTCGAACCACTCTTCCCAGAAACATGATACATTATAGATTTGTCCCACCAGATCCTCCACTGTTTTGTGTAGCACGTCACTGAATGTCTTGAAAAAACAAGTCCTTGCCAGTAACAGTAAAGTCTTGTTAACTATGTGGAGCAGTAATGTGTTAAACAGCCTTTGTTGTAGTCGATTTTGCATTCGTGCCACCGTTTCTATTATGTGTCTGTTAATACTTCTCAGATCTGAACAGTGAACACGTTCCGAGCTGCCCTTTTCTCCAAAATGGAGGACATTCTATCTCTGAGTGCTTTGCTCCAAAGCAGCTCCCTCCCTTGCGTTCGCTGGGCCCGTTTTATACAGCCCAGTTGTAAACAAATAAGAAGTAAACTTGGCCAAGCTCTAAGAGAGAACTCTTTGACTACCTCCGTTTTATTTTTTCATTTCTCTTTTACAAACCATTTCCAGATATTTTCCTTTAGAAATGGCAGTGATCTCACTAAGACTTGTAGAAAACCATATGGGTGCCGGGGTTAGCTGAGGACACCGAAGCACCTTGGCAAACATACAACTTCCCTATTAGAATCCAAGATACATTTTTCACATCAGTGAAATGCCTGTGTACTCGTTTATGTTTTTAAAGAGACACGCTAAAAAGGTCCTTGCAACTTCCATGCCTTATCTTATGCCCACGAAGTAAAATTTAAGAGAAAAGGACAATTTGCGTGTCTAAAAACAAAGTCCCTGTCTCTTTGTGTTTGATAAGGACAGACCTTGGGAAAGCATGCTATGCTGTCTAGCCAAACTGTTTACATTTAACGTGACATTAAAAAATATATTCTTACTTGTTTCACTAAACTTCAATCAGTAATCGACCTTTAGTGTGAAAAAAAAAAAAAACAGGATGGAAGAAAAAGATTCACAAAGTTAATGCTGCAACACATGACTGACAATTATGTATGCAAAAGGGCAGGCAAAAAGTTGTTGGCACACACGGTGTGGAAAATCCCCATTGTACCAAACCAGCTCATCTCTAAGAGGTAAATGTTACTAGTCTGCCAGGTGAGGTCTAAACCTGGCTGCCTAAAACTGGTTTTCCCGATGTGGGTGTGTGAACGCGAGTATGTGACGCTGCCCCTATAGAAGTGATCTGAGGTGAACGATATACAGTGCATGACATAAGAGCTAACGCCAACCCACAAGGTTAGTACAGGGCATGTTAGAGAACACAAGGACTGCTTTTTAACTCATATTGATTACTCTTTAAGAAGGCCACGTGTACAAAAGACAAAAGGGTTTCACATTTTTCACATTTGAATTTAGCATACAGTCAAGGCATATATTAAAAAAAATAAAAAAATAAAAAAAAATCTTCTTTTTCTTAAAAAAAAAAAAAAAATCTGGGTTACAGTGAGGCACTTGGAAGTGAATGGGGCCAATCAGTAAACGTTAAAAACTGTTTTAAAAGCATAGCCACAAGCCGTAAACAATATGTGCGTTAACATGATTTTAGTGTGATAAAATTGCTTACTAACCTTTTCTGTGTAAAGTTATATCCATTTTTACAGCTTTGCTGCCATGGCGACATAACGCCGTAAACCTTGTATTCCCAGTAATTTAGTAATCCACCGCAAAAACTTTATAGCTCAAATTATACACAAGTTTTACCAGAAGAACTAATGTAAGTGCTTTTATAAAATTAGAAGCTTCAAATTTCTCCCTTGGAACCCTCCCAAAATTTGACCCATAACTTTCATTACGTGATTTTTGCTTTTTTATTTTTATTTTTTTTTAAGTCAAAATAATTTTTTTGCGTTAATCAACTTTATATGCCACAAATGCTGTCGACTGAGCTTAACTTGTACTGAACCCAGAATATTCCTTTAAATTAATAAAAATTCTGTCATTATTTACTCATGTCATTCCAAACCAAGACTTTTTTTCCATGAAACACAAAAGGAGAAATGTTGAAGAATGTACTGGCAATTCTTTTCCATACAATGAAAGTGAATGGGGAATCGGGCCTAAAGAGATACATTTTTATGGCATGATTTTAAATTGTGTTATTCATTTAAACCACACAATGAGGCCTTTACGACATCACAGCATAATTTCCTGTTTCAACATAATTTTCTGAAAAGCTGCTTTGAAACGATGTGTCTTGTGAAAAGCGCTACACAAATAAAAATGACTTGATTTGACTTGAATCGGGCTGTTGAGCACTAAAAAAGTATCATAAAAGTAGTCCATATGACTCGTGTGCTATATTACATGTCTTCTAAAGCTATACAATAGTGTTGATGAAACTAATGCAAAATTTAACAATCTTACTTACTTATTTAACAAACTGACTTAATTGTGTGTCAGTTAATCACACAAACCTATAGACCAGTGGTTCCCAACACTGTTCCTGGAGGCCACCCCCCCAACACTGCACATTTAGTATATCTCCTTTTTCTGACACACCCAATTAAGGTCTTGGGAGTCTCCATTAATGAGCTGATGAATTGAATCAGGTGTGTTTGATTAGGGAGATATCCAAAAATGTGTAATGTTGGGGGGCCTCCAGGAACAGGGTTGGGAACCACTGCTATCCACCTTTTCCTGAACGCAGAAGCGTTCCACGATTCGACTGTTTTCAATTTCCGGTCTCCAGTGTTTTCACTCGCATCGGCGTATATTCTTAGCGGGTAATGTAATGTTTAAGGTAAAAACAAATTCAAAAAACATGCTGATACTTCACAGAGTACAGATGACTGTTTTTTTTTTTTTTTTTTAATAGACAGTGCCTCACCTGAGTGTGTAGATGACATGAAGCGATGGTCCGAGGTTAGTTGTGTTGATATTCATTATTCTGAGTTGTTATGACAACAACGGCACAAGTTGAGCCTGAAATTCATTTTTACACCAAGTAACACTTAAATGGTTGTTGTTCTCCTCTGGATCGCTCATTTTGGCAGTTTTTACTTGGCGTCTCGAGACCAGAAATACAAAACAGGCAATTAGAATCATCATGGTGGCACCAAGTAGTTGGTAAGGAAAACTGTGGATAGACCATTTCAAGGGCTGTTCATTGGTGACATCAAGTGACATCATTGTTCCATTAACATTTCCTGCTTGTCAAAACAGAGACTATTTAGCAGAGATAGGCCACTTCTATTAAAATGAATAGGAGGAACTGGAACGCCCAACGGTCAATCCACCTTACAGGTAAAATATCCAATCACCTTTTAGATACAGAAATCGCCTTTCAATCAACAGGAGAACACGCATGCGCATTAGCTATACAAGACGGTATAATTGCATTTATAGCATAATCTGAGGTAAAGTAAGACAATTTATTATACCAGTTGTGATGGAACGACACGCCCTTCCCATGGATCATCGTTGCCCCGCCTCGCATGATCCCAATTAGGAGCCTCATCACTGCTGCCTTTAAACATCGAGCGTGTCTCTCCTCGGGAGACCGCTCTCTACCTGCTGGAGTCTTTACAGGTTCAATGGAGTAGGGAGGGTCCGATATGAGCTAGATGCGTCACCGGAACCACGGCACAAGTTGGAGCATAAGTCGCGGCCAACAGGCCAGGATGCTGGGCTGCTATTCTCCTCAAGTGCCGAGGCCCAGGGAAGCTGGACCGTTCGAGTGAAGCCACACAGTGTTGTCAGATTTTACTGCTTATTTGAAATATTTTCTTTTATCGTAATCTTTTTGGAGATTTCTGTCTTTACCCATACAAGTAAACAGGAGCTGCACTTTTATGCCACTTGTTTACATAGAAAAATAGCTGCCCAAACTGCCCAAGAGCATTCCAAAAATGGCCACCAAGTGGATTGGCTTACCTTGAAAAAGAGACGTTGTTTGAAAGGATCTGGAAAAATGTCTGGACCATTCTAATTCCTTTGTTTTTGTTTACATTCTTGAAATGGTCTATACAGAAACTATACACATACTGTACCTATTCTGAAAACTTGATATATAGCGTATAAGTCGTATGGATTAGTTTAATCATTTTTCCCCCCGTAATTTTGGTGCCTGACAGCCCGAGTTCCTTTTCACTTTCATTATATGGAAAACAGTGGCCAGTCCATTCTTCAGCATTTCTCCTTTTGTGTTCCACAGAAGTCAGTCAGTCATACAGGTCTGCTAGAACAACATGAGAGTGAGTAAATGATGACATTTTCATAACTGGGTGAACTATCCCTTTAAGAATTATTTTTTAACCCTACACAAGCTGTTGCGTAAACCATTCCCATTGACGTCACAGCCATAGTAGGAAATGCTGTGCCAACCACCAAATCATTCCATGGAATAAAAATAATTCCTTTTCATAGGCATGAACCGAAAAAACTAAAAAGAATGCCAAACAGGCAAGACATCAAAGATCTAGTTTCTTAGTTTATAAGTCAAGCGATCTGGTGAGTCCAACCAGCCCCAAATTCTTGAAACTACCGTAAAAATGAAGAAGAAGAAGAAGAAAAATCACTCATCAAGTATAACCCCATGTTCAATGAAAAAAATAATATAATTTATTCCTCTAAGATAAATCCTTAGGGTAAGATATGGAATGTTCAGCTCAATTAGGAAAAGTGGATAGCTCACTAATTCTGATAGATATCTCAGATTAAATTGTCAAGTAATTACATTGTAAGCTTTCACTAAAAGGGGGGTTAAAAACAGAAATTCACAACCCAATACCCAATTCTAAACATTTTCTACTTTCTCAAGGGCTAACATAATCATTTGATAGCAACAGTTCTAAGATCAGTGCAGAAAGCAAAAAGCTACTGTATCAGGTGGTTTGGTTAAACCTCCGTGTCCCTTGAATAAAGACTGCCGTTTGTGCCCGTCTTCTATGTCCTCAGAGATCCCATTGGATATCTCTCTAACAGCATCATTTTTAGCCAAGTCAGACCTGCTACTATGATGATTTTCATATTCGTTGTGGATGTAAAGAAAAAATAAGAAATTGGTGCATTCATGTGCAAGTCATGTGAAAAATTGCAGGTCATTGTTAACTTGCTTTCCTTCTATCTATTTTGTGCATTTTGATGTCAAATTGTATATAGAAATGTATATAATATAATCATGTTAAATACATCCTATAGTTAAAGTCAAAATCCTTAAAGATCCATGACATTTGGAGTTTTGTGCTTTTTACTCCATGTCTGTTATCTTTGAGGCCATCTTTATGCTAGCTAGTCTACTTCTAAATCAATAAATTAAAATAAATAAAATAATAAATTGACCAACTTTTACCAGACAAGCATTTAAAATTTACTCTCTTCTTTTCCAGTAAAAACAGACCAAAAATATTGATGACTCCATAGGTGTATCCAAATTGTGTTCGATAAAATGCTCTCTAGAATGAGAATGTCCCTTCCCACAATCTCACCTGCCACTGACTAGCAATCACAAGTAACAAACCATGGTTCATGGCTGTGAAGTAAACTAAAGGCTATTTTAAAAAAGTGATGGGCCATTTGACTGTCCCACCTCAACTTGCTGTTTTAATAGGAAAAACATCAAGGCAGAAAAGAGAACTGCACTTGCCAAGTGATTTCATAGGGTCTCTAAATAGCCACACTTCTTTACTCAAGCCCGAACCTGATAGTTCTCTCATGTTATGATTTATAAGTTCTGATATTTTAGTTTTTATTGTCTTTTCAGTTATATTCTAATGCTGTTTTTTTACATATCGTCTTGTTACCAGTAAATAGCTGAATTTATCTTGGAAAATGAAGAGAAGCCGGTTTATATAAACAACATTTGGGCAAAATGGCTCCTACTGGTTAGGACCAGAACATCAAATACAAAAATCTTCTGAAACAAGACTTCTAATTAAAACCCTAGAATCTGTATTCTTTCAGATTAATACAGAATACCAATTGAAATAACATTTTGGTATTACATACAACATTATTTTGTTGGCTATTCTATGACCAAGGACCTCTAATAATCATGCAACCATATAAAGGCCTCCAGACGAAAGGTACCAAGCAACCAAACACAATATAATATGATCATTATGATATTAAATATCATTACATATGCCAGGTTAATGTGATCTTCCATGAGTTTTTTGGTGTGGCAACTACTTCATGATAATAGCAAGGCCAAAATGTCAAATGCCTATAAGACATGGAACATTATCTTTCCTTGTGAGTCTTGTCCCCTTATAATACTACATTATTAAGCATTAAAGCTTTTTAGAAGTTTGTGCGAGGAGCATGCCAGCGCAATGGAAAAAAAGGAACCACAGTGTAACTCCAGACTTAACATTGCTCAGTTCTTGCCAGTATTTGCTTCAATGAACAATGTTAGCATATTAGCGCCTGTTCTGTATGTAGAGTGAGTTTATGATGTATAGCTGGTGTCAGTTCTGCATCTAGGAAATGTAGTACATCTAGATGTGTGTATGTGGCTGTTTTAAACCCTCCTTTTCATGTGTGGACCACTGTTGGAATTTCAGCTACCTTTGTACACCCTTGGACTTCATGGTCTTTAAAATATAACATTATGTGCTGCAATAATAAACGGCATTGTCCGATCATTGAGATTCTTCAATGAACAATTAACAGACTCTGAATTTGACATTTAATTACATTAGTGAAGGTCACCATTCAAACTGGTGAGATTAGTTATCCTGTAATCTGATTTAATAACCTCTGGTCTAAAATACAGCAAAGAAAATAATTCAGTAAACAATGCTATAGAACCAGGGTTTTTAACCAGCGGCCCATAATATGTAAAACATTTAGAATTTTCTTTAAAAACATTATTTATTTATTTATATATATATATATATATATATATATATATATATATATATATATATATATATATATTCTGACTAGTACATTAATTATCTATTAACCATTATAGAAGGCAGAAGGCAATAATGTTTGTAAAATGTGTTAATAAAAGACATTATAAAGTTTTACAGAAATATATATATATATATAGATAGATATATAGATATTGGGGGTCCCTGGGTTGACAGAGTCTGGATGGGGGTCCTTGTGTCGGAAAAGGTTGAAAACTCCTGCGAGAGTACCCTTATACTAGTAGTCCCACTCAAGCCATAAATTTAAAAAAAAAGTCTTGCAAAATGATTATAATATTGTACACTTGTAATTCTGTTTAACTGTAATTCTATAATTTCCGAAAAAATCGTTTTGTCTAATAATCAATTGAAAGCCAGCTGACAAACTGGCTGTCACTTTTATATGTCTCTCGCTGTGGCATGTGAGTATCATGTTTGAAGCATTAACTGAGTTTGATGTTTCCAAAATAAACAGCACACAATGCCTCCTTTTGATCTCCGATTCATAATATTCCTAAGATCATGATTTATTTGTTGTCTTTTGGTCACATTAATCATTTTCATCTCTCCAAAAATAGACAAAAGAAATGTTCAACATATTGAAAGACTACAGAACATGACTGGGAATATAAATTCATACTTGTATATTATAGCAGTCTTCTTGAAAGTCTGTAAGAATTAATACTGCATCTATCACACACAAAAACTAAATTCAGTCATGCACAGAAAATACACCCCTTCTTACATCAATAAACATCCATAAATTATTTTCAAATATTCAGGTATACTCTTATCTTGACTGCATGTATATTCGCAAAAA
Source organism: Myxocyprinus asiaticus (assembly GCF_019703515.2). Classification (NCBI taxonomy): domain Eukaryota; kingdom Metazoa; phylum Chordata; class Actinopteri; order Cypriniformes; family Catostomidae; genus Myxocyprinus; species Myxocyprinus asiaticus. The sequence continues at coordinate 7,496,241 of NC_059347.1, forward strand.
ATGCATGTAGGCCAACATGACTTCACGTATTGCAACAATATCGATTAAAATCAATGGGCTGATCATTATATAGACATCAATCTGTTGACACCTCAGGTCAATAAACCCACTATCAACAAATGACATTATTAAGCTCATACAATGTGATTCTTCAGTACAGACAAACTAGTAAAAAGGCTTACATCTTGAAAAAACAGCCTTAAACACTGAAATTGCATGTTGGTGAAAGTTACTACAGAAACAATACATTTCAAGAGTGTTTATTATTATTATTATTAATACCAACCTTAATATGATAAGAAACTTAATGCTACCCCAATTAATCTCTTCAGATCAAGGATAGGCCTATAACATACAGTATTCACATGAACTCTACATATGTCTGTATCTTTAAAGATGCCCAATGTGCATAAATGACATACAACTCAATACAGAAATGTAATCAGAACAATCTCGTTTAGTAGGGTGCATTAATGCCTGAGGAAAAAAAAAAAAAAAAAAAATTCCTCTGTTGAGAATTTTCAAAAATAGGCTATTTATACTTGCATCACATATATAGGCATATCATAAGATTAAAAAATAAATAAAAAATAATGTTTAATTCGGTTTGAGAGTGCACTCTCGCATACTAAAATAAAACATATCAAGGCTAAATCATACAGTTCACGCATACAGCAACTTACCAGTCGGTAAAGCGGACAAACACACAGCCTACGCAGCCATGGCCCACCTCCCCATTCCAACTACCATCCAAAACGACCATAAAACAACTGCACTTTTGAAAAAAATCAATATACATGCTCTTTTTAAAAGAAAAAAGGATTTTAGTTTAATTAAATTGCTGGACCACAGGGAACAACAGGTCATAACTGCACGATTACTTTCAATGTAGGCTAGATGAAGACAGCTTGATTCATAAACTAATATATATATATATATATATATATATATATATATATATATATATATATATATACACACACACAATATTATAAGAAGCAAAAAATAATGACAAATGCTATCATACTTTATAATAGGATTGACCCTGCACATCAATGCACGCTTATGCCATTCCCCTCAGCTAACCACTAAAAAGTGTCTGCATCACAAATTGGTGAAAAGAGAGATGAAACTTCTCATCGTGAACCTAATGGTATTTAGAAAGGACTGAAATGTGCTAAATAATAAATAAAAAAAAATGCTTAATCAGATTTTATTCTCTTTGTATTCTCCATCGCGGCCTGCTCGAGAGAATTCGGAGACTGACGAGTGCTAACAAAACTAGCGACAAATATTACTGGAGTGTAGCACACAGGGTTAACACAGAGGTTTTGATTTAGAAGTAGGCTACAGGACCGTCAAATCACGTTATTTAATAATAAACATTGACTTTCATTCTATATACGGCAGCACTTCTCTTGAAAATTCCTTAACTTTGAATGGACCGTTAAAATGAGATACGTTATGTTTTTATCAATAAGTTAAAATCCGCAAGCCAATAAAACTTAGCCAACGCGGCTCTGAGATTGCAGGTGAGCAAACCAAAAACCCAAGTACGAACAAATGAACCATCTCTAACACTGATCATTAAAATCAGGCTTAAAATAACGAAGGCTTCTTTTTATCCAAATCGATTCTCTCAGATAAAACATTCCAATAGCCTAATAAAAGTAGCCAACATCGCAATAGCATCTCCCCACCTAAATAACAACGCAATCGCATGTAATTTGCGATGAAATAAACAGATTATATAAAACAGGCATTTTATAATACAGCATCGGGAAGCAGAGGGTAAAGGATAAATTAATGAAAAAAGGCGACTGGGGTGTTTGTTCCACTAGCCAATGTCACGGCTCTCACACCCGCCGTCTCATTACTACACACAGAAAACAATACAATCAGCGCTTTGATCGGACCTCTGCTCGAAGGCCCCGTTGCCTCCAAAAAATATTCGGCACATTAAGTTTCTTGTGTTGAAAATGGCCGAGTTTTTTTTTTCTTTTCCAAATGCGTGCGTTTTGGGCAACAAGCTGGCACTTCACAAAACGGAGTCAAAAAGAGGTCATTCAGTAAGTAAAAGCCGTAGAACACGGAGCAGATGGGCTTCATTTAGGATATCTTTTGTAACTGAAACTACATTTCGGTCTCTTTACGCACTTGGAAGAACGACTACAATTTCGGTCACTTCTTTAGGCTGCGTATCCCAATTTAATGATGACAAATAACTCCATACTTTCATCCGGAATTTGTCCGTGCTGCTAACAACAAAGACGCAGAACTACAAAATTCGTAACAGTTCCGTTAGTCTCAGTTAGCTTGAGACCAAAGGCTAGCGTATACATCTACCGGGGGCAATAAAATATTAGCAATAGCCCGGAAAATACCAGGATAAGCGAGTGACATTTTGGAAGCATGGCATCTCATCCGTTCCTGAAATTGAACAGGACATTTTATGTTGTACCGCTCACGGCCTTTAATTTGCGATCCATGACAGTTAACACACGATTAGAGCGACATTATTCCGTCCAATATTTTGGAGGGATGTAGGGAAGTCCCTATAGGCTCTCTTGAGTCGTATTGTGCTTGTCGTGTCATGGTTCAGTGATGTACGGTACACTACGTAGAGTATAAAATATCCATAATAAAATAACAGTATTAATAAAACTACAGCCAAAGTCGTCGCAAGCCGACAACTCTTATACTATTAGAAAATGAGCGCTCAAGCAAAGAATAATATGGCAATTTTACCTGAGACGTCACTTCAGACAAGCACGCGTCTTTTTTGTTTAATGCCAGAAAACACTGGATGATTTGCGAGAACTCAAATCCCTCAAAGCAAGCGAATCATATAATCCCATGTGACAATTCTCGAACAGCCAAATGCAATTGCGTTAAGTTTTCTATATCCTCTTCTTGGGTGGTTTATGGATGAAATATCGAGAAGAAGCGCCAAAGCCTTACGTTTGAGCTAATAGTATACTTCAGTTGAAGTTTTCTCTTCTTCAACTCATATCAGGGCAATAACTGCTATTACTCTTCTTATAAATAGCCAAACATAAATAGTATAAGCACCCTCCCTCCCTCTCCCTTCCCTCTCCTTATTTCTTACCTGCTGCTCTAAGGGTCTTTCTTCTCCAGTGGCAACAGCGCTTCCCTGGTTTTCCCCCGGTAAGGACTGGGTTTATTAATATTGTCCCTTACTTTGTTTCATTTCTCACTTCCATCTTCTTTCATCTCATCAATAAACACACGCTGCAGCCTACCTTCGGAGAGGACATCACGCAGCTCACTCGTGCCCTCCCATTTTTTCACTATTCGTCGAAGATTTTGGGCAGCCACGCCTTTCTACTGGCGATTGGAACGGAATGGACTTTCTTGAAGCACGTAGGTTGCGATATAAATCGTTCAACATGACTTTACCCCAATCGTTGAGCCGCACGCCCTCCCTTTCGCGCGGCGAGGAACGCTGAAACTGGCTCCATTGCGGCTCTGAAAGTGAAACTATTTAGCCTTCAACGCAATTGTTGTGTTCGAACCAGCATGGACACCACGCATCATCAGTTTCTTAATTATTGGTCAGTGCGCACGTGCACATGCAGTTTCCGTTGAGTGTTTAGATGCGCTCGCAGTGGTGCCCCTATGAAGGAGTTTTTGTCATGACGCCTTGCTTCTCGAGCATGCAGAATATACGCACACTAGCTGGGCAATAATGTTATTTGGTGTTTCGCGAATCAAACTCCCCGAAGTCCATCGTCCCATCCGCGATCAAAAGGGCAGACATCCGAGATTCATGCATGTTTATCATTTTTAGATAGCCTACTTTAGATTGGTTCAGGACGACGTCAATTTATTTCTCAAAATTATATTTGGTCCCACATTGGATGATGCCGCTGCCCGTCAGCTTGCAAACCAGCAAGCTAGATTGCCCGTGGTGCCTTTTCACTTTCTACGCATTTCTATTTTCCCATTTATTTATTTTTTAACGTCCATAGCTGACCTAAATAAAACGTAAGGAGAGTGCTGACGGTATTGCTGGCCAATCAGATCGTGAAAAGTGACACCGAACTTTTTTTGTTCACCAATACGTTCACAGAGTCATTGTGACTGACACAAAATAAAGCAATAGTGCTTCACGAGTCCCAGAGTACCCCGAGCGCCCCCCACCCCGTCTAGACAATGACAGGTGTGTGTGTGCGCGCGTGAGCGCGCGGTCGTCTGTAGTCTAGACAAGGAATAATCAGCCTTAAAGCATAAGTGATTTTTTTAGTTCACGCGCCGGGTTTGATATTAAAGTGTTTTTTTTTGTTTGTTTGTTTGTTTTTGTAACATATAACAATCGTTGCAATACGTAGTTAATAAGACCATCAGGAAATTATTATTATTATTATTATTATTATTATTATTTTATCGTGCTTTAGTGTTATGATGGCGGTGACCAGTAATAAATGCATATCATTATTTTTTTTACGTATGGAATGGATATTGGATGATATTGGGTGATTGGGTTGATAGCGACTTACCAATACGGTTTGAAGCTGCGGCTAAAGAAATGTTGGTACCAACAAGTGTTTGCGTATTTTTTAATGTTTTTATAAGAATGCTCGACCTTGGCCCACGTAAATATTTCGTCACATACAACAATCCCTCTCCTCCATAATATCATGACGCTAAGAATGAGCTTTCCGTTTGCTAGCACTCGCTTTCCTTGATAATGAGTTCCCCCTGCCGGATATAAACATGAACGGCAACGTTACTCCGGGGTTCACCGGGGGACACACGCACCGTCTGCCCTACATAACATGCACCCATTGTAGGCCGAGGTGTCAGCTGAGGACGACATGCAACCTAGAAACGGCGGTTTCGCCACTCCTTCCCTTTGTCAGTCGTATTGTAAACGTTGGCTAAGGGTCTTCTGATATAAAAACATTCCAAAAATACATCTTAACATCGAAAGAACGGCAGAGTTGATAGTACTGCAACCGTCCGAATGTTTTTTTATCGACGTTTTGAACAACCCGTGTCTTCCAGATCCCTCACCATTCTTTCTAGAAGGCGCTGTCCCAGGCAACTGTTTGTCTCTTCTCCCAATGACATCATCCGATCTTTTGTATACAGTTGTCAGGGGTTACTTGACGACATTTCAAGCGATGAAATAGTCCTGCCCTATATAAGATACGTGGTCCCATTTCCGAATTAACGTTAAAAAAGGACTAAATACGCTTTATCTTTATTTTGAACAAAGGTAATGTATGTGATATCCTTTATTAACAAGTCAGACATTAATGAATGTTGAATATCTGAGTAATGATTCTAAGCGGAAGTGCACTTCGTGACTTAAACGTTGTATATGTCGTTATTAGTTCTACAACATAAACTTTATGAGATGGCAGATTCCGGTCTAGCAGAAAAAGTGCTTATCACCGAAAGTGCGGAGACTATTCGCCCTAGTCCAGTGTTCACGGATCCCTATGAACGCTCCGTGAAGTATATGGAGTCTCATAATATTCATCAGATTTTTCTGGTGAGACCGAACAAATCTGTAGCTACAGCCGAGATATTTTCGCACGATTAAAATGGTAGACAGTGACAGATAGCTCAGCACAAAATGGCGAAGGACAATTTGGAGCAGAGTTGCAAAATAACAGCAAAGTAAACAAAAACTTTGATAAAATGTATTTTAAAATACATTTGCAGCTTTATTTTAGTTTATTGAATTAAACGACATGTTTTAAAAAAAAAATAAGCTCTGACTATCTTCTAGTGACTTGCAACATAATACGCCTTTCGGCGTCTAGGGATAAGAATGGTTGTTCACTGTATTTTTCTTTCACAATCTCCTTTGTCCTCTTTTAGGACACCACGGAGAAGCTGGTTTTTGATAGGCCAGATGATCCACCTCAGTTCATGTTAGAACAGGTAAATAACAATAATAATAAAATATGTATTTCATACACACAGAAACTAAAAGGCTCCCTGTATCCAAATATGTTATAAACAAATTGTATTTCAAGAATGATTTTTCATTACTCATAAGAAAGTCCTGATTTACTGTTCAATACAGATCATGTATGAATGCAATGAAACATTTGTTAATGTTTCACATGTGGACTGTGCCCTTTCAGTTGTAAAGTAAACATCATTTGAATGTACATTTTGTTTTTCATCTCATAGTTCATCAATGAATATAGGGGAGATTGGGCTAGTTGTCAGGTCAAGTCATTTTTATTTGTATAGCGCCTTTCACAACACACATCTTTTCAAAGCAGCTTTACAGAAAATCATGCATTAGCAGAAAATGAAACTGTAATATCTATAAAGTCTTAGTCATCATTGTGTTGTCTGATTAAATATGATTGTAAATTGTGTATAAAAATAATAAGTAAATAATAATTGTATTTAAAACCCCAGTGAGCAAGCTGAATGCGACTGTGATAAGGAACACTAAACTCCATAAGATGTTGGTTAATGGAGAAAAATAACCTTGGGAGAAACCAGGCTCACTGTGGGTGCCAGTTCCCTTCTGGCTAAACAGCATGAATATAATGCCAATATTAGTTTTGTATAGTGCAAATCATGGTTTAAAATGAGTAAACTAAGTAAGTGTTAAGGGCCAGTGTTTAAACAAAGATTTTGTATGAACTGTAAGATTAATGACTAATATCTTTGAAGTTCATCCTGGATTAACTGCAGAAGTTCACATAGATGCATTGTCCTTTGTTAGTTGGCTGATGGAGGCTTTTGTTGGCAATTAATTGATAATCTGTGTATTCCATTTTAAGAGTGTAGTCCATCATTAGACCAAGGTGATGCAGGCAGAGATCAGTGAGGTGCATCGCAGTTCAACTGGCAGGTCATTTCAATGAGGTCTCTCCTAAGTCCAAGGTTCAGGCAGTGGCATATGAAGTATCCCATGTCTTATGGTTGGAGTTGGCATCAGTTCATCTCCTGAAGTCCATCGTAATAGACTGAAGTGATGACTGGCTGGCACCGGCATTTAGTCATCTTCACTCACATCACATCAGACATGTAGCAGTGGAGTCCGACACCAAGCAGGAACGGAGCTGGATCTGGCCAGCTCTGGTAACCTCAGGATATCAATACTTTTCACACACACACACACACACATATATATACATATATATATATATATATATATATATATATATATATATATATATATATATACACACACACACACACATACACACACACACACACACAGCTCTGGAAAAAATTAAGAGACCACTGCAAAATGATCAGTTTCTCTGGATTTACTATTTATAGGTATGTGTTTGAGTAAAATGAACATTTTTGTTTTAATCTATAAAGTACTGACAACATTTCTCCCAAATTCCAAATAAAAAAAGTTGTCATTTAGAACATTTATTTGCAGAAAATGACAACTGGTCAAAATAACAAAAAAGACGCTGTTTTCAGACCTCGAATAATGCAAACCTGGAGAGGCCTTCGAGCCAAATTTGGTGGAAGATCGGCGATGATCTGGGGGTTCTTCAGCAAGGCTGGAATTGGGCAGATTCGTCTTTGTGAAGGATGCATGAATCAAGCCGTGTACAAGGTTATATCAAAACATATGATGATACTGGAATTTACGATTGGAGGATAGAATAAAAAAAATAATAATAATCTAAGAGAAATTTGAACTAATTAGACTTTTGACTCGAGCCTTAATAGTTACTGAGATATAGCCCTTGTGACTTACCGTGTATCAGCTAGCCCCTGTCTCCTCTATTATATTAATAAATTACATGTTTGTGTAGCTGTGAACTATCACTAATCACTATTTACTAAAAAACATTTGCAGGTACAAATGAAGATCAAAATCCGAGATGAGCCGAGCAATACATTTAAGATAGCAAGAATTCCAAAGTAACAAGGGCAATGCAAGGAACTGAATTCAAGTTTGTTCTCTTTTATTTTCTTATTTGAGGTGTATTGGTTGCAGGTGCTTCAGTGACTCAGCATTCTTGTTGTTTCCAAGCAACTGTCTTCATTTTTGTATTGTATTTTTTTACTTGACTGAGTTTGAACTTTCTCTTGATTTGCCACAATTTTTAGAAGATGTTATTCATTTTCAGTCAAATTGTGATATAGACTTCAAAAGAGCCATGGAATGGATGAATTTTTATGCATTTTCGTACACAATTCACTGATTATTAACTTCTAGCCTATACATTTTGGAAGTCTTTTCAAGTAAATTGCTGGTTGGACATTTGCCATTTGCAAAAAAAGTAGCTGGCTTTTACTCTCTACTCAAATTTCCATCAAGAATTTTGGCTGCATAAGTAAAGGAAGTCTTTGTTTATAGTAGGCTCTTCTTACAGTGCATTTCTATAGCTATCTACATTCCCTCTGAAGCAACATCTGGTGTTTCAAGACCAGTTTAGCAATTGCTTTAACGATATTTTGAAATAAGTCTAAAAACACTGCAAAAGAATCGTTAAGGGTTCATTTTACTAGTGTTTCGGAGGATGCATTGGTATGTAATGACAAGATGTTTTTCCTTCATTTCTGTCTCAGTCTAGTATGGCACTTGCATTTCATCTCTACTTTTTTAGGACATTGCAATGATAATATTCACTGTGGTTCTGACATTCACACCGTCCAAGCTGTCATTATTTTTTTTACTTGTTTTATTAAACAGTAGTACATTGTCTGTTTGACTTTGCATTTGTGTGTTCATATTTGTTTTTATTGTGTAAAACACATTTCTCATCTGTATTTAAAAAACACCACGTTTAAATACTATATATATATATATATATATATATATATATATATATATATATATATATATATATGTATATATAGTAGTACTAATAGCACAGAAAAATCTGCAAAAAAGATAATAAATAAATATAATAAAACATTGTATGGTGTCCTTAAATATACTTTTCAATTAAATTAGTTTAAAATCAGTGTAAACCTGTATGTCAAAGAGTACAAATTACATATGAAGCATTTTATTATTTTGTTCAGAAGGAATACATAAAATAAATCCATTTTGATACAAAAAGGGTAGATTGCAAGGTTAGTGTTCTTTGATTACAACCACTGACAACCTTCATGATATTTCACCCTAGTCATTGCCTTGTTTCAATATACATAGCCAAAACTTCTCTGCTTTAATGTTTATAGAAAATATCATTTTCTTTATACTTCCCATTTTTGACCTCACCATCTCATTATCTCATCTTATTTTTCTATAAATCTCTGCTAACCAAGTAACCAGGTGATTTGAAAATATTAAAAAAATGTATCTACTAATAAATAGAACAGAGAAAGAAATCATTTTTGAATTACAGTATTCAAGAACATTGACCTTTACACCATCCTCAAACCATTGGACATTTACCCTAAACATTTATACAAATTAATTTTTACTCTTTAGGGGCTTGGAGTACAGTTTTGTATACATACAATACTGGAAATAGAGTAAAAAAAAAAAAATACAATGAGACTATTTAATAAATATATGTTTGATTGTTGCCTTTATGTACAATAACAACTGTAATACTGTAGTTTTAGTTCTTATTGGATGGCATGCTCAACACCTAATTTCATTGTGTAGTTTGAAGTTATTTTACTGTATACACTGTCAGAAAAAAGGGCAAAAATTGTACCAAGGGGTGTAGGTGTACAACAGCTTGTCACTGGGGCAGAATCCTCAAAGGTAAACCCACAGTACCCTTTTTACAACACGAGGTACTAATATGTAACTTTTAGGGACAGATAAGTTACAAATACATTCCGACTGACATTTAAAGGGCACAGTGGGCGTACCTCTGAGGGTAATGCCCCAGTGACAAGCTAAAGGTAAAATATTAGAATTTTTTTTCTAACTGTGTTCATGTTTCTGATTGTAAACATAATATGTTCCAAGCGAGATAAAACAGCAACAGACGTGGGTAGGTAATGGGTCAATTAAATTGAGATATGCAAGTACAGACTGTACTTACTTATAGGCACCCAGGGTTCTCCTAAGGCATATTTGTGTTTTTCTTACAAAGTAAGATAGGAAAACAATTTCTGATATAAATCCTTAGCAGCAATATTTGACAAAAAGCTTAATACTTTCAATTTTGCATTATCAGGATTAATGGAACCTTGATTTCCAAGCATCATTGTGTGTTCTGTCGAGTATATTGTAACAGTGATACTAGGTTACATTTGATAACTCAAAAGTATCACTAGCCATCAAATTATGGGAAATAGTCAGTCCTTTTAACAGTTCACTCATTTTGCCTGTTACTTCGGTTGTCAAATATCATTGACCTCCGCTGTGGCTGGTAGAAGCAACTGGTTGAGGTCTCAAGCCTCTGGCCACTCTTTGGCAAAGTCATTTTATTACGCATAGTCACCCCTTCAGGAGTTTTGAGGTTTTCAGCAAGTTCCTTTGCGTAGACATCAAACGGTGATGCTTCAGCTTTAATAGGAGATAGGACTAGTTTACCATCATCCCCTACCGGAGGATAGTCCATGATTGGAAATGGGGGGCTGAACAGGATTAGGCTTTGAGGTCGTGGACGGTTTCTGAAGGATGATCTTTGAAGCAGGGTTGACCGTTCAGGTCTAGGACGGTCCATAAAAGTGTCCCCATTTGCGGATCGCTTCCGTCTCAGTACTGGAAGATCTTGGATTGATGTTGGTTTGCACGTCTCACTTGCATTGTCTTTGAACATCTGTCTTTGAAGCCCTCTTGGTGGTTCACAGATTTCCTGTTCCTCCTTGGGGTCTCTGACTTTCTGAAGGGGAGGTGCAGAACCTGCTTTTCCCAACTTGTTCTTGGCATGTTTCTTCTCCAATGTACATTTATTGATTTGATCAGTGCTCCCCTCAGGTACAGGATGAGGTATGTGGCTGTACTGAATTTTGGGTGGAATAACAGGCACAGCTTTAGCTTGGCAAGTTTTGATCATGAATGCGGTACGAACCGAAGACACGCTTACTGGTGCAGAGTTGCGTCGCATAGGTGCCTGAGAACCACTCAGGAAAAGTTCCAACTCTAAAGATGAACCACCATTCCTGGCTTCAGGTGTTCCCCCTTCCTGTGCAATTATTTGTTTTGTACTTTTCAGATACTGATAATTCGAGATGTCTCTGACACCTTTGTGTCCTAAATCAAGGTTTAGGGAGCATGGCCTGTGTTTGGGTACAATGTTTTCATTACTTCTCATAACAGTGCAGGACTCATGGGATATCTGGTGATGACATTTCTGAGTGGAACAAGATCGTTTTGGTTTTGCTTTGCCCATGTTTTGCAGTGTGGTGATTTCATTTGTATCAATGGGTGTCTTGAATACCTTGACCTGTGAAATCTTTAGTTGGCTCTGATCTTTGTCTCCAATCCATTTGAGGTTATCACTGTCAAAAAGCTTTGCTATCTGTGCCAGACAATTTTTGTTGTCTGTTGGGAGGTCAGAGTTTTCAACTTCACAGATAGCTGTCACAGCAACATCTGTTTGAGATGATGTAAGGTCATTGACCACAGCTGGTTCTTCAGCTTCAGCCAGCTTGCTGTTGGGCAAGTGGTCCACTTTTGGTTCGCTCTTAATTGCTTGACATGGTGCAATCTCTCTCTGTGTGAATAAGTGATCCTCAGGCTTCGGTGCGTGCAGAGGGCTGGTCACCCATTGCTTGGCAGTACACAAGTCCTCCCATGGTTCAACCTGATCCAAACCACCCAAATTACTTCCCCATGTGTCTGCATCATCTTGATACAAAATATCCAAAGTGAGATGTTGTTCATTCAGACATGATGAGAGTCTTTCCAAGCTTCCCTTGATTCTTCCTGTTAGGTCAAGTTTCCTGGTTTCACTGCAGACCTCCTCATTTTTCTTTTCACAGATATCCTTTATTACCAATGAATCATTTGTGTCTGAGAGAAGAGCAGTGTGAACATCTAATTTTACATCACTGCTTGAATTAGATGTTGAGACAGTTTTAGATGTGTCGTCTTTCTTAACACAATCCGTTCTTAGCTTATCTTCACTGGAAGGCCATGGGTCTCTATCTTGGAGAATATCTGTTTCCTTAAGGTGGAAAAATTGGGAAAGTTGTAGATTGTTAGGTATTGCGTTGTGTGACTCTTGGCTGTTTTGGTCAGTCCTACCAATAGCCAGGTAATTCCAGTCACAATCACATGACAACAACCTTTCAGGGAAAGGCTTCACAACAGAATTAAACATAGGAGCACCAGAATGATCAAGCGTTAAGTCTTTGGTAAGGTCCAGAAAGAGTCCCTTTGATGATATAGTGCTTGAGGGTAAACTACTTCTCCTACTTGCTCGAGCACTTGGCTTTAGAGTGTGCTCATTCCCAGTAATATTGGTGAAGCTGTGCTTAACTTGTTCATCTAGCATTTTAGCCTCAGTGACATTAACTGATATTAACTGATTACTGATTTTCTGATTCTTTCCAGATAATGACTCCTTGTTGATTACCACAGTGTCCTGCAAACACAAAAAACAAGAAAACAAAAAACAAATGAGGGCTGATCAAACTGTGCTTTACAAAAATTATATTTCTGTAAGACGATTGAACAGTAGCTTATAGGGTAGATAAAAAGGATGGGTAAAAAAGAATAGAACAGAATAATGAAACTATTACTATTGCTCTGACCTTCATTTAGGGATTTTCCAAAATTTCAGCATCAAACTCGTCCCACACTGTTTGTGCTACGGACATCAATTATGGCTCAAATTGTGCAGCTTATTGAGGAGATGGCCCAACAGGGAAAAAAAAAATCCCATTGACTGATGTGATCAGAGTCATAGTCATAGAGACTTGGGGTGGGTTCATTTGACTCACGCCAGCAAGCAACCTTCAAGTGTATCCCTAGTAACCCGGCCTCACCCTAGCTACCATTCATAGCACCCTAGCAACCATACAGCCTCATACCCAAGCCATATCTCAGCACAAGATAATTGTAGATACATGGGGGTCAGCTCTTTTGACTTGGGGCAGTGTACTGAGGCACTTGTTGGAACATGTTTGTGTGAGCTTTGCCACAGCAATCACCACTCACATTTCCATCTGAAAATGTACCTATCTGGTTTCTAACTACTATCTTTTCTCTATAGGCACATGTAGAGTAAGACTTGTAAGTGATTGCTAAGGTAACTTAAGCATAAATATTGCTATTGCTCATATCTAGGGTTTTTCTGAAAAATACTAACACTGAAGGAGGTAACTGAGCCCTATTTAGGGACCAGAATATAACAGATACTTACAATAGGGATGGAATCTTTAGCAGCATCCCATAAAGAACACCCTAGCAACCACCTAACAATGCTCTAGCTACTACCTAAATCACCCTATAGAAACTGCACAGCAACCTTGGCAAATGCATAGCAATGCCTTAGCAACCATACACAACATCCTAGCATTGTGTTTTGCACAGTGAGTTTTACTCTGGGAAGATGCAGTTAAATTTAAATCTTAATAAAAGTACAATGGACAATTGAAAGATGGTCCATGTGTTTTATCAGTTCAAAATCATACCAGTTCTTCCAATTTTGTGGTATTTTGTTGTGTTGATTTAGCTTCCAGTTCTTTCCCAGAGGACTGAGATTTTCCTTTGTAATCGACTCTTGCTTTAGTCTCAGATGGCACCGGAGACTCAAAATTCTCCACATGGGCAATCAGTTCTCTCACTTCGGCATCCTTGCCTAAGAAAATACAGAGAAATCAATGCAACAGTCAGGGGAAAATACACCCTAACCCAATATGATTTGAATAGTTAAAGATGGTGTGTGTAATTTCTGTGCCACTTGTGTCACCAATGGTAATTGCAAAAATAATGTGTCTTCTGAACACTCCCCTTAACTGCCACTGAATATCAAACAGATTGTCCCGCCCTAATCTAACACCTTTGGTTTAGCCAGAGTTGCTGTGTTGGGCATGGATTTCACAAAAGCATCACTAGCCAACTATGGTGGCAAGTGCCATTGTTACCAGCATAGTTGGACGATTTGGTATTTCCCAACACCATAGTTCCAATGAATATTTGCAAACAGTATCGCAAAGTTGTGTGGTTGGAACTACAGCTCTCCACTTGTGGTTAGAAGCAAGTTACTTGTTAGTTTGTGGTGTCGATGTCATTGCCGGTGAGGCTTCTACAGTATATACTTCTTTCCATATGTATATTTAATTCAATGTCTTTAATTCTGTCAAGACCTTTGACTCTTTTAACATGCACTTAAGAAAACAGCTTATTCCAAGGTTTCTGCAAACAGCTGCGTGCTGACATGTGATGTAAATGTGAAAGCCTTTTCCCTTAAGCGTAAACTCATTAAAGACAGCTATACTGTATGTTGTTGAACTGACGTGGTAAGAACAACGGATGTGCAACATAGTTACTATGGTTTTGGGAAACAGTCATGATTAGCTAGTTAATTTCTCCAACAACACACTGTACTATGGTGGAAAGTTGTGCTGGAAATGCATGGTCAGGGTTCTCAAACAAACAGAGCAATGATTTGATATCGCCACAGTTGACACTTTTGGGGGAAATCAACCTACAAATGTTTAACAAATATTACAAAATGTTGTCTCTGCATATTAAGCTGGTATAGAAGTGTTTTAACATAAAAAAATACACAAGCCTTCATCAGCCCAACTAACAAAGGACAATGCATCTATGTGAACTTCTGCAATTAATCCAGGATGGACATCAAAGACATTAGTCATTAATTTAAAGTTCATAAAAAAACTTTTTTTTTTTTTAAACACTGGCCCTTCCTTAACACTTTCTTAATTTACTAATTTTAAACCATGACTTGCACTGCACACAAATAACTAATATTGGCATTATATTCATGCTGTATAGCCAGAGGGGAACTGGCCCCCACAGTGGGCCTGGTTTCTCCCAAGGTTATTTTTCTCCATTAAACAACATCTTATGCAGTTCTGTGTTCCTTGCCACAGTCATCTTCAGCTTGCTCACTGGAGTTCTAAATACAATTATTATTTAATTATTTAATTTTTATACACAATTTACAATCATATATAATCAAACTACACAATGATCACTCTAAGACTTTATATGTACTACAGTTTTTTAGTTTTTTTACAGAACATTTTTCTGTTAATGCATGATTACCTGTAATTTGCTTTGAAACGATGTGTGTTGTGAAAAGCGCTATACAAATAAAAATGATGACTTGATTTGACAAGCCACCTTTAAAGGAATATTTCGGGTTCAATACAATTTAAGCTCAATCAACCGCATTTGTGGTATAATATTGATTACCACAAAAATTAATTTTGACTTGCCCCTCCTTTTCTTAAAAAAAAAAAAAAAAAAGCAAAATTCTGGGTTACAGTGAGGCATATACAATGTAAGTGAATGGGGGCCAATTTTTGAACATTAAAACACTCACTGTTTCAAAAGTATGGCCACAAGACATAAACGATATTTATGGAAACATGATTTTAGTGTGATAAAATCACTTACTAACCTTTTCTGTGTAAAGTTATAGCCAATTTTACAACTTTGTTGCCATGACAATGTAATGTCAACAAACACTAAACCCCTAAAATGACTGTAAAATGTACAATTTAAAGAAATTTACAGCTCAAATATTACATAAGTTTTGACACAAGAATTAATGTGTGCTTTTATAAAATTCTAAGCTTCACATTTCTGTTTAAACCCTCCAAAAAAATTGGTCCCATTCACTTCTTTTGTAAGTGCCTCCTTTTTTTCCTTTTTCTCCTTTTTCAAAGAAATGGAGGGTCGAGTCGAAATAAATTTTTGTGGAAATCAAGATTATGCCACAAATGCTGTGGATTGAGCTTAATTTGTATTGAACCCAGAATATTCCTTTAAGTTATTGTTTAAAAATTAGTTAATTTAATTATTCAGTTGAATGAATAATAAGAATAATTCAAGACAATAAATATGATATAATGAAATGGTAAAAAAAAGTTCTTTTGATAATGATTAATCTAATTACTTTATCTATAGTTAATTTAATTTTGAATTAATAATCACTAAACTAATATATATTTTATTGTTCACACATACAGTATACAGGGTGCTCCCCCCCCCAAAAAAAAACAAAAAAATGGGGCCACCATATTTGATTGCTCATACCTTAAAAAGGCATAAAGTCATTTGCATGATTTTTGGCTTCTACGACTTTTTAGCAAGTTGTTGCTCACGATGATGTCACAGTGATGTAATTTTATTGTTTAAAAAAAGTCTTAGAAGTACGGCAAAAATCATCAAAACACCTTTATGCATTTTTAAGATATGAGCAATCAAACATAGTGGCCCTGTTTTTTTTGGGCCACATTGTACTGTTTATCCATGACCACGCTCATACATGCATTCTACAATGGTCTTACTCTCTGTTGTCCCAAGAGTGATTTCATCAGTAATATCTCGTTTCCTCATCTGATTCTCCTCATTTTCTACAGGTAAAGAGCTGCTGTTGCTATAGATACTGCATCCACTGCCTCCACTGCTGTTACCAAGCGAGTGCTCTCTGTATCCAGCACCTCCCAGTCCAATCTCCCAGTCTGTGATCCCAAAGTTCCCACTGCTGCTACTGATCGGGATCCTGATTCCAGCATTGCCGAAACTGTCGCTGTGAGGGGGTTCCGGAGGTCCAGCCTCCCTTGTGGGCTTGAAGAGTCCCCCTAAACCCCTGTCCCTTTCTTTTCCTGGTGCCCTGCAGGGTGTGCTGTTAGAGTTAATAACGGCAGACACGCGCAGAGGAACAGACACGGCAAACGGCTCGGAAATATTGAGGGCCTTCCGTTGGTGGCGTGGTGAGGACTCCAGTGGAAACAGGCTGCCTGGAAAAGACGGTCTAGATGATACGTTATTAGCAGATCCAGAATACAACATCCGGCGGTTTTTAGGAGATGTGGGCTGGCAGCCGCTGCAGTCATCACCTTTGAAAACTTTCAGCTGTTCTGGAAGAGTTTTCTGCACAGAAGATGATAAAGCTGGAGATGTGGAAGAGACATTTGGTGCTTCTTGTCGTCCTTGACATCCTCCAGAAGCTGTATCCTGATCAAACTCCCATTTTGGATCTTTATCGTTCAGGTTGTAGTTGATGTCTGAGCCAAGAGTTCGTGATTTTAGAATTGGGACAAAGATGCCATTGCTTCCTCCTGCAGTGGGTATCTTGTCCTCATCTAAATTGGAGTGAAAACAAAGACAACTCTGTTAGGACACCTGTGTGAAATGGTGAACTAAAAATCACTTCGATACCAGTTGGATAAAAGCAGAGACTTATAGTAGAGTATTAAAATGAATGGGAGAAACTGAAACGTCAAATATAGAGGTGTAGAAAAGGAAGTCCTGCCTTACAGGTAAATAGAGACATCGCCTGTCAGTTAACTCAAGAATGCGCATTAAACAGACCAGTCTGAAAAAGTATTTTGTTTGTGCTAAAGAAGGAAATGTATGATTCCATTGTTGTCAGATTTTACTGTTTTATTTGAAATATGTTATTTGATTTTAATCTTTTGAACAACAGTTTGGAAATTCCTGTATTTCCCCATTCAAGTAGATACTGTGGGAGCTGTACTTGTATGCTGCTTGTACCTATAGAAAATAGCTGCCTGGGAGCGTTTTCAAGATGGCTGCCAAGTGGACTAAAAGTCACTGCAAAAATGGCTGAAGTGAAGTTATTTATAGCAATATTTGTTTGCAGATCCCACTTTTCATATTTTCCTGTTTTGTTAACTATTCAATGACATTTATACATTACAAGTATGCTTGAGCATCCAAATTATTTTTGGGGGCCACGGTATATGATAAAATACTAATAAAATCCAGGTTGTAGTGTAAAACATGGACTTTACCAGTGTTTCTTTATTTGGAGTATTAGGCTATGAAAAGGAGGTTAAATGTAAGACACTACCATTATTTAAAAAATACATGTATTATATATATTATAAAATAGATTTTAATATTAAATGTGTGATAAATATAATATAAATTAAATGCGCTTGTTAAGTAATTAACTCACAAATAGTTGCCACTTACTATAATGTATCATAATGATAATTACATCTTTATAATGATGACAAATGTCCCAAATGCAATTATATATCTAGTATACGGAGATCTAGCCCCACCTGCTGGAAGAGAACAGAGAGAGTCCATGCTTTTGGTTGGCCGTATAGCAGGTTTTTCTGTTTAAAAGAGAAAAAAGCACAGATATCATATTGTTTGTTCTGACAAGTTCATTTTCCCCCATACATTTTCTATACTTTAAAAAGGACTTACTTTATTTGTGAAAATACAGTTTCAATCAAAACAGTTCGGCCATCTACACTGCCTTTAACAGACATCAAGACAACATCTTGCTCTTGTTGTTCCTCTGGATGTGTGATGAAGACCCCGTAGGCAGCCAAAACACAGTGATGGTTTTAATTTAATCAAATTTGTATAACTATTTTCTTAAATAGAGTGAGTGTAGTGTCTTCTCCTTTTTATTTTATTTTTTATTTTATCCCCTTTTCTCCCAATTTGGAATGCCCAATTCCCACTACTTAGTAGGTCCTCGTGGTGGCGCAGTTACTCCAATCCGGGTGGTGGAGGACAAGTCTCAGTTGCATCCGCTTCTGAGACAGTAAATCCGCACATCTTATCACGTGGCTCGCTGTGCATGACACAGCGGAGACTCACTGCACGTGGAGGCTCATGCTACTCTCCGTGATCCACGCACAACTTACCATGTACCCCATTGAGAGGGAGAACCCCTAATCGCGACCACAAGGAGGTTACCCCATGTGACTCTACCCTCCCTAGCAACCGGGCCAATTTGGTTGCTTAGGAGACCTGGCTGGAGTCACTCGACACGCCCTGGATTCGAACTCGTGACTCCAGGGGTGGAAATCAGCGTCAATACTCGATGAGCTACCCAGGCCCACTTTTTGAGCTTCCTTTGACTTTTTTGTTTCCTTTACAGAAATACTGTTTTTAGACATGTTTTGATATGTTTCAAGAAACTTTAATGACAAAACAAAAGAGGACTTTTCTTTGGCTATGTTCAGAATTGCTTACTGCTCAAGTATATATTATAACATAACATATTGCTTGGACACTCCAGTATTTGGTATGTACACTGTGAAGAGTAAGTACATTTAACAGAAAAATACCTAATAGATGACCTACAAAATGTGCACACAATCTCAAGCAATGTATATCTCAATGCAATGTGTGCGACTTACCTCAGAAGCACATTATCTTACCTGAGATATTTTGGCCTCTCATAAACACACTCCCATTGCGGCTCAGTTTCCCTTTAGAGTCAATGACGGATCTTCCGAGACTGAAGATAGACTTCCACTTCTTTGATTTTCCTGAGAATTTTCTTCTAATGTGTAGTGAGAAGGGGAAATATAATGTTTTGAAAAATGGTATAAATATTTAAAGAAAATCAATGTTTACTTTCACATACTGACTTTATTAGAATCTTGTTTTCTAGTTTGATATGTGTGAACAGCCTCTAACTCACCCTATACTTGAAAACAGTGGCGTAGCCAAGGGTGGGCTGAGGAGGGCCTGGGCTACGGTGCAAACGCGTCCACAAAATCTGTGCTGAATGCAAATTCCGATTTTGGGGCCTATTCTGAGCTTTATATATCAGAGGATGCAGCAGACTGCCGCTATCAAGTTCAGTCTGTCGGTACTGTACAGCATCACTCCACTACAGTGATCCAGACACCTGAATCATATCTTAAACATGCCAAAAGTGCACATCTGGATGTATGCCAGGTTGTAATGCTCTTCTCCATCGTTTGATGATTATTTGATGAACTACTGCTGCTATGATTGATAGAAAATGTACATGAACATCTCTTTAAAAAAAAAAAAAAAATCATTTTACCGGCAGCTTTTATCTGGTAGTAATAGAGCAATGTAAATGAGCCAGATTTACATAGGAGCCGTGTTTGTGTGAAAGGAATGACAATGACTTAATTTAAACACTCAAGGCGTGGCACAATTTCAGCACTGATTGCAGCTGCTTAAACTAGATTGATGGACATTAGTGAATAAGACGCAGCTTTTGTGCTGAAATTCTATGTGCAAGAGTGGCAAAACTGTTTAGTAAATTCACATTTTACTTTGTTGGTGTTTAAACATCTAGTACTAGTCAGTGTGTGTACGCTTCTATCTGTACCTGCTGTCAGACAGATCTATGACTGTGTGGTACATTGCTGCAGTGCTGGTGTCTGGTAGGCTGTTCTCTCTCTGTCTCTCTCTCATCACTGGATGGTTGGGACTGAGCGAGCGTGCCTGTGCTTCCTCCAGACTCATGAGCTTCATGGGGCCGCACTGCGTGGTGGCAGGCATGGTAGCATACTTCTCCCCACAGGCCACGCTTGAGACTGCAAAACCATAAAAACCAGTTTGGTGTAGCAGAAGTATACATGTAAGTAAACAATTCACATGACTCATCATTTCTTCTTCAAACAAATACTTAATACATACATACATACATACATATTATGGGGTGGGCAAACAGGAAATAATTACATAAATTCTAAATATCTAGTTGTAAATCTAATATATAATTGTAAATCTGAATATAGTTACAAATTCTGAATATATTGTTAAACTGTAAGTCTGAATATATATACCTACTGTAGTTGCAAATCTGAGTATATAGTTGTAAATCCAAAAATACTTCTATAAATCCTTAATACTGTATATAGTGATAAATCCAAATATATTATTGTAAATCGAAATATATAGTTATGAATTCTGATTATATATGGTAATCATGAATATACAGTTGTAAATTTGAATATATAGTTATAAGTAAGGAAAAACTGATGATGGACCATTGAATTATTGAAAAATAATGCACACCCTGAGGTGGTAGTGCGGCCATGATGTGCAGCAGTGTGCATTATTTTTCAATAATTCAATGGACTGAAGTCAATTATTCCGCTTATACCACGGTTCCCATACTTTAAGACATCGTTCAGGGTTTTATCTCAAAACACTTTCTGGTTTTCGTCCCTAAAATGCTGTTGTGAGTGGAACTAATGTCTTTCGCCACGGATTCAGCATCTTCATTAATTCAGCCCAAGCCTTCATTGCTAGTTCGAAAACGTCACTTTAGAACTAGTAACAGAGACTTGCGCTGATGTAAAGCACTCGCCGGAGTAAGAAGGTAGTGCTTGTTTGTGTGTGTGTATGTATGAGAGAGAGAGAGAAAGAGAGAGACTGAAAGAGATGGCGTATGGGAATACCTCTGTTTGCTGGAGCTCTCGCGAGCACTAACATCACTTCAAATTGCCAAGATGTACACTACCGTTCAAAAGTTTGGGGTCACTTGCCTGAAATGTTTCTCATGATCATAAAAACCTTTTGATCTGAAGGTGTATGCTTAAATGTTTGAAATTAGTTTTGTAGACAAAAATATAATTGTACCAACATATTAATTTAATTACAAAACTAAAATTTTATAAAAAAAAAAAAAAAACTTTTTGAATTAAGAAAAGCAGCCACTAAGTGCCCAACATATAGATGGGAACTCCTTCAATATTGTTTAAAATGCATCCCAGGGTGATACCTCGAGAAATTGGTTGAGAAAATGCCAAGAATACATGTCTGCAAATTTTAGGCAAAGGATGGCCACTTTGAAGATGCTAAAATATAACATAGTTTTTATTTATTTTGGATTTTTTGTCACAACATAATTCCCATATTTCCATTTCTATTATTCTATAGTTGTGATGACTTTACTATTATTCTAAAATGTGAAAATAAATAAATAAATAATAAATAAAAAATAAAGCATGAGTAGGTGACCCTAAACTTTTGAACGGTAGTGTAAGTGTAAGTAGCTAAACAATTGTTTACAACCCCACTTAGTAGCTGGGGTGTGCACTGACATGAAGGCTCTGTTTGTTTCTTGAGCGTGTGTGTATGTGTGTGTTTGAGCGAAACATCGACAGATGTTAAAAGTTTTTTGGATAATATAGAAACTGTTGTGTTGATCAAGTCCCGGGGGTGTGTTTACATCAAGACTCTGTTTTTTGGTCACGACTCGAGTCTCTATGTGTGTGTGTGTGTGTGTGTGTGTGTGTAGGCATATGTATGTGTGTGAGTGTGGAAGCTGGAGAGAGAGCCAGGGTGCGCAAGGGCGCTTTTAAACAGAAATTGAAATAACTAGGATATTATAGACACTGTTTGTCATTGTTTTCTGATTTACTTAACCTATGTCTTTGTTTTAATTGGTTATTTTGCTGTGGTAGCCTGTACAGCTCTATGAAATATCTGAAATAATTTGGCGTAGTGATATAGAACCATTAGGCGGTCAAGACCTGGAACTACTTTGTAGCCGTGCGTTTACTGGAAAATATCTGCACACTTAGAACGTCTGTCAACCAATCAGAATAAAGCATTCAACAAACCCGTAGTATAAATCTAAATAAAAAATTAATAATAAAATAATAAATAATTGTAAATCCCAATATATAAACTAAATATAGAATTTTACATAAGTATATATTGTTATAACTTAAATTATAAATAAGAAAGTATACCTTTATAACTATATATTAGGATTTATCACTACAGTCATGATTTTTGTTATACATACACAAGATTTACAACTATATGTGTATTGGGATTTACAATTATATATTCAGAGTTTATATAATTATGATGATTAACTATTATGTATTAATGCTTATTGTATCAGTACGTGTATCCAAATTAGCAAACAAGTAACATGGTACTTGCTTAAAATGTACCCAAAACTTATAAACATTTCTAATACACACAGGGTAGACATGAAGTTCATATCTACATACTCACACAGTTGCATGTGTGCAGCCATTAACTGCTTTTTGTGAGTAACTGTTGCCTATTGTTTTGCTGTAACATTTTTGGCTATAGATCTCATGTCACTGTATTCCGAACAGAACCCCGCCCCCCAAACCAGAAACTCATTTCCTGACTTTATTGTCACAGTTGTCACGAGAAGCACAGCCAGACATAATATTAAACAAATTTTGTTGTCTTGTTTACATAGTTGTTTACAAATGTTTTATTTTTGCTTATTGCTCAAATGTTGCTTTTTCATAGCTCAGAAATCTTATTGGAATTCTCAATGATGTTTCATATAAGAATCAACTTAGTCTCAGATGTTTCCTAATTTTTATTTTTATTTTTGAAAAAAAAAAAAAATTCATAAAAGAAAATGAGATAATTGTTGACAGAGAATAGAGCTTAATTTCATAGCTATATATAGCTATTTGTAAAGCTATATATATATATATATATATATATATATATATATATATATATATATATATATGTATATATATTGGCATTATATTCATGCTGTTTAGCCAGAGGGGAACTGGCCCCCACAGTGAGCCTGGTTTCTCCCAAGGTTATTTTTCTCCATTAACCAACGTCTTATGGAGTTTAGTGTTCCTTATCACAGTCGCATTCGGCTTGCTCACTGGGGTTCTAAATACAAATATTATTTACTAATTATTTTTATACATAATTTACAATCATATTTTACTCAAACTACACAATGATGACTAAGTCTTTATAGATTTGATGTGAAACAAGTTCATATTAAAATTTCAACGTTTTTAATGCAGATTTTATTATCTCGGCAACTCTGAGCATAGTTTGTGACATAGTTAAGA
Source organism: Myxocyprinus asiaticus (assembly GCF_019703515.2). Taxonomy (NCBI): domain Eukaryota; kingdom Metazoa; phylum Chordata; class Actinopteri; order Cypriniformes; family Catostomidae; genus Myxocyprinus; species Myxocyprinus asiaticus. The sequence continues at coordinate 7,519,908 of NC_059347.1, forward strand.
TTCCTTCTTAAACTCTAGAGGATACATGTAAGATTACGGAGGTATTTTTCATATGGAACATCTCAAAAGCAACTTACACAAAAGCTCTCCATTTAATATCATTGCTGTAGGAAATATTAACAAGACATTATTTGCTTTTTTTTTATTCCTACAGAAATTAGTGCTTTTTAAGCCCATCTGGTCATCAAACTCAAAGCATGGGTAAATAGGAATGTGAGAATTAAAGCAGGGGGTGACACTTTTATAAATCTTAATTTATAATCTGTACATATATACATTATGGCCTAATGCTTTAGGAAGCTGGGCTAAAACAAACTTGATCAAATCATCACAAGCTTTGTTAGACTCAAAAGAAGGCTAGATGACTCCCAATTGAACACAAGCTTCCAATTTGTAAACTAATTGCCAATTATGGGCTCTAAAACCTACTATATCCAGTCTTGTGTGGTGTGGTTTTAAGATGTATACCCAGATAGTGTACATTTAAAATACAAACAAACTCCTCTCACCATACAGTTTCTGGTACAAATTTCAAATTGGTTAATGAGGAATGTTGACTAATGTTGATTAAATTCTTGAGATTAAAATGCAACAGGACACCAACAGTATCTTCAGGTTGTGTTTGTATATGTGAATGCAATCTTCATGCATTTTTTTTATTTTTATTGAAAAGCATTTAGCATAAGAAGATGCATGTCTTTTATCTCAACTGTTGTGCTTCAAGATACAGCTTTTACACTGGACATTGGACAATTACCAAACCCAACCTTTCAATTATTTTATGTGATCTTTGTCATATTTTCCTTTACCTTGCATAGTATTGTTCATGGTTTTTAGGAATGAGGGCATGTCACGCAACCTGTCCATGTTGGGATCTGCTTAATTTGGCTAGCTGCTTTCTACTAAGTGACAGATGAATTTGCACCAAAATAGTAGGTATTTGGGAACAATATATCATTGAAAGAAAGATTTTGGAACAATATTACCAAATATATGGGAAGCCATTCTTACTTTTTACCAGCAAAATACTACTTAGTTTGTCTCTGTAACCCTCCTATAGAGAGCAACAGTTTTCAGCCAGTTTTCAGCCATTCCGGGAATCATTTCCCTTTATATATATATATATATATATATATATATATGTATGTATGTATGTATGTATATCATAAAATCTTTCATAAACGAGTTCTAAGCCATAAACCAAACCAACCGCTCTGATGTGAATCACAACAGTATAAACTTTGATTTGAAGCAAAAAAGTATTTGAAAATCGGACAAAGACAATAGTCTTTCATGAGGGAATGAACACCAATCCCAAGCAGCATTGCAAATAATGTAATCAAATTATAAAGATGGAAAAAAAATATATACTGTATAAAGCTGTTGATTTAAAGTTGGTGATTATAAGTATATAAACAATATGTTTCAATTTTATTGAAAAACATTCAGGTATATGCAAATATATCCATGGGTTTCCTGAGCAACCCCTGGCGGCGCCATTATGAAGCAACATAAAATACTACTATAAAGAGCAATCCAGATGGAGAACATCAACCATTAAGTGTTAGTTGGAGTAAAAATTAATTTCAGGCTCAGCTTGTGCAGTTGTTGGCTGTCAAAACAACTCAGAGTAGTTAATGATGTCGACATAACTAACCTCGGGCCATCGTTTCATGTAATCTGCCCAATCAGGTGAGGTACTGTCAAATAAAAACGGTCATCTCGGGCTCTGTATCAGAACTATAGAGCCACATGTTGTTGTTTTTTTAAAATTTTTATAAATGTAACACTTTAATCACATTACCCTCTAAGATATATACTGATGCGAGTGAAAACCTTGAAAACAGGTGAATCATGGAACATAACCGCGTTCAGGAGGCTAGTAGTGTGAGAGTTTAGGGAGACCGAATCAATTGTGTCATTCAGAGTGTGTCACTGAGTGGTCGCTGCAGAGCTCTGTTGGTGCATTTTGTTTGTTGCGATTCTCTGATGGATCATATCCCTTTAGGGTCGTGGGTAGTGTAGTTCTTCACCAGTAATTCCACCATTAAACATGATTTTATCTTTTATTAAGATGAAATGTCACACTGATGGCATCAACAGAGGTATAAACTATTGATTAACAAACTTTGGAGCTCATGGTAGCTCTTTAAAGGTTTTAAAGGTTTGTCTTTAAAGGTTTATAAATCATTGTTAAAAAAAATATTCCCCAATGTAAATAATTATTGGATTTTTACTTCTGCAACCAGACCATTACACTCTATTATTGGACTGTATAGTAAATTCAACATGGGTGACAAAAACACTCTGAATATCTACAATTGCAATGATAACAGAAAACTTTTGCTGCCTCCACAACAATGAATACTATGAGACAATGCCATCTTATTTAGAAATATTAACTGATGACACTTCTATCATTAGAGAAATTACATTACATCTAAATTACATTATTGAACACAAATAAAAGATTTTCAAGATTTGTAATGCTAGCTGTACCTTCTCTGGGCTTGGAGGCCTGAATGTCATGGTTGAAGATCTGCTCAGTGTGGTTGAGAATGAACTCCACAACTGACTGCTGGACTCGCACCTCCAAAAATGCTACATCACCATTGCAGGAGGGCACCTCCACTTCCTTTGATCTGAACCGACGGGAAAAGATAATCAAAGAAGAGCAAGATTTTTTATATTAGATTGCAATTAAGATATTGAATATACTATCCATGTTTGTGAGGATCAATAGCATGTATGAATGATTCTGCTAATATACTTCTAAGGAAAGGGAATTTTGACCAAAATCTGGCTAAAAGGAAGGCGTTCTGAGTTTGTTGCGGTGGTTTGAAACAGCTTGCCGGCGCAAACTGTCAGGAAAACTTTGTTAAACACCTTACTGCCATTAGTCAATGTAATCGGCTGGTGTGACCCAGTGCTCCACTGTGACACCAACATTTTCCAGTAAATTTCTTCACCCAGTCGACATCAGTCAACATGAACACACTGGAGTGCAGAGTTGCCAAGCTGGTGCAAACTCACCTACAGTTGTCAGATTTTTTGCATAGATACATTTTCCGAGACTGCCTTTTTAGGTTAGTCTACAAAAGGAACCAAATACACAAAAATACTCCTGTGCTCATTCACTCTGTTGCTTAATATGCTGCTTCACTGATATGTCTTTGTCTGCAGCCTGTAAGCCATTTACACTTTTGCCCATCTGTACTTAGTATCAATGTCTTTATTAAAAAACAAGTATAAAAACCTTTTTTCATGATCTTAAGTGTATTTTTTCAAAAACTTCATTATAAAATACAATATCAGAGAGTAACTGGTGCATACTATGGCCACATATAGCATGTTAGCGTTAGCATTAGTGAAATGAATGCACTTTACACATTATCTACTGCATATTTCTTACTTTAAATCATCACTGAGTGGTTAAAACAGCTTATTGTTCTGAACTCATGTGGATTCCATTCATAGAATGAGGCATGAAGTCACTCATAATACATTTCAATGTCACATAATTAATACTGTACATGTAGTTGACAGGACAGCAGGCATCTCAAATGCTCCCCTAAATGTCTGCCCCAACAACGTGGGCAGTGTCTGAATGTTCACAAACAGTACACTGCTGCTTGACTGTTTTGACCTTCTTTCTAGCTCACAGCAAATACATGAAGAAGAACTGTGCTGTGAGTTTATCAGAGCCTTCACTGGGAACTCATTGAACTCATTGTCGTACAGTCAAGTCATAATTCTATAATATGTTTTTTTCCAAACACGGATTATGAAATTATATGGGACAGTCAATGTATATTCAGTATTCAATAACTATATATCCTACTTTTTAATTATTAACGTATTACTTATTCATTATTATTTAACACAAATAATAACAATACTGGAAAATAGGTGCATCAAGCATAAAGTAAAACCACTGCAAGACTGACCGAAGGAGGTTTGGAGCCCATACCAGGGCAAGGTTGCGAGCGTGCATGTTGGTCTGGTGGCTAAGAGTAGCCAAATGAGCAAGATGTTTGGTGAGGTATTCCAGAGTTCTACAAAGAAAGAGAAAAATACAGGAATAAAAGTCATCTTTCAAAAAGCAACTTAAAGTGCATTCAAGGTACAGTATACATTTGATCTCTAGGCTGTGTGTGTTCCCTGAGAAGTTATCTTTATTTTAAAAATCAATACACTCCTAATAATAAAAACACAGGAAAACCGTTAAATCTAAAGGAAATGTGTATACTCAGGGCATTTATTTGTATTTTTAAAGAATTTCATTAGAATTTATTAAAATGCATGCTCTATACTTGGAAGCACATGTCCTCAGCAAGAGGTCAAAATGTTAAATTCATAAATATAAATATCAAATGAAAGGTAGGGATCTGTGAGATACCAAACAATACACAAAGTAAACTTTAAATTATATTTTCCGTAAAAAAACTGCCAATCAAATTTGTGTCCTCACTTTGCACCAACTCCGTCAGATTTTTTTTCAGACAATATCATGGTCAGCTATAACTCTGAGTACCTCTTTCCCACTTCCTGCTCATGGTGAATGCAGCAGTAGGACACATGGTCAGGTAAGTTTGATATTTTTTCATATTTGAAACAAACAATGTTTAAGTCTCTGTGGTCACATCTTCAACATGTGAACTCCGTCATTCCCGTTATGAAAATTTCTGTTAGAATTTGTGGGATAAATTTTGGCATTTTAATTTACTTCCCTTACTTGGTTGGTTAGCTGAGACCTATGTCAACAAATATATGCATTTCAAATTAATTTAGTATTCAAAAATAAAAACTCATTTTTTAAACATGTTTTGTCCCTTATCTCAAGAATCGGTGAACTTTTATTTACCTTATTGTTTTTATAATTCACATATTACTAAAACCTGAAATCCAATAAAGATAAACTTACAGAATAAAGCCATAAACTGAAACAAACTCAGTACAATAATATTTGAATGACAGCTGTACCTGAAGTGAGGACCGGGCAGTTCTTTAATGACACTCTTAATGTTTTGGAGCTGTTCCTGTTCCTCTTTGACTGACACTGCATCCTACAGTGTACACAGAAACAGAAGAATATATTTTAATGTTTTTGTGTGACTATGGTCACATGGATCATGTTAAACACAGTGGTGCAAAGACATTGCACATTTTAATAAATTACAACAGGTTCAACGACAGGATTGAAAGGCTGAGCTTGGCAAATTTAATTCGAAAATGCAATTAGACGATTTACTTGTCACCATTTTCCCTTAAACACCCATAGGGCTTTTTAGGAAAGTATGGTTTGATATTCAGCCATGTTTTGTACAGAGGGGGAGAGAGTGAACCATCAAAGGTGTCTATTGTTGTCCAGAAATAAGATTTGAATTTTCATATGATAAACATCAAACAAATATTGCTGATCTGCTCAGCACACACTCGCTAGAGGGACATAATTTTTACAGAGTGTGTGGTCTAAAAAAACGTGTTAAAATTATTCGTACAGCTTTTTGTTTAAATCATTTAAAGAAATGTAATGTCTTATTGCCCTACTTTATATCTGTGTCTGTTTTAGAATGGGCAGAACTCTAGTTCTAATGACACATAGATATAGTTATAAACTTTTTACCTCTTCCAGTAAAAAACCAACAAAACAAAAAAACATTTAAAAGTGTCCAAATAACAGGGCGGTTACTGAGATTAAGCAAGTAGTATTCGGTTGGCCATGTGATCCTCATCATAACAAGGTAGCCCCCATGAAGTGACCCTCCCCATATAGAATAAAAGAGCTTTTACAAGGTTACTGAGGTAATAGTCTTCATCTCATGTGAGTCATCATGATTATTTACACATTTCAAATCTGCTCTTAATTACTTTAGGAGTAATACCTTTTTAATTAAGGGGGTACAAAATGAGTGCACCTAAGTGCACCTTTAAGACTGGGAAGTGTTGCATCTTTTAAAGGGAAACAGATAGCGTGAATAAGAAGCTGGTGAATAATGCTTCATTCCAAACAAAGTCGGAGGTGGGAATACCCAAGTTAATATTTTCCACTTCCAACCTCAGTGCCTTCCAATCAGTCACACATATAGCCAGCTAGCTCGCATCTGGAAGACTGTGCATTTTACATGTGTACATGTGACCGTTGTGTGACATAATGTCAGTGTTGGGGAGCAGCTAACTACATGTAGCGACGTTACTAACTTAACTACATTTTTCAGTAGCTGCTTGACAGTAGTTCAGCTGCTTTTAAAACAGCGTAGCTTTTCCAGCAGCAAGCAACTTTTTCCAGCAAGTAGTGGTGTAGCACAACCAAACACTACGTTATGTTGGTTAGATTATAACTAATAGCTGTCTTTATTGCAAAGAAGCCAACCTTCTACATAGAAAACATATGATGAACTTGAAGCATATTCTGGCTGCCTGTTGCTCAGAATCAGGCAGCCTCTTTCTTCTTCTTTTGTAAGGACGACAGATAACAAACTAAAATAGCGCATTACCGCCATCTACTGGCAGGTTCTTACGGCTCACTAGGATAAAAAGAGACTGTCTGATGGTTATGTAGAGCGACCAACCACAGTTTGTTTCCTTTTACAAAACGTACAGAGGTGGGAAAATCTGAAAATGATAAAAGAACACCAAGAATGTTTCAGACACTTTGTTATTAATAGACAACACAACAGCATATTCACAATGGCGGCCATAAGTTTGGAATAATGTACAGATTTTGCTGTTTCAGAAAGAAATTGGTACTTTAATCCACCAAAGTGGCATTCAACTGATCACAAAGTATAGTCAGGACATTACCAATGTAAAAAACAGCACCATCACTATTTGAAAAAAGTCATTTTTTATCAAATCTAGACAGGCCCCATTTCCAGCAGCCATCACTCCAACACCTTATCCTTGAGTAATCATGCTAAATTGCTTATTTGGTACTAGAAAATCACTTGCCATTATATAAAACAAAGTTGAAAGCTATTTGTTTCATTAAATGAAGCTTAACATTGTCTTTGTGTTTGTTTTTGAGTTGCCACAGTATGCAATAGACTGGCATGTCTTAAGGTCAATATTAGGTTAAAAAAAAAAAAAAAAAAAAAAAGAAACATCTTTCTCTAGACACTTGTCAGTCAATCATTGTTTTGAGGAATGAAGGCTATACAATGCTTGAAATTGCCAAAAAACTGAAGATTTCATACAATGTGTACACTACAGTCTTCAAAGACAAAGGACAACTGGCTCTAACAAGGACAGAAAGAGATGTGGAAGGCCAGATGTACAACTAAACAAGAGGTTAAGTACATCAGAGTTTCTAGTTTTAGAAATAGACGCCTCACATGTCCTCAGCTGACAGCTTCATTGAATTCTACCCGCTCAACACCATTTTCATGTACAACAGTAAAGAGAAGATTCAGGGGTCCAGACCTTATGGGAAGAACTGCAAAGAAAAAGCCACTTTTGAAACTTTTTGAAGAGTGGGCAAAGAAACACTGACATTGGACAACAGATAATTGGAAAAGAGTGTTATGGATCTTAACCCCATTGAGTTTTTGTGGAATCAGCTAGACTGTAAGGTGCGTGAGAAGTGCCGGACAAGACAGCCACATCTATGGCAAGTGCTACAGGAAGCGTGGGGTGAAATGTCACCTGAGTATCTGGACAAACTGACAGCTAGAATGCCAAGGATCAGCAAAGCTGTCAATGCTGCACATGGAGGATTTTTTGATGAAAACTCTTTGAAGTAATTTAAGAAGTTCTGAACATTTTTTTCAAATTGTAATAGTATTTTTTAACTTTATTAATATCCTGATTATACATTGTGATCAGCTGAATGCCACTTTGGTGATTTCTTTCCATAATAGCAAAATCTGTACATTATTCAAAATTTATTTGCCACCAGTGTACAATCCACAGTCTTCAAGAAGCTAGCTCACTGGCTATCTAGTAGCTATTTCATGAGCAAAATAGGTGAAAACATAGGCATTGATTGATACAAAAACAACTATTCTTAATTTACTCTTGTATATTTATTGTACTGCATGCTCACACGTTTCGTGTGAGGTAGTTCAGTAGTAAAGGGACAGTTCACCCAAAAATGAAAATTCTCTCATAATTTACCCTCATGCCATTCCAGATGTGTATGACTTCTTTCTTGAGCAGAACACAAAGATTTTTAAAAGAATATTTAAGCTCTGTTGGTCCATGCAATGCAAGTAAATGGTGACCAGAACCGCTGAGGACGGTGTTGATCGATTTAGCCCAACTTCACAAGTCAGATTTCCGACTACGAGTGGCGGAGGAGGGAAAATTTTTTATTTCGGAGTTGTCTGGAACACAGCATAAGAAGCTGGATTCAGAGTGACCTTGGCACATGATTCTTCAAACACTACCCTTGACATTCAGAAGTGCTTAACCAAAGTCTTTCTAGCAAGTCAGTCCACTGTCAGCCATCTTTGGAACACTCTCGGGAGGCTATTTCCACTCATGCCAGTGCAGCTCCTAACTACTTGAATGTGGAAAGACCAAAATCTCAAAAACAGTTGGTCAAGATTACGATCAAAGAACATATTTCAATTTAGCAGTCAAATCTGACAATGCCGGTATCTTATATTGAATAATGCTTATTGGTCACTGACAAATAAGGTTGTTCGAGGTGTTAAAAATAAGAATCTTTTAAAAATCTAGTTTAAGTTCATAGAAATTTAATCTTTGTGTCTAATTTTGTTTCATAAATGTTTGAAAACCCTTTATAGCATTTTCTATAATTCTTTTTTAAAACTTTAAAAATGTAATGTGGTGTAACCATGAAGTATTATAATACTTTGCACCTAGAATACATGAGTATAAACAGCTTAATCATTAATTTCAAAAAAGCTTTTTTAAAATTTTATATATATATATATATATATATATATATATATATATATATTATGAATTTTGAGTCAAAAATATCAAGACGTTTTCTCAAGGTTACACCACATGACTTGCACAAAATGTGCCTTTTATAAACATGTCAAAATAAATATCAGAGCTTTATTGAAAAAGTTCACGCTCAGTCTTGAGGGTCTCAAGGTGGCTGCACTGTTTTATGGTTTTTATGGTGAACATAAACAACAAAAATGGCTACCTACAAGCTGGTTGCACCACATGATTTTGATTTGGTGGATGAGAGCATTTTAAAAAATGAATTATATTTTAAAACACAATTGTTTCACTGCTTATTTTTTTAAGAAATAACAATAAAATATTATTCTGCAGTAGTCATACCAACATTTCTTTTTTCAAGAATTTCAGCTTTTAATGAGACTTTTACTTTTTTTTTTTATTTATTTTTTTTTTTTACTGTTTCTGGACACCACATTTTTTACTTTAAGCCCCAGAAAAAATATCAATATGACTTCAAACTCAGAAATTGAAAATATGCTCATCATAGAAGTTGTATTCAAGTAAATGTTTTGCATTTTTTTAATGTATTTTTAATTAAATAGATATGGACAAAAAATGAGCGTCATATCATTGACCCTTACACGTGGCCATTATAGGTAGACGATATATCGGTTTTACCCATTAATCGTGCCGATAGTCGCTTTTTAGAACTATTGGTTATCGGCAAAAATCTATACCGATAGTTGAAGACAATCAAGATAATTTTTTTTTGTATAATCCTCATTATGTTAATTCCTCATCAATAAACCTAATCTGGTGAAATATATAAAAAAAAAAACGATGTCTACAAAAACTAGACAAAATTGTTCATCTGTTAAATATAAAGGCTATAAAAGCTTCTTACATGCAGAGCATTGTGATGCAGGCAATTTTCTTTCATTTCAAAATATGAGTCCCCGTTGTATTTCAGGCTTGTTTATTGTTAAAAGTTCTGCATTATGCACCAAATCTTAATTTTTCTGGTTTATATTGGGATTTTGGTTGCACTATATTTACTGCTTTTGGGACTGTATTCATTTTGTAGCCTCAATGTCTTTGCCCTTCATTGTTCGGAAAGACTAAGGAATTTTTTATACTTCTATTGGCTAAGTCAATAGTCAGGATCAGTTTTTTTTTAAATGGTCGATTAATCGGTTATCTGCCTTTTCCTGCACCTTTAGTTATCGGTCTCGGCAAAATCCACTATTGGTCAACCTTTAGTGGCCATAATATGCACCTTCTGTTATTGTATTTTGTGATTTATTTTGTGGAAAGAATCCACGTTATGATCATGAAAAAGGTTTGCTCACACATGCATTTTTTCTACTCTAATAACAGAAATTTAAGGGAAGTTTGGGCTGTTTCTATGAAGGTTGCTTAAACTGTGGTGTAAAAAGTTGTTCTACACACAAAAGCCTTTTATAGGAGAAACCCTGAAAATTGTTTTAGTTAAATGTACTGTACATGCTGTAACTATACACTTGTCATAGCAATATCTTATCTTTTGTTCTCTTCTTTTTAAAGAAAGACCAAACATTTCCTCTAACTGTTCTCTTGGCCATTTCTGAAAGTCCGCGAAACTTGCATTACCTTCAGTAGCGTTAGTTTCATGTGAACAATAGGAAGGGCAAGTCAAGCCTTCATCACTAAACTTCGACATACCTGCTGCCGTATTTATTTATTTTTTCTTTCAGAAAACCGGCGCCTTTTTGCAGTAGAGAAAGAGCTTGCGCGCTCATGGTTGCCAAATTGCGCAACTAAAGCGTCACTCTGGCAGATTATTTCACCTATTGAAATCTGGCAACCCCGTACTTGTCGAAATCTAATTCTGAGCGGCTAATTGCCATTATCTGTTATTTATCAAACACAGAGAATTAAATATTTACTTGCATGATTAGTTCTAAGTAATACATGACACAAATAATCTAAAGAGGATGGTAAGGGGGATGGTGGTTTAACAATGGGGATGGTTTGGTATTTCTTGCAACAAGGGGTATGGCATTCCCTACCATCCCCCCTCAACTCGAGCCCTGATTGTGCTGCTTTACATCAGATTACGCTAAAAAACAAAATTTTCCAGGCTTATATAACTAATGCACATGCGCGTTCTTGAGTTGATTGACAGGCAATGACTGTATCTAAAAGGTGATTGGCTCTTTCACCTGTAAAAGCTAATTTATACTTACTGGGCAAACAGGCTTCACTTAGTTCGCCTACAAATGATGACGAAATGCAGTGACGTTTTTGTTCTGCCAAGGTGTTTGTTTGGTGAGATTTCTCCTGTTCGATTACATCTCTGAAATTCTTGATCCAAGAGAACTCAGCTGGTCGAAGAGCATTGATGATTGGTTAAAACTATTCGTGGGTGTGGTTTGGACATGACACTTTTTATTTTAAATCGTGCCAGCTGAGGAGTTATTACCTAGGATACTGTCGTTAAAATGGATTATTTTGAAGCCTGTCTCTCAGAGATTTTGTGGAAGTATACTTTTTTACATGATTTGCAACACAAACTCTACAAAGACAGCATGGCCACGACAAATGAGTGGAGAGAGATTGGAGTTTTTAAAAGTGAAAAGGGCCGTGACAAGTTTAATAAAGCAAATAACGTTAAATGTTAACAGTACGTTAAATACGTGACATCACCCTAAACAAATTAATTTTAAAATGTTGTCACGTAGTATAAACGCCGGCTTCGTTCGCCTAGAGTGCTTTAGTTCATCCAGGAGAAAAAAAGTTTGGCTTCTTCCAAAGTATAAACCAGGGTTAAGGCTGGACTTCCTTTCTACATCCGCTGACCATTGGGCATTTCGAGCTCCTTGGTTTGGTGTTCCAATTTCTCCCATTCATTTTAATAGAAGTAGCTCATCTCTACTAAATAGTCTCTGGCTTAACCCACAGCTAGTCGTTAAAGTGGGTCCTCACAATCTGCCAGAACAGTTTTGAGCTCGGATGCTCCCAGGTATACGGAGGGTGGTGGTTTATGGGCATAGAAGCCATTTCAGCCCTCATTTTATGAGATATAAAACTCATTCTGCTGTGTCTCCTGGCAGTATTGCGTAATAAAATGATGCACAATTGCTCCAGTACCACAAGTCTCTCCAAAACAAGGAGGTAATTTAGGTGCTCCATCATGAAAAGGCGGGCTCCCTCAAAATAATGCGCATGACGAAATGGATGAGAACGCGTAATGATTCACATTTTATTCAGTCAAACTTTTAGAAATGTGTTTAAAAAAAGGCAAAACATTTAAACCAAAACTTTGCTTACAGGCAGGGGTGGAGCTAAGGGATGGCTAGGGGTGGCCGTGGCCACCATGGACTGAAGACTGGCCACCCCACCGTTTTGGTAATTTTTTGTCTTGGGCACAATTTAGTTAGAATAAAGTCGTAGCACTATGAGATTAAAGTTGGAATATTTTGAGAATAAAGTCAAAATTACGAGAAACAGCACGTCATTATCACAACGATAGAACACCAAGCCAGCAGCTTCATCAATACAAGAAATGTATGTTGATGATTTATTTAAAATTGTACTTACTACATCACATTTCCTATGACCATCGTTATCTATGTATCACGTAAAAACGCTTGTAAAGTAACTAGAGCTATGAACCGTTCTTATGTCCATTAAGTGCAACACGTAACCTATTGTTCTCGCATCTTTTACAGTTTATCAGATACAAAGGGACATTTAATAAATATTAATGTATTTTGATAATTGGAAAGCCATTGTACATGGTTTCAGAGGATAAAAAAGCATTGAAAATCGCATTTAAATCACTCTATGACCTCGCAGTCTGTGCATGCGATGTGATAGGTCTTAATTAGGTCTAAAGATGGATCTAAATTGACATGACACATAATACAGTATAACGTTTTATTGTCCTACTTTGATAAGCATAACTGTAATGGCAATAAAAAGATATGTTCATATTGAACAGATTTGCTTATTATACATATGTGAGTAATGTGACCCTGCAGTTTAAAACTCAAATAGGCCAAAATAAATAATTAATATAAAGTTAACAAAGGAGATTAAAGTGAGAGTGTGTAATGAGCGATTCACTCTCTCTCTCTCTCTCTCTCTCTCTCTCTCTCTCTCTTCCTCCTCCTCTTCTTCCTCCCTCCAATGGATGATTCAAATAGCCCTAGTCCGTTTTCATGGCAGTCACAAATTGCATGCTGCATAATGGCAGTAAGGCTACAAGTGCACAGTACGGCTGAGCGATATGCAAGAAATATATTCATGAAATTTGTATAAAAATATAGCGATATCCGATTACATTGTCAACCCCCCCGGGCCGAGGGATCGGTGAATATTCTTGCTTTATTGATTTACTTAGATTGATATTGATAATGAACATGCGTGTTCCACGAGACATGCTCCCACAGCATACTTCTGAACAAACAACACATCAACGTCTTTTCTGTTGTCTGTTCTTCAAAATATAATAACGTGTGTGTCTTTGTGTCTACAGTTCAGCTTAGGTCCGTCATTTTAATCCTGTTCTTTTTAAATCTGTTCAGGACCCAGCCAAGAAACAAAATTTTAGGCTACATGACTGCGTGCATTTATGTTATAAAATTTTTTTTGTGTCACTTTCATTAATCTCTATGAAGTTGAGAATGAATAAATTTGAAACCCTATCTTACTAAAGCCATCAATATTTCCGTAATTGAATTCTGTAATAGTTAATGAATTTTGGCGTTTCGACAAGGTTACAAACAACTTCCATGTTTGTCAGTATTTCCACCTTATTTTCATTTTAAGAAGACAAACTCCTGGACATATTTTGACCAAAGTTTCAGCATCTTTGGACCGGACAGCTCCCGTAACGAAGCACTTCCGTTCTACTGTATAATGAGTGATCTACATGCTAGTTTGAGAGACAGACGTTACTCCATCATAAAATAACAAGCGACATTCAATAAGATGATCGTAAATGCTTAAGTTGCAATGTTATTGGGAAAGCCAGCCATTGTCATTCCTTTCTGCACAAAGACGCCTCCTTTCTATGTAAATTAGGCTCGTTGTAGATTGCACTTCATTCACAAAAACTGCCTGCTGCAGTTTCGATCACACTATTGCCGCAAATAAAAGTAGGAGGTAAAATGAATTTTATTTAAAATAGATGTTTGTGAACATTTGTAAACCATCATATCAGCAGTAATTCATCAAAAACTGATCAAATGACGGAGAAGAGCATTATAGCCTATATCCAGATACGATGTGTAGTCAAGCACACTTTTTCGGCATGTTTAAGAGATGATTTAGATGTCTGGATCACAGTGAAGATATACAGTCTTGGCAAGGTGTGTCAAATGCGGTGGTCTGCGGCATCCCCACTGTATAGCGCTCAGAATCAGCCCGCAAAATTGCAATTGCAAATTGCATTCTGCACGTTTGCACTGTTGGCTGATCTGCATAATTCCTTTAGTGAATGGGGTGCTAAACCAGTGCAGAGAGCACGTGCTGGTAAGTAGTGCATTTACCTGGCTCATTTCATTCTTAGTGAGGTTTTTTACAATCATTTACGATCATCTTCTTAACTTTTCCCAAACTAGCATGTAGATTACTTGTTATAAAGTAGAGCGTAAGTGCTTCGTTACGGGAGCTGTCCGGTCCAAAGGTGCTGAAACTTCATCTTCTCAAAATGAAAATTATGTGGACATACTGACAAACATGGAAGTTGTTTGTAACCTTGTCAAGGCACCAAAATGTATTAACTATTACATAATTTAATTACAGAAATAATGATGACTTGAGTAAGACGGGGTTTCAAATGTATTAATTCTCAACTTCATAGAGATTAATGAAAGTGACGCAAAAAAAAAAAAAAAAAAAAAAAAATGCATGTAACATGAATGCACGCAACCACGTAGCCTAAAGTTTTGTTTCTTTGGCTGGGACCTGAACAGATGCACAAAGAACAGGGTTAAAATTACAGATATCAGTAGGCTACTGATCTATAAACCTATCTAAATATGAACAGATCATCTAACCAGATAGAGATACAGATTCTAGGCACTGTGTTGCCTTACTGACATTATGCAGCATGCAATTTGTGACTGCCATGTAAACAGATTAGGACTATCTGAACCATCCATTGGAAGAAGGAAGAGAGAGAGAGAGAATCACTCATTGCACACTCTCACTCTAATCTCCTTTGTTAACTATATTTTTTTAACTATGATTATTTATTTTGGCCAGTTGATTTGAGTTTTAAACTGCATGGTCACATTACTCACATATGTCTTCTAAGCAATGTTGGGTAATGTTACTTTTAAAAGTAACTCTTTAGAATATTATGTTACTCCTTAAAAAAGTAACTTAATTAATTAAAAATATATTTTGTTATGGAAAGTAAAGCGTTACTTTAATGTTGCGTTACTTTTTTCTCACAGCCACTTTCTCTTCTGCTATGCTGTGCATTCCATACAAATAAGCCATGCATTCCATACAAGAGACATTACAGGCCATGCAAGCTACTGTACAACACTCATGTCAAAACAACATAGTAAACAAACAGATATTTAGAAAGTAGGTCTTCACGTCATATTTATAATAAAGAATCAATAACATCATGAATATGCATGATTAATTTTTCCATCAACATGGCAGCCAATATGAATAATGAAGAATAAAAGTCCAACACTTGAACCTGCATCATATATGTCATCATGTGCTGTGCCCATCGACAATGTCAGAGTCAACTTAAGATGTTCTTCAGAAGTCAGGATAAAATTCAGTGGGGAATGCCAGTCTAACATGTTCAGGGAATAAGTCTGATAAATAAATAAATATTTTTCACTTAAGTCATCTCAGTGCACGCTTGTTTTGAGTTGATCCACGGTGAGTACAGACGCCACAAGGTGCATTTTGATACAACTTGAATGGAATCGTTTTTAATGCTACCAAAATGTCATAAAAATGGTTTGTTTCATGAATCAAATTACTTGTTTATTATAAAACAAAAATGTGGAATATTTTTAGAAACTAAGACATTTTCTCTGCATACACAATCGATGTAGAACGTTGATTGGAGTCACTGATCCAGAGTCAGCTTTTCTCATCCCATTTTCCCAGTTACGGAGAGCTGTAAAACGGAGCAGTTCAGCTGCATACGTCAGTGAATTAAGCGAGTATTTCACCCTGTGTATGATAAAGTGGCCAGTGGAAGACTAGTCTTATAATCCCTCTGCCTAAACGCCTCTACTGATTTTTTTAATGCAGTGTGTATTAACACATGAATCAACCGCATTTCACTCAACCAAATGTTGACCTCATATTACTCTATAACACGAAATGCGCATGCACGTTAGCGAGTTGATTGACAGGCGATGTCTGTATCTAAAAGGTGATTGGCTCTTTTACCTGCAAGGTGGGACTTCCTTTCTACATCCATTGACTGTTGGGTGCTAGAGCTTCTTGGTTGGGCATTCCAATTTATCTCATTCATTTAAAAAGAAGTGACTCATCTCTGCTAACTAGTCTCTGGCCTCAAACTCTATAGAGCTACAATGACAATCATGCACTACGTCTCCTCCCCGAAGTTTGCACACTGTTACTCCTGATTTCTCGCAATACAGGGACAGTAGAGGTGTACAAAAGCAAAGCGTTACTGTATTTAAAAAGTGACTCAGATATTATGGTCTAGGGCCTGGGTAGCTCAGTGAGTATTGATGCTCACTGTTCGAGTTCGAATCCAGGGCATTCTGAGTGAATCCAGCCAGGTCTCCTAAGCAACCAAATTGGCCTGGTTGCTAGGGAGGGTAGAGTCACATGGGGTAACCTCCTCGTGGTCGCGATTAGGGGTTCTCGCTCTCAATGGGGCGCATGGTAAATTATGCGTGGATCGCGGAGAGTAGCATGAGCCTCCAGTGCTGTGAGTGTCCGCGGTGTCATACACAGCGAGCCACGTGATAAGATGCGTGGATTGACTGTCTCAGAAGCAGAGGCAACTGGGTCTTGTCCTCCGCCACCCGGATTGAGGTGAGTAACCACGCCACCACGAGGACCTACTAAGTAGTGGGAATTGGGCATTGCAAATTGGGAGAAAAGGGGATAAAATATATATATATATAGAGAGAGAGAGAGAGAGAGAGAGAGAGATATTATGGTCTAAAATAAAAAATATTGTGTTACTTTACTCGTTACTCGAAAAAGTAATATGATTACGTAATGCGCATTACTTTTATCACGTTACCCCCAACACTGCTTCTAAGTAATTCTGCTTAATAAGAACATATCATCTGTCTATTGCCATTACAATTAGACTTATCAAGAAAGCCAAAAAAACGTTATACTGCATTATGTGTCATATAAATTTTGATCTATATTTAGACCTAATTAAGACCTATCATGTCGCATGCACAGACTGCGGAGATTGCCTTGTGATTTCAATGCGAATTTTTCAGCACTTTTTTTATCCTCTGAAACCGTGTACAATGGCTTTCCGATTATCAAAATATATTAATCTAATTTATTAAATGTCCCTTTGGATCTGATCAGCTGTGAAAGATGCGAGAACAATAGGTTACGTGTTGCACTTAATGGACTTAAGAGCGGTTCATAGCACTAGTTACTTTACTAGCATTTTTACGTGCTACTTAGATGATGCTTTTAGGAAACGTGATGTAGTAAGTACAATTTAAGTGCTACTAACGTTCAACTTAGAGCTTCGGAAAAACCCAGCCCAAGTATCACCCACTCCGGGCGGGACTGCGCGAACATCAGTCTGATGCTTTCACCTGCATAAATTCAATTCCTACATAACCGCTGCAGTGTCCGGATCCCAATAATAACTTCGTACTGATGTGCCAAAAGATGAAAAAGGATTTCTTTGTTGCTAAATCCTAAACTAAAGGGATTTAACTAAATCATCCACATCCATTTCTTGCATTGATGAAGCTGCAGTAGTTCTACTGTTGTGATAATGACGCATTGTTTCTCGTAATTTTGACTTTATTCTCAAAATATTATGACTTTAATGTAATCATTTTGACTTTATTCTCAAAATATTATGAATTTATTCTCGAAATCTTAGATTTATTTTTCCCCATGGCACTAAAATGCCGTCGTACAAAGCAAAGAGAATGTGACCAAAAAATTTGCATGAAGGAGAGAGGAGATATTTTAGGCTATATAAATTATTAGATGTAATCTGATTTCTAGTCTTGTCTAGTCTATTCTGTTTTATGTCTTGCAAACAAACTTACTGTAAATTTCTTGTAGAGTTCATAAGTAAGCAGAGGGTTGGGCAGCTCTCTGAAGTACAGCTTACATAAAGAGCCAACACAGTGGATATCCTGAAGATACACTTCTTTAGTGAGGTCAGGACAGACCTCGGAGCAAAACTCCTGTCTGAATGTACACAGAGAATGTCATATACAGTGGGGTTCAAATGTCTGTATTGAAAATCTGGGATTAAAAACCTTTTTACAAATAAATTTAAACTGAAAACTAAGAAAAACTAGACTATAGTGTAAAACGATTACAAAATATTTAAGATTCTGCACAATTTCTAGGTCACTAAATATGTAAATTTGTGAAGTTGACCAACTCCTTATTAGATAGGGTCAGATTGCCTTGCTTCTATTAAAGCATACAAGATGCTCATTGAAACATTCTCAAAACATGAGTGGATAGCATGCATCATCAGGTTTTGATAAATTTGGAGTCCATGCCGGCTCCAGTGTATGTTGTAATTAAAGCAAAAGGGGGACATACAAAATACTAAGAAATTCTAAGGTTCCTACTGTATCATTACCCACAAATAATTGATTATATTAATGCTGTAAGCAATGCTTTACCAAACAAATTCAAGTAATATATAAAATAATTTCCACCATGCAACAAAACTGACAGTATGAAGTAGTGAGTCTAGTAATTTGCCAACCTGAGTCTCTGAATGTTAGAGGTGATTCCTGAGAGTCTGTAGATTCCATCCACAATCCCATGTTCCTCTATGAACTCTGCACAAGTTTTCAGAACCTGAGGAACTGGACAAATAACAGGACAAATTCTCAAAGTAATTCAGATATAGCACACAACCAAAGGCTTAATTTATCAAAGGAATTGTTCACCCAAAATTGAAAACTATGTCACTATTTACTCACCCTCATACCATTACAAACCTGTATGACTTTCTTAATTCTGTGGAATACAAAATAAGATATTTTGAAAATTTTCACACTGATCATTTCCATACAATGAAAGAGTATAGTGGCCAGGACTGTCAAGTTACAAAAAGGACAAATAAGTACCATAAAAGTATTATAAAATAGTCCAAGTCTTCTGAAGCCATCCAATAACATGTGAGGAACAGACCAAAATTGAAGTCGTTATTTACTCAAAACCTTGGCCTCCACCGTAACTATCAAATATCACTTGCACTTCCACATATTTAGACTCAATCAGGCAAGAGACACACAAGAACCAGAAATATCTTTGACATCAAACCATGCCACAAGGCATTTTCACAAAGCAAGTTCTAATAGAAACATGAATAAGATAAGATTTGAGAGTTAAGGCCAAAGAATACTTCGGTTGACCGCGCTGCTGATCGGAACGCACACAGTATGCGTGACACAAATTTCATCATCAGCACAGTCAGCGCGTACTGTCCACAAACGGCCCAGATTCTCTCAATACGTGGACAGTCCTCATCTGTGCCCATCGTCTGCGCATGCAGCTGTCATAGACTGTAATAAAAAAGTATCACAAAGCAGTCGTAGTGTGCATGCGTTGAACGCGCGTTAGCTCGCGGTTTAAAAAGGATACTTTGAAAGGCAACGTGGTCGACCAGGCATGATCCGATACAGAGCGCAGAAAAAATAATTATACCTGGGCATTTATGGTGGAGGGAAGGGATTTTCAGTAAATAACTTATTAAATTTCAGTCTGTGCCTCACACAAAGCTATTGTTTGACCTTAGAGGACTTATAATACAGGCCTAGCACACAAGTTGTGTAGCTGAGACCAAGTGGCACAGCAAGGAGCTAGTGCGATTTTAGATGTTGAGTTGGGCTGGCTGTGTTGGTTAGAATACCGAAGCAAGAGAAGGAATAACATAGACCAGGTTTATTGATACAAACATGTTTATAGGCAGTATTTCCATAACATGTGGAGTCAGGCTGAATCTGAGTACATAACTGAATGATCTTCAATCCAATGCTAAATGTTGGTGCAGATCTCTTTGTCCTGAGTCTCTTTATGTTATGTCATATGGATGAGCATGTATATTTGTAGATGATGGTATGGTTTTCTCTCTAGACGCACACAACTCTAAACACTCCAAGAGAACATAATGACAGTGACAGGGCAAAGAGATCCTGATCGCTCTAACTGAACACCCAGCACAGCCGTCAGTCACAAAAAA
The DNA here is from genome assembly GCF_019703515.2 of Myxocyprinus asiaticus. Classification (NCBI taxonomy): domain Eukaryota; kingdom Metazoa; phylum Chordata; class Actinopteri; order Cypriniformes; family Catostomidae; genus Myxocyprinus; species Myxocyprinus asiaticus. The sequence continues at coordinate 7,540,213 of NC_059347.1, forward strand.
CTCAATGCGCAGAGCGCTCTCAAGTACTTCTTCCAACACAGAGCTCACTGTCACTGCTCACTGTGTAAAAAATAGTCAGCTGGACTGTGCGAAACTGGTCTACACCAGTCTGCCAGAGTTTCTCAACATTGTTCATTAGCTCTGTTGTCTGCGTTTAAACAGTCATTAGGGGAATTGACGTGGGCCTGACATCCACTGGATGAAGTCAGCTGGACCCAACAGCTGGGAGTTTTCCAACTGCCAGTCCACCTGGAGAGCCAAACCTTACTGGCTTGATAGGGGTAAGTAGGTGAGGGTGATCAGCCCCTATCAGCATCAGTGGCTTAACCTGCTCAGATAGCTAGAGAAGGAGGGACACCAGGTGTCAGTAACTTCTCTGCAAACTGGCGAGCGGATACAAGTGAATGAATGAATGAACATTACATTTACATAGCGCTTTTCTGACACTACACTCAAAGCACTTTACACAGTGAACAGGGGACTCTTCTCAACCACCACCAGTGCGCAGCAACCACCTGGATGATGCGACGGCAGCCTTGGTGCGCCAGTACGCTCACCACACACCATCTATTGGTGGAGAGGAGAGAGTAGAGTTACTGAGCCAATTCACGTATGGGGATTATTAGCAGGCCATGATTTATTAGGGCCAGTGGGGTAATTTGGCCAGGATACTGGGGTTACACCCTTACTCTATTCGAGAAGTGTCCTGGGATTTCATGGGAATTCATGATCTTGAAAAAAGAATGGGTGTAATTTGATGTTATCGCAAATTTTTGCTGTTAATTTTAAATATTTGAAAATATTTTGTGTGAATTCACCTCCAAAAAATTCAGGTTGTGAAATTGAAGTTTTTATTATTCAAGTGGTGGATTTCAGGTTGTGAAATTCAGGTCTCAACGTTCAGGTTGTTGAATACGGGTTGAAAAATTCAGGTGGTAAAATCTGAGGATGACATCCGGGAATGCAAGGAAGAGCAAGATACCTGTTAGGTGAAGGATCCACCTAACCAGTGCTCCAGTTCCAGTTCCAGTGCTTTGCGATTGTCCAAGAGAGAGATGGATTACATCGACGCTCGTTTGCTTTTCCTGGTGAATTTTGCCACCTGAAGTTTTCAACCCGTATTCAACAACCTGAATTTTTGAACAAAATTTTTTAAGATATTTCAAATTAATAGCAAATATTTTTGATGACATCAAATTACATCCAGTCATTTTTCAAGATCATGAATTTGGAGTTTTTTTCAAATTCAAGTTCTGGTGATATAAAAATGACACCATACTGCCCCTTCCTGTATGTTTTGGCAATCTGCGAGCAGCACACAGTGCTGTGTGCAGAGACAGCTAATGTTGGGTGCTACATCTTCGTTCAGATTCACGTATGGCACTTGTTGTCCGTTCCACTCTGTATAAAGGCCAAGTTAATGAAACCCAAGGTAAGATGTGCCCCTTTGCCTTATATACACTCTCAAATAATAATAATAATAATAATAATAATAAAATAAAATTACATGGTCACTGGGTTGGTACCCTCAAGGGGACCTTTTCTGTACCTCTAGTTAAGATTGGCACATTGACGATCCTTGCTGTAATCTTAACTTGTTTTTGGTACATAATTGTACCCTAAGGACCTATTGTGTGCCTTTAGAGATACATTTATATGTTTTGTTCCTCTGGGAACAAAACGCATACCTTTTTGCCTTCTCAAGAGTACAAATATGTACCCAAAACAAGGGTACCTCCCCAGTGAAATTCTTGTACCTTAAATAGTACCTTTTTTTCTGAGAGAGTAGTCTACATACATTAATATTTGATGTATATTTTGTTTTCATTTTAACATGCCTACACGCTTATGTCACGTAAGAGGAACTCGATCCTCTCAAGAACATGCATTAGAAAGCGGCCAGAAGTAAACAATTATAGTGAAGGACTTAAATGCTGATATGTTTCTCACCCTAAGCCATCAAATAACTTTAGAAGACATTAATTTAACCACTGGAGTCATATGGACTACCTTTTTACTATGACAGTCTCAGTTTTTGGAGCTTTAAAGTGCTGATCACCATTCACTTTTGTTGTGAGGACCTACAGAGCTGAGATATTCTTCTAGTCAAGTCAAGCTCTTTATTGTCATTGTGCAAGTACAACAAAATTATTGTCTTCCACTGGTTGTTGCATACATTTAGAAAAGAGAGTAGAGATAATAATAAAAAAATAAAAAAACAGGGATCTAAGAAATACAACTTTTTTTTTTTTTTTTTTTTGTGTTCAGCAGACGAAAGAAAGTCAGACATCTGGGTGAGTAAATGATGAGAGTGTTTTCATTTTTGGTTGAACTATACCTTTAACTACCCAGAAACTAAAAAGAAAACCTACAAATACTGGAGATTTGTGGAGCAGTTTATTCCAAATATTTTCCATGTTTGCTACAATTCTTTACAATTTGGTCTAAATGCAAATACTATACTGAGTATTATACATTGTTACAAAATGTATAAGGAATATATTTACTAATGTATATGTTCATTGTATAGTAAACTTATCTACATAACTGTTCCCTCTTTAGATGGCGTGTTTCATGTTGACTACAGCACTGTCATCCCATTCTTCCATTATCCTGTCAGGCAGTTTATTGTGGGGAAGGTGGTCCAGGGCAGGAAGTTAAAAATGGTTTGTTTGTTTCAGAGGAAACCTGACACACCCAGGCCTTGCAGCTGGTATTACTTATGACACTTCCTCTGATTCTAAAAGGCCTTTGGAAAGTTCCCACCCAACTTCATCACTTCCTAAACATACCTTCATGATAGTTTAAGTCTTGTAATCTTTTGATTTGTTAATATTATATTATATTGAAAGTAAACGGAACATTATCATTATGGGCTACATTTTCCATTTTCCTCTGATTATTTATTTATCTTTTATAGTAATACACTAATAATCTTTAAGCAAATCACAGTAAAATTAATTTTATAACCTTGATTTTACTGTACTAAAAACAGCTTTACTTGTCAGCTATTAGGATTAAAATTGAGGAAATGAATCACTTGGTCACTCATTCTTTATCCTTAAGAGAAATTACACACAAAGATGTAAGAAAAGTGTATTATGATGTTATATTTGTTATGATGTTTATATGTGTTTTTACTTGCTTTATCTGTTTTTTATTTTTTAATTTGCAGAAATGTTGAAGACATTAAGGCCAAAGTATTACTAAAGTGACAGCAAACATTTTTTTTTATTGTTCTATGAAATTCCTTCTAAATATAATTACCTGTTGCTTTTTCTGCTTTCAATGGAATTTCTGGACCAAAAGTGAAATTTTACTATGAGTACCATAATATACAGTATATCTTGTGTTTTGTTATTATTATTATTGCATGAAATGTATACATTTTATTTATTTATTTATTGGTTATTTTACTGGTTATGCAGTTTTTTAATTTAATTATATTAGTGTAATAGTTTTTTTCTGCCTTTTTTGATAGCAACAGTTTAGAGAGAATAGGAAATGATGGAAACAAGAGAGGAGGAATGGGATCTGGAAATGATGTGAGCCAATCTTGAACTTGCATCGCCCACATGCTGAATATATCAAAGCTTTGTACTAACCACTAGGCTACAGATCTAATCTTATTCTGCCAAAAGTAATTTTAGAGTTGAGATTTCAGCTACGTTTTGCTTTTGAAACATTTGATATCACCCTAATCCGGAACTTGTTTGAAACTTTGACTCTATTCTTCCAAAGATACCAACTCAAAGACTTTGTAGTACACTTCTTGCTTGGTAGATGTGGACAGGTCAATACAGAGTAGGGTATATACAGTATAAGCTTAAGACTTATGCTATATAACTGAATATTGAATATTGCACATAAATTACCAAGCACTTTACTGGGTCATTATCAGTGTTAAACAGAACTCTCTCTCTCTCTCTCTCTCTCTCTCTCTCTCTCTATATATATATATATATATACACACACACACAATACAGTACAATATTACATCAGTACACCTACTTTTGCTTCAAGGTAAATTAATGTTACTAACTTAAGTTTATTAATTTAACATTAATTTATTTACATATTGATTCAGATCATAGTAGAGGTGACTGTAGCTAAATAGTTCACAGTACTATAGTGAGTATGCTATAGAAATGTTATGAACAGTTCTGTTCATTTAAAATAATCTTACACTTTGCCAGAATTCATTCCCGCCTATGTAAGAATAATGTCCACTTAATTTTTACCACTTAACTGAAAACCGCAGAGTTCACGGAAATCTCTCATTCATGCATACTCATGGGACGTTCTGTAAAGCTCGTCAGTTCAGCTTAGTGTAGGGGCAGTTGTGTTTTGGTGAATCATGTTTCAGTTATCATCATGTATTTTGTCATATACTGTATATTGTATATTGTGTTGTATCCAGCACTAACCAGCATAAACCAGCCAGGGCAAGCATGGAAATTTGTGGTGGTGTAAGGAGGACATGCCAAAGGGGTAATGCTTTCACCATATCACTGCTTTAAGGGGATCTCTACAACTCAGCATGATTGTTGTAATGCTAGATTATACTTCAGACATTTCTACCAAACATAAATCCACTTTAAGAACAGATTATGATCTAGAATTATTCTTTTAACAACTCAAACATAACATTAAACCCCATTTACAAACCATTTTACAGTGACATATTTCCAAGTGAAAAAGGATGTTCATCAATCAGAAAATGTAGAGCAGGTCTTTATTTATTTCCATCGGGAATTGATTGGATTGGAAATTTTTATACCAGAATTAAGCCAGATCTGAATGTGAATTTGCTAAAACAAGTCCTAAAGTCAGTGAAAAAGGAAAGTTGTCTATAGAGAAAGAGCAGATTATTACATTTTGATAAAAGATTTCAATAACACAATTTTCCCAAAAGAATTACAGCAAATAGCATTGAGGCAGTTTCAAATGTTTTGAAATCAAAATATGGAGAAATCATAGGGCCCTATAAAGGCTTCTTGGCTGTTTTGTAATGAACAGGGAATGAAAACAAATAGTTGTTCTTTTTAGCTAGTTCTGAGCAGAAACTGTATATTTTGTTCCAGTTCTGGCCTTTTGCTGCAAACTTTCAAACTGTAACCAGTTAGAACAAAATTAAGGAACAAATAAAAACATTTTTTTTTTTAAATGACATTACCCTGTGATAAGGGTGGGTGATATACCAGTTGTGTTACCAGATCTCTCAAGAAAAAAAGGACCTGATCTGGAAAAACAATCTCAAAATAAGTGACTTGCCTCAACCAAAATAAGTGAAATTATCAGCATCATAACAAGCATAGTATACAATAGCCTGTGTGTATATATATATATATATAAAGCATATTTTCAATAAATGTATTCTCTCCTGCATGCATGCACACACTGCTTGCGCATGTTTGGACTACACATCATCTTATATGTGCCAAATTATTTTATTTTAAACATTTAATAATTATTTAATAATTTTATTTTAAGTATTAGTTTTAATTACAGATCTGCTTCTTGGTCAGAGCTCAGCAGCATCAGTTGAAAGGAAAAACTTCATTCCTTTTTGTTCCTTGGAACGTTTTCAGACCCTGGTTATGAATACATAAACAAATAAATAATTGATATGATTTGTCATCATTATTAATCATGAATCATGATAAATCTTGTTTAACAATAAAATGTCTATAAATCATTGGATATTTCTCTTAGTTAAAAGGTCAAAAGAGAACACCTTAAAGTGTGTTGTTTAGCCTAACTTAGAAAACTAATTATTTTACTGTTGTTGTTGTTTTGAGTAACAATCTCTTCAAAGAATTTACAGTAATTCTGACTGCCAAGATGAACAAAACATGTGAGCATACAGGCTCTAAAACAAAAGACCATTTCACAATTACAGGCTTCACAATTACAGCTTTTTCCTATAAAAAAAACCCAAAAATTGAGTTACAGTGAGGTACTTACAATGGAAGTGAATGGGGGCAATTTTTGGAGGGTTTAAAGTCAGAAATGTGAAACGTAAAATTTTATAAAAGCACACATAATTTATAGTAAACTAGTGTATTATTCGAGCTGTAAAGTTGTTTAAATCGTTGTTTTGCGGCAGACTACTAAATTACAGAGATTACAGGATTAAAGGCGCTTTGTCGTCATGGCAACGAAGTTGAAAAATTGGAAATAACTTTACACAGAAAGAGTTAGTAAGTGATTTTATCACACTAAAATCATGTCACCATGCATATTGTTTACATGTTGTGGCTATACTTTTGAAACAGTGTGTATTTTAACGTTTACTGTTTGGTCCTATTGACTCCCATCGTAAGTGCCTCACTATAACCAAGATGTTTTTTGTTGTTGTTTTTTTTCTCTTGAGAGATCTGGTTACACTGCAACTAGTATATCACTCACCCTTAGCACAGAGTAATGTCATTTTTAAGAAGAACATTATTAATCGTTCTTAAATTTCAATCTAACCGGTTACCAATTGGAAAGGTTGCAGCAGAAGGCCGGAACTGGAACGAAAAATACAGTTTCTGCTCAGAACGAACCAAAATGAAAAACATTTTGTTTTCAGTCCCTGTTCATAACAAACCATCAAAGAAGCCTTTGTAGGGTCCTATGACTTCTGCGAAGTAGAAAAAAAAAAAGACATTTAAAACTGCGATCTGCTGTAATTCTTTAGGAAAACCTGTGTTGTTGAAATATTTTATCAAAATTTAATAATTTGCTCTTTCTCTAAAACAACTTTACTTTTTCACTGACATCAGGCTCTACAAACTACTGGATAATGTTAACCAATAGCCAAAAAGCTATTTAGGACTTGAAAATTATAGGATAATGAAATTTCATAAACAGTAAGTTGCCATTTAACAGAAGCAGTGTTTTAAATCTAGCCTCCTCCTTTTCCGCATCCTCTTCCTCTCAACATTTCCTTTGCTCTTTATTTTCTTTTAAAGCTCTGTGTTTTATTTCTTTGGTCAATCAAAGCTGGTCACAACCAGCCAGGCTAGAATCGTATTGGGATTTATTTTCGAAACACCCTACATTTCAGCTCGAGGATTCACTTTGAAAACAGTATCTTCTGTTTCAATAAGAAAATGAGCGAAATTGGGTGTTGGTTTATTTCATGTAGCTAATGTTTATGTAGAGGCCCAGGCTGGTGCGCTAGTGTGGGTTTATAATAAAATAAACTTATTATGACTGTTGGGGCTTTGAAGAAAGGGCAGCCTGTTATAGGAAAGAGTGTGGAAAGAGGAATTTACCGTCTTGTCCTGAATTCTGCAGATGTGCAGTCAAGTCACAGCCGAATGCATTTTCAGTTCCTTTCCTTTTGGACTTCAGCTTGGCAGCCTTATTCTTCATCAGACTTCAGTTATCCAGATCAGTGCAAATACACCTTAGAATCAACCATTGGCCCCACGGCACATGGGATGGGAAGGGGGAAGTTTTGATCAGAAATGTACAAAAAAGAAAAACCCCAAATCATGAAGTCCACAGTGTCAAACAAAAGAATCATCCACTCACATCTTGACTGAGGCACCAAAAGAGCTGGTGTGGGAGAAGAATTCTGGAGCTCGGTACACGCCCAACGTCACTTCATCATCAGGGTTTCTCCTCCCTCTTGCCCTTGTACAGACCGAGAAATGAGACGAGTAGAATCTGAGAGGAAAGTTACAACACAATGCTTGCCCAGAGAGCAAATGTATCTCTGGAAGCTTAGCAGAAATGCGGCTCAAATGAGATGATTTCCTGTTGTTTTCCCTTTTCCACTTCCTTTCTTACTGTTTTCCACTCCTCTTCATATTCCAACCATTCTCAGATGCCTTTCTGTGAGAATGTATCCAGTCTCTGTCTGTCTGTCTGTCTATCTATCTGTTTTTCAGTCCATGTTCAGGAGGTCAACAGGGTGGTGTTGAGAGGAGGCTTGAAATGTCAGAACTTTTTGCAAAAGGGAGGGCAGAGAAGCGAGGGGAGGGGAGAGCTTTTCCTCCTCCGGTTCGGACATTACTGAACCCCTTTACCCAACCCCCCACTCAGCTTTCTCTCTTCCTCCCTCTTTTTTTCCCTTTTTTGTAGTCATGGCTTCAACAGGAAATCTGCTCTCTGCCTTCCAGAATGCTTCCAGAATACACAATTTCCTTTACAGGGAACCTTGTACGGAGAACAAAAACAGACAAAGAGAAGGAAGTTGAGGAGAGAGAAAGAAAGAGAGAGAGAGAGAGACAGAAACACAGAGAGGGGGCATAAAGTGTTGGAGAACAGTAGAGACCAGATGAGAAGGGGAAAGAAAACATGAATCCCGTTAACTACGGCTTGTTAACCATTTACTTGAACTGTACACACTTTTATGTCACAGGGGTTGATATTTATTAAATGAACAGATTTCAATTTTTTTTTCTTTTTGGTATATATAAGGTCACATTATGGTGTCCACAACAGTGGACAGATGTTTAAAAACTATTTTAAACCCAACATCAATTTAATATGGTGACATAGATTCAATAAGAGATGTATCAAGTAAATCTGGAAAATGTAACATTAACTTCAATTGTCACAGACAGATGTGTAGCCCACTCAAACTCTATTTTGAGGGGGGGAAATGAGAATGATTATATTCTTGTTCTGAGGTAAAAACACAAAAACAACAATGCCACCAACAAGACTGCATCATGTAATTCATGCAACTTTTTGGAAACTTTGTACCATACCTTCATTTATTTTCACGACTTTTTAGCAGAGTTTGGTGAGTTACTCAAAGTAATCCACTACAAATTAGCAATAATTTTTTCTAAAAATTGTAATCAGATTACTTTACTGATCCCTTCATTTACTTCTAGGTTATTTTCTAAAACACTTTTTCGCTCAATGATAAAGCAATATCACACGTGCAAGAGTGCTGTATGGACCTACGTGCTGATTTAGGGCCATACCGCATGACTGCGAGTGTGATATTGCTTTATACAACAGTTCAAAAAACAAGTAAATAAAAAAATTAGGAAAAACTAAGGACTGTCACAAAAAAAAAAAAAAAAAAAAAAAAAAAAAAACACATTTAGAACTAGTAACAACGGCTTGGGCTGCTTCTAACAAGTCATTGGAGAAACAAGGATGTGTGTGTGTGGTGTTTGAGAGAAAGAAAGAGAGCAAGAGAGAGAAAGAGAGAGAGAGAGAGAGAGAGAGAGAGAGAGCGAGAGAGAGAGAGAGAGAGCAATTGAGCTTGTGCGATTACCTGCGTCTGTTGTGAGATTTGCGATTCCCAAGCAGTAGTGTAGTGTTAGTCAGCTTGCTGAAAATAATATAATTCTGGTCCAATACATCATATTTTCTCTTGGTAAAAATAGCCATCCGAGCCGATGCGCAAGAGTCATTCACTATAGAAACCGTTCTGTCCTCCGCCATGTTGAATATTAACATCTTCTTCCAGTGCAGAAACTCTGGTAAAAGGTATGCGCATTGACTATGTGTTTGATTACTCCATCTGTTGTGTCTCTCAGCTGTGATAAGCCTTAATGCTGAAGCTGTTAGTTTAACTATATTTTCTAGGTGTAGTAGTGTAGTAGTAGTCCAAGTGATCATGGGGAAGGAGACAATGCAGATGACTTCAAAGAAACCGCTCACTGACTGATGTGCACTGACTTAATGCACGTCAAACTTAACTGGCTCATAACACATAAAAAAAAGTCTGTTGTCGCCACCTGCTGGCTAAAATCTTTAATCTCACAGTGCTGTTCTTACACTTTAGCTTAGATCAGCATGAATACTCGGCGAGTGATACAAACAGTGAAGCCTCCAAGTGCTGATGTCCTGAGAAATCAGTACTCATGAAACGTCTCTCATCGAACCAGATTCGAGGACCAAAACTAACTGTTGTATAGACCATTTCAAGAATGTAAACAAAAACAAGGGAATTAGAAAAGTCCAGACGTATTTCTGGGTCCTTTCATCAAGGACCCAGAAATACTTTTTCAAGGCAAGTCAGTCCACTCGGCGGCCGTTTTTGGAAGGTTCTTTGGCAGTTTGACAGCTATTTTTCTATTTAAACAAGTGGCATGAAAGTGCAGCTCCTATCTACTTGAATGGGGAAAGACTGAAATCTCCAAAACAGTTGGTCAAGATTACGATAAAAGAACATATTTCAGATAAGTAGTAAAATCTGACAACACTGTGAGGCTTCACTCGAACGGTCCGGCTTCCCTGGACCTCGGCACTTGAGGAGAACAGCAGCCCAGCATCCTAGCCTGGTGGCCGCAACGCGTGCTACAAATCGCACCGGGGTTCCGGGGTGCGGGTCTGGCGATGCATCTAACTCGCACCGGACCCCCCTCACTCTGTTCCTGGACCTGGAAAGACGCCAGCAAGTAGAAACTGGTCTCCCGAGGAGAGGCATGCTCGGTATTTAAAGGCAGCAGTGATGAGGCTCTTCATTGGGATCATGTGAGCACAGGAAACGATGATCCACAGGAAGGGCATATAATTCCGTCACAACTGGTATAATAAATTGTGTTTCTTTACCTCAGATTATGTTATAAACGCAATTATACCATCTTGTATAGCTAATGCGCATGCATGTTCTCAAGTTGATTGACAGGCAATTTCTGTATCTAAAAGGTGACTGGCTATTTTACCTGTAAGGTGGGTTGACCGTTGGCTGCCATTGGGCGTTCCAATTTCTCCCATTCGTTTTAATAGAAGTGGCCCGTCTCTGCTAAATAGTCTCTGTTTTGACAAGCAGGAAATGTTCATGGAACAATAACGTCACTTGACGTCACCAACGAACAGTCCTTGAAATGGTCTATACATTTTTTTTTAAATCTATTTTTTCTGCTTGTTCATTGTCGCACACAAGACATACAACACCACAAGTTTCTCCATTACAATGACTTATTAGTGACTTTTTAGCAGTCAGGTAAATGCAAACGGACATATATTTGGACATAATTCATGTTTTAAATCTATTCTACATTAACAAAAAAACAATTAATATTAGAAATATGTGTAACCCTAGCATTGCACTTAAATATAATTAAACTGTAATCGGATTACAAGAAATTAAAAATGTAATGCGTTATACTACCTTTTTGACAAAGTAATTTGAGTACAGTAACTAATTAATTTGTAATAGGATTCCCCAACACTGCTTTTCAAATGCCATTAATGTGTACATTTTATTGTTTGACCCAGTCCAAGACCCAGAATTTCAGTCTTAAAATAGGAAAAGTCATCATGAAAATATGAATAGTCTTTTTAAAACTATGATAATATAAACATAGAGTGAAATAAACAATTTAAATGTTATTGTGTAAAAATAATTAAACATTTTCTACACTTATTATGACTGTCCCTCAGTTGTGGCATCATTTCCACCAAGACCAACAATTTTTTCACTGAAAAGTTTTTGAGAAGTGTACAACAGTGTCAGTAAAGAGCATGCTTGATATGAAATATGATATAATGTGATGTGGGAAAAAAAAAAATGTGAATAAAATCAAGGTAAATATCACTTGTAAACAGAATATTTTTTATATCTATTCAAGATAATTGTGTGAAATTTTGTTAAATATACTTATTTGGCTAAAGTAATGTGAACTTTATTATTTAAGTTGTTAACTAGTGTAACAGTATAAGGATGGACAAGGAGGAGGTGGGAACCGGCTGAACAGTCGATGTAAAATTTTATGATATAAATTAACTTAACAACATAAAACATAAATGAACAGACACATGCAGCGCGGCCACGTGCATCTCTCTCTCAAACTGGCGCCCCCGACTCACCTCTATCCCCCTCCCGGCTGATTAGCCTGATTCAGGGCTGGCCGTGTGCCCCACCCTCCTCCTCTTCACAACTAGTTACAAGTAAACTTAACTCATCTGTGATTAAAGTATCATTGTTTTTATTTAATTATTTAAATTGAGATAAAGAAGATGATAGAGAAGATGGTGTTGGCGGACACTGAGTGTGTGTGAAACCAGCAAAAATATAATTGTCTAGTAGCCTTTTTTTTTTTTTATGCTGCACTTTATACCTAGTGAGACTTAATTTAAAAAGAAACTTTCAAACCAAGTAGCTTCCTATTGGTCAACACGGCAATTTTGCCTGTAAAAGTTCCCCAAACTTGAACTCAAGGCGAAATCTGCACGAGGAAATGCTTTACCACTGGAAGTCCATTGCGCAAAATTCACAATCGTGTGGATTTCTGTTGAGATGACTGTATTTCACCCGCAGAATTTTGCAGCGTGAAGGTATGTGTTACCGCTCCTTTAACCTCATGCGACCCTGCGTCCTTCTGCGTGGACATTGTGTTTTGGCCTCGCTATTCACAACGCATAATTTTAATTAATTTAAACCGACTGATCTCAGTTCAGAAGGCTCTTCTAGGCTGTCAGTAAAGGGTTAAAATGTAGACATACGGGGTCATGTGAAAAAACAACATGGCGGCGAACATAGCAGACTTTGTCTTTGGGAGAAACGGCAACAAAATTACATCTGGTAAGAAACCTCATTTTTACATTGAAACCTGTTTGAATCAAAAGATTAGTCTCTAGTTTCATCCAATATGCCATTTTTAATTTTTTTTATTTGAGCGATTTATCGTGAAACAGCACACTGTTAAACACAATGACCACAATAGTGGACAATAGCGCTAGTTTTTCCATTAGAAACCCTATATTTACTGTGCAATTTCACATCACTTTGAGAGGTTTTATATGGAGTTAGGATGAAAATAAGGTGCATTTCAAACTGTTCTGAGACCAGTACAGACAGACAGCACACTGGAGGTTAGGTCATTCACTAAATAGAGAGCAAGGGGACATCCCATAGCTTTCAATGCAGCCAAGTGCATTCACTCCTAAAATCCGACCAAAAGTTCAGTTTCAGGCTGCAGATGATGTTTGCACCACTCAACATGTTGAGCAGGCATGGGACAATGATCAGATAGATAGATTTATAATGTATAATTTTATTTTAACATGGTTGGCAGTGATTGGATGATGTTGGCCATTACTTTGAATCAGAATTAATTATGCTAAGTTCTGACTGGTAAAATGCTTCAACATTTGCTATCACTTGTTTGTTTGACAGTGCAAAGAGAGAACACTGAGATTGTCTTGACAAAGTAGAAAAAAAAACCCATTGTAACATAAGTCAAATCAAGTCAAATAACTTTCATTTGTGTATTTCCCAATACACATTGTTCCAAAGCAGCTTTACAGAAAATTAGCTGTAATATCTGTAATTCTCAACAACATAAATAACCAAAACTCCTGGACACATGATAAACAATTTGATAAAACAAAAATCTGACTTTTTTTTATAGCTTGGTATTAGTTAAAATATGTCCAAATATCCAAATGTCCAAATCAATTTTTAGGAAAACTATTTTCTCGAGAAAATTATTATTATTATTATTATTATGCTTGTTTATTATGTGCTACTAATTACAAATCAAAAAGGGAAAATGCACACAGCAGTCATGCTCGGGTCACAGGAGGTTAAATTTAACAGGCTCCATGTTCACCAGAGGTGACTTCGCACAAATCACAACCATCAACCAGCTACAACAAAACAACAACAACAATAGTCATAAGAATTAAACCGATATAATTTTTTTTAATAACAATTATTATGTTTCTCCATAATTTCCCTTGTCTTGACCAAACATACATCATTTATTCAAGCACAAGGGTTTATTGGTTTTCCACACAATTTTGTACTATATAATTTTGAGTTAGTCGTACTCGAAGCCAGTTTAAAAAACAGAGATATTTGAGTTATTATTCCAAAATGTGACATTTCAAGTACTGTTTAAATAGGACCATTTGATTGTTTTTAATTAATGACAACTTTAGGGTTTAGAGAGTGACAGTAACTTAATTAAAACTAGTAAGAATAGTAAAAAATTAAGCTTAAGTTGAGTCATCTATTTTTATTTTATTTTATCTGAGATAACTAAGCAAAACAAAGGAGTCTGCTGTTTTATTCCAAAAAGTGTTATTTCCACCATCACCATTTCCACCGTTTGTTTTGTACTGGAAATGATCTTTGTTTGTTCAGAAAAATACTAAAAGTACAAAGTAGGAAAAAGTACTCAAAGTACACTTCATTTCAAAGCATCTGATCAGAGTTTTATGAGTTCTGAGAGGAAGAGAGACACATGTGAAGCAGAAATCAGTGTGTTAGACAGCAAGGAATAATTTAGCTGTGTTCTAAAAGGAAGGAAATATAAGGGATCTATATGCTGACAAACTTGACCATGCAAGCACTAACCTTGACTTAACAAACACAAAAGGATAGCCATGTATGGAAACATTTATCCTTTACTATGTTAATACAAGCTCAACACCCCCCCCCCCCCAAAGGGACCAAGGGTCACTCAAGAAAATGGTGCTATAACTCTTTAAAATGTAATAACAATGAATGGGGACATGCAAATGGGCAAACATTAAAAAAATAATTCTTTCTTTTTTCACACTAAACAGTCAAATCTGAAATAATGAGACTGTACATAGCACACTAATGGCACCGTTTCTCAAAGACCCACAAAAAGGCCCTGGGGTGCCATTCAGATCTTGAACACATTTATTGCTATTTATTTGTACCTTTATCTGTCCAACAGACAGTAAAAGGATGTTAACCAGAGAATTGGTAGATATAAGGTTGCCCTTTGAGCAGCTTTGTAGCAGAGCATTAATGTAGTGTCTGATTATTAATTCTTGCTACGAATTCAGTTACTAAGCATTGGGAAGAATAAACAGTGCAATATTTTTGGAAGAGAAAAATTTTCTTGGAACAGCTTTTCCCAGCAGCTTCTGAAGTCTTCCTTTAATGTGAGAAAAGGGGATCCTTTCAAATATGATGTTGAAATCAGAGCACTGTTTAGAGTGCAAGAACAGACATGTTTTTGTGTCCAGTCTCCTTATGCAAAAGGGGTTTTCTTCTTATAGAGGAACCATGTCATATGATAGAAGCCAACAAAGGGTGAATTCAATCAGATGTTCATGTCGATCTGTCTCACTCCCTGTAATAATGAATTTTACATACAACCCCAATTCCGAAAAAGTTGGGACAGTATGAAAAATGCTAATAAAAACAAAAAGGAGTGATTTGTAAAATATTCACCATTTGCTATATTGAAAGCACTACAACCACAAATGATCAAATGATATGATGTTTTTTTTAAATGTACAGTAATTTCAAATCTGATGATTGCAACACACTCCAAAACAGTTGGGTCAGTTGAGTGTTTACCACTGTAAAACATCACCATTTCTTCTAATAACACTTATTAAGCATTTAACAAACTGAAGACACAAGTTTGTTAAGTTTAAAAAATGGAATTTTCCCCCCATTCATCCATTATGCAGGTCTTCAGCTGCACAATTGTACGGGGTCTTCGTTGCCGTATTGTGCGCACCATAATGCGACACACATTCTCAATTGGAGATGGTCAGGACTGCAGGCAGACCAATCTAGCACCACCATGCTCTGCTTATTCAGACAGAATGTGGTTTGAAGTTGTCCTGCTGAAAATTCCAGGACGTCCCTGGAAAAGACGGTGCAGGATGGCAGTATATGCTGCTCCAAAATTTTTACATATCTGTCTGCATTAATGGTGCCCTCACAGATGTGCGAGTTACCCATGTAATGGGCACTGACACACCCCTGGCCCATACAGACACTGGCTTTTGGACCTGACGCTGATATCAGCGTGGATGGTCCTTTTCCTCTTTGGCCCGGAGAACACGACGGCTATGTCTTTCAAAAGTTTGAAATGTGGACTCATCAGACCAAAAAACACGGTTCCACTGTTCTACTTTTCATCTAAGATGAGACCGAACCCAGAGAAGTCAGCAGCGCTTCTGGACAGTGTTGATGTATGGCTTCTGCTTTGCATGGTAATGTTTTAACTTGCATCTGTGGATGCAGCGGCGAGTGGTGTTGACTAACAAAGGTTTACTAAAGTTACCCCAGTCCCATGTTCATGATATCCATTACAGATGAATGATGTTTTTTAAGACAGTGATGTCTGAGGGATCAGAGATCACGTGCATTCAGAAGTGGTTTTCGTCTTGCCCTTTACGCACTGAGATTTGACCAGATTCCTTGAATCTTTTAACTATATTGTGCACTGTGGAGTGTGAAATGCCCCAAATCCTTCCAATTTGTATTTGGGTAACATTGTTCTCAAAGTGCTGGATTATTTGCTGAAGCATCTGTTGGCAAATTGACAAGTCTCAGTTGATCCTTGCTCTTGAAGGACTAGGCTCTTTTTGGAGGCTCCCTAGATACAATGACACAGTTGCCTCACCTGTTTAAAATCTCCTGTTTCACATTGCCTTGTTATTTTAACTCGTCAAATTGCCCTTCTCAACTTTTTTGGAGCGTGTTGCAGTTATCTGATTTGAAATTACTATACATTAAAAAAAAAATAAAAAAATGAAATTCACAAGGTAAAACATCATATATTGTGTAGTTGTGGTGCTTTCAATTTAGCAAAGGGTGAATATAATTTACAAATCATTTTTGGTTTTATTAGCATTTTTCAAACTGTCCCAACTTTTTTGGAATTGGGGTTGTAGAATGTTCTAAAATGTCATTATGTGGTGTCCAATAGAAGAACAAAGTAACTTTCTTTCCTTTCTTTTAAATAAAAAAATAAAACATTCTTCCCTTCAACCAAATTTGCAATTCTTCTAAAATTGTAAGCATCTTTCTTTCATTAACAGTCCCATTAAAAAGAGGAGTTTATTTTAACTGAGTTAGCAGGTCATATTCTGTTATGTTTTAGGAAGCGCAGAAATAAAAGAAAAAAGACCTTTCACAAGTCAAAACGGAAGGTGGCAGAGGTAGTTTTGGAACAGAGGGAAATGGTGATATTTTCTCTCTGCACTTTTTTTTCCCTCTGCAAATCAGTCAGCATTATAGCCACAGTTTTTATCCCTGTATGTCCACATGGCAAAGAAGCATTTAGCTCCTTCTGCTGGTGTCTGTGTGTATTAGTGTGGGCAGTGACAGTCACCTATAACATACTGAAGACTCTCCAGGGTTCTTCTTTAAAGGGATAGTTCACACAAAAATAAAAATACTCTCATCATTTATTCATCCTCATACCATCCCAGATGTGTATGACTTTCTTTCTTCTGCTGAACACAAAGATTTTTAGAAGAATATCTCAGCTCTGTAGATCCATACAATGCAAGTGAATGGTGATCAGACATTTGTAGCTCCAAAAATCACATAAAGAAAACATAAAAGAAATCTAAAAACTCCAGTGGTCAAATCAGTATCTTCAGAAGCAATATAATGGGTGTGGGTGAGAAACAGATAAAAATAGAAGTCCTTTTTTTTTTTTTTAAATCTCCACTTTCAATATCACTTTCACATCTGACCGTAACGTGGTGCCTGTTGAGTACAGAGCAGAGATATTTTTCTAAAAATCTTAGTTTTTGTTCAGCTGAAGAAAGTAAGTAAAGGCTCATTTATACTTACTGGGCAAACATGCTTTGCTTAGTTTGCCAACAAATGATGATGAAATGCAGTGACGTTTATGCTCTGCCAATGTGTTCGTTTGGAGATATTTCTTTTGTTCATGCACATCTCTGAAATTCTTGACCTAGGAGAACTCAGCTGGTCGAAGAGCGTTGTTGATTGGTTAAAACTAACCGTGGGTGTGGTTTGGAAGTTTTTTTATTTACAATCACACGTGCCAACTGAGGAGTTGTTACCTAGCTTACTGTCGTTAAAATGGATAACTTTGAAGCCCGTCTCTCAGAGATTGTGAAGAATACTTTTTTACATGATTTGCCACATAAACTCTACAAAGACAGCACGGCCACGACAAATGAGTGGAGAGAGACTGGAGTTTTTAAAAGTGCAAGGAGCCGTGACAAGTTTAATAAAGCAAAGATGTGACACAGCGCTAAAAGCGGTGGTCCATGGAGTATTGGCTTCACTCGTGGCTGGATCAGTACGTTAAACACCCTGACATCACCCTAAACAAACTACATTTGAAACAATGTTGCGAGTTGTATAAACCTTTAAAGGAATATTTCAACCAAAAATGATAATTCTCAGAGCTCGTGTACAATGTGTGAATGTGCACATAGTGTGTGTTTAGTGCTGTGTGCATTTTGGTCTATTTCTCAGCAAAACCTATTGTATTGCTTCAAAAAGCATGGGTTAAACCACTAGAGTCAAATTTCCTGTTTGGAGCTTGGAAGTGTTGGACTCCATTGACTTGAAATGTATGGATGTAAACACATCATTCACCTATGAAAATATCTTCATTTGTGTTCCACAATAGAAAACAAGTCTTATGAGTTTCAGATGGCATGACAGTGAGCACATTTTTGGGTGAGCTATCCCATTAAGTCTGAATTAGAAATTTATATGAATTACATAGCACAAATAGAAGAATGAAAGGGACAACCTTAGCTGACATCTTACAGGTACAAAGTACAGCTTGAAGACATTTTAAGTAGTAAAAGGAACCAGACGAATATTATGTCTTGTGTCATTTATGAATATTAATAATTATGTCTTACCATATATAACATATCATTTTACATTTTATGCATTTGGCAGACACTTTTATCTAAAATAAGTCATTTTACGAACCTATGATCTTGGCGCTGCTAGTTGATCTAAAGGAACTTGAATATCCATATAGTATTCTAAATTCGAAATATTTGATTAATGTAACATTCAATTTAGAGAGCAAATAACAATATTAATGTATTCTACTATTGCAACTACAAAGAAAAATACAAAACCACAAAGATTGTTAACATTTCACGGCTCCAAACAAGTTTATTTTGAGATAGTCCCATTTTATAATAAATACTTTTTAATAAAAGGGATATATAAGTGATCAATCAGCTAAAACTGTGAGTAGTAAATACGCTTAGATCATATGATACATTCATATCCATATGACACAACATATTAGTGTTCAAAAACTATTCTTTGTCGAAACTTTATTAAATCATTTGAACCAGCGAAAAAACTTATTTCAATAGCCAAAACACAATTACAACTAAATGGGTTGGCAATTTCCACAAAAAAGTACAAAATTAAAGAAAAATATTTGTTTGATCATACTCCTTACAATAACGTTTGTCATTGTTGAGCTTGACGAATGCAGTCAACACTACAATTTTTGTAGAGAAAATGGAAAATGAAGTAGAAAGGGCCCACATAAAAGGGTCTTCAGCTGGTTTGATGAAGTGGCCACATTGTGTTGAAATTCAGCTTCTGGAATGAATGCTGTTAATCTAAAATGACTGTATATGCCATATATTGAATTGTATTACAGAGAACAAAAACAATACTTTGAATGACTTCTTGACCAGGACAGTAACCGAAAGCTTGAAGTGTTGAGTTAGAAAGCGTAAAATATAGTTACACTGTGCAGACATTAATACATTCCGCAATATACAGCACAATAAGTTTGAATTTGTAGGGTTTGTAATGACACATTTCATTTGATGACTCTCTAAATGAATTAAACTTTGAAATAAAATGTCATCAGTACCTCCAAACATTCAAAACTTAAACTTTCTATCTTAGCTCGACACATTATGGACCATTTCACATTGCAGGGTTTATGAACTTATAAAACTGAAAGATTATGCCTATAATTTGAAATTAACAGAAATTTATTTTCCCTGATCATATAGTAACACCAACCAATTTTATGAGTGAACAGCCATTATTTCGGAACATTGACCTAAAACTAAAATAACTAACCCATCTCCACCTAAATTTACATTTCAATTAAATTAAACTCAGCTGATTAAAAACTTTTCCCTGTGGCAAATTTAAACGGATTCAGACACCTGCTAAAATATCTACCAGACACTGAATCAATGGCTGAATCAACACCTTAGAACATTCATATAAAACACAGACTTTATAGAAAACACTTGTTGGTGTAACATGAATAAACCCGCGCCGCCTGTACATTTCGCTACTTATAACATAATGACCTGGCAAGCCTTTACAGACATTACTTAAGTGGCAAGACAAAGTATGTGAACCCTTTGTAATTACCAACAATGATGCATAAATTTGTCTTAAAATCTAGTTTGATCTTCATCTGTTACAATAATGAACAAACACAATCTGTTTTAACTAATAACACACAAATTATTGTATTGTTCTTGTACATATTGAATAAATCATTCAAAAATTCACAGTGTAGGTTGGAAAAAAGTATGTGAACCCCTAGGCCAATGACATCAACAAAAGCTAATTAGAGAAAGGGTTACAAAGTTATCTCGAAGAGCTTAGATATTCTTCTGTCCACAGTTAGACAAATTGTCCATAAATGGAGACAGTTTAGTACTGTGGCTACTCTCTCTAGAAGTGGCCGTCAAGCCAAGCCAAGATGACTCAAAGGGCACACCGCAGAATGATAAATGAAGTAAAAAAGAACCCTAGAATGACAGCTAAAGACTTGAAGGAATCATTGGAACTGGTTAACATCTCTGTTTATGAGCTTTCCAACAAAAACTTTGCTGCACACCTGAAGTTTGTCAAAGACCACCTTGACACAATGCTACTGGGAAAATGTTTTGTGGACAGATGAAACTAAGGCTGAATTGTTTGGGAAGAACATGGAGCACTACATATGGCATAAAAAGTGCATAGCATACCAACATGAAAACATAACCCCAGCAGTGAAGTACGTTGGTGGGAGCATCATGATTTAGGGCTGCTTTGCTGCATTGGGGCCTGGACTGCTTGCCAACATAGAGGGAAAAATGAATTCCCAAGTTTATCAAGATATCCTATAGGATAATATCAGGGTGGCTGTGTGCCAGCTGAAGCAGGATAATGACCCTAAACACTGAAGTAATTCCACTCCAGAATGGCTTCCAAACAAGAAAATCGAGTGGCCCAGTCAGAGCCCAGACCTTAACCCAATAGAGATGCTGTGGAATGACTTCAAGAGAGCCATTCACACCAGACATCCTAAGAATATGGCTGACTTGAAGCAGTTCTGTAAGGAAGAATAGTCGAAAATTCCTTCTGAGCATTGTGCAGGTCTAATCCGCAGCTCCTGGAAACGCTTGGTTAAGTTAATGCTGCCAAAGGAGGATCGACCAGTTATTAAGTCCAAGGGTTTACATACTTTTTCCACAGCACTGTGAATGTTTAATAGTATGCGTTCAATAAAGACATGAAAGATTATAATTGATTGTGCGTTGTTAAGCACATTGTGTTTGTCTATACTTGTGACTTTGAAGATGAGATCACATTTTATGACCAATTAATGCAGCAAACCAGCTAATTCCAAAGGGTTCACATACATTTTCTTGCCACTGTATATTAACTGATCCAAACTTCTGAGTGTTTTTCAATCATGAAAAACATTCATCCACCTCATTCAATTATTTATTTTCTATTAATGTAATACTCAAAAAGAGGTGTGTTTTTATTCAAAATGGACTGAAATTATCTCGTTATGTGTCCTTAAAGAGTAGAGTTGAAAATCACAGCTGTAGAAGGACAGATCCATAGTGCAATCTGCAGTGGAGCGATGACACCCAACACTGAATCTGACAGGCACTGGTGAACGCTGCGTTTCAATACAAACTCTCTTCAATGTCAATACCTAAAGGAGTGGGCACGTGGTTCAATGAGCACGCTCAGGCTGCCCTATGTCCACAGTGACGTTGATGTAGAGTGGTGCTCTTTGGACAGACAGAACCTTGTAGGAACAGGAATTCAAACCATCCATCTTCCATGTCCGAGGAGTTCGGCGTAAAAGATGCATCCTGCGTCAGTAAAAACAAGGAGTCAAGTGCCATGCTCAAAATATGGATCACTTTAGTTACTCTAACAAATATTTACATTTTCAATGATGTGACAATGATTATTTTTGTCGAGATCTATAGATTTATTAAAAAATACATTAAAAATGCAATTCATTATAAATTAACATTATAAGTGAACTGGACCACGAACTAAAAACTGTTTATCGCTTCTGTGATTTCGGTTTAAACACATAAATGCCTTTGTGTCTCATTTTAAAAGTCTGTCGATGCACTATTTCTGTGCTGTATTTGTAGTGTAAGCAAGGCGTTAGTTGTCTAATTGTACAAACTCACTCAACGTTTCAGTTATCCAAGATTGTATTGTGGCTGTCCTGGACAAGTAGACAACCGTTAATGTTGAACCCTAGACTGTTTCATAGTCAGTCAGATTCTTAAAAATATAAGATGATCCATTTTTTGACGTGGCAAGGTTAGATCAGGTTGTGAAATGACCAAGAAAACCGCATGATAATTAGGGATGGGACAATATACAGAATTTCGAAATATCTGGAACGAAAATAAATGATGACCGACATTGTTTTCTGTCCATATGATAATAAATTAAATGGTCTGTCAAACATCAAAATCTCTCGGTCACTTTTCTTCAATATTCACAGAGTTTGCACAAGGTCTTTGAAGTGCTTTAAGTATTTGAATTTAGCTATTACAACTCGACTTTCATTGAATAATGTGAATAATGTGTAACATCCTTTCTGTTATTTAAAGACTTTTAGTTGTTAAAAGTAAAAAGAAACATTAATTCTAATCACACAGCATGGATGCAGTAAAGAAACTGCCACCTCCCCTCATTAATGTGTACTGAACCGAAACACTTCTGTGCAAGACG
This sequence comes from Myxocyprinus asiaticus, assembly GCF_019703515.2. NCBI lineage: Eukaryota > Metazoa > Chordata > Actinopteri > Cypriniformes > Catostomidae > Myxocyprinus > Myxocyprinus asiaticus. The sequence continues at coordinate 7,562,882 of NC_059347.1, forward strand.
CTCATTGAACTGCCACTATCCTTAGAGGCAGTACAATTTTAGCACTTGTTATTAGGATGGGCATGAGTACTCGAGTACTCGGACGTGGCAGCAATGATCGATCATGAAAACGATGATCGATGGTGATCATGCATGATGTGACTTTTCACTTAATTCAAAATTCAGTGACAATTACCCAATAACTAAACACACACGTGTCAAAGAGGGTGCTTATTTTTAATTTTGAGGTTGATTACGTTGTGATTTTGAGGGGTACATTGATTGTCAGAGACATCTCATAGCAACTAAACGTATATACGATGCTTCTATGCTATTGTTACAAGAATCAAAACAAAGAGAGTGTAATTAACCATGTTTTGAACACTTGTCTCTGCAAAACGTTTGCTAAACACGTTTTATGATCATTTAATGTAAGAACTTTGACTCATTAAATGGATATTATTCAATAAAAGTGAATGTTTGTCACTGAATGTAAACCTTCCTGCCCTGGGTGCCGAAATGTTTGCGTGACGTAACACACCTGCATCTCGACAAAACGGGAGTTGAAGATTTCCGCACGAGTTTACAAGTTAGAAGTCCGACATAAGGGGGCCTGGGTAGCTCAGTGGTAAAAGACGCTGGCTACCACCCCTGGAGTTCGCTAGTTAGAATCCCAGGGCGTGCTGAGTGACTCCAGCCAGGTCTCCTAAGCAACCAAATTGGCCCGGTTGCTAGGGAAGGTAGAGTCACATGGGGTAACCTCCTCGTGGTCGCAATAATGTGGTCCGTTCTCAGTGGGGCGCGTGGTGAGTTGAGCATGGTTGCCGCGGTGGATGGCGTGAAGCCTCCACACGCCCTATGTCTCCGTGGCAGCGCGATCAACAAGCCACGTGATAAGATGCCGGGGTTGACAGTCTCAGACGCAAAGGTAACTGGGATTCGTCCTCCGCCACCCGGACTGAGGCGAATCACTACGTGACCACGAGGACTTAAAAGCACATTGGGAATTGGGCATTCCAAATTGGGAGAAAAAGGGGAAAAATCCCTAGTTTCCAAGGTGGAAATTCTGACTCTCCGAGTTGAATGGAACACTTCGTGAATCATCACAGCAATAACAATATGGAGTATTGCGGCTTCCCACAGGAGCGAACACTTGGAGACGGACGCACGCATGCTCGACGAGTACTCGAGTAATTAGTCCGAGTACACGAGTAGACAAAATGACCAAAATGACCATCCTTACTTGTTATATAAACAAATGTAAACTCAATGAAAATACTTGTAAATTGTATTTAAAAAAAATACAAATAAATTAAACAGTGACATTTCATCAATTACATAATTGTAATTGATATAATGTAATTTTTTTTTTTAAGATACAATGTGAATATAATGACAAATTATAAAATACACACTTTCACACACTATAAACTGTATATGCTATGAATCACTTTAGTACAGTGGTTCCCAGCCTGTGGTCCGCCAGAGATCATGGGGAGGGCACGGAACATCATGCGCTCTGAGATGGTCAAAGATTGATAAAATGCACAGTGCCAGTAAGACAGCATGTCAGCTTTCTCGTCTAACACAATGTGATGAACAAAATCTCAGCATTAAAAAAAAGATGTGCAAAGACCATGACACCCTGGCAACTATAGCAAAACTTCATGAAATGTCACTCAACCAACCAGAACCTCTTTGCACAACTGCATGAGGATGAAACGCATCAAACATTCTGCTGATGTCTGCTGACTGTTGCATGGCCAAGTACTTGAGTTTATTTTTCTTGGATCTTAAAAATTCATGGAATTACTGCAAAATCATAACCAAGCACTGCAAGACTGCGAAAACTTCTTAAAACTGCATACCTTGTTGAAATGATAACGCTTTATAATAAGACCATCCAACAGCTGCAGGGCTCTGCATCAGGGTGGGAAAAATACCAGTAGAAATGTGTAACAGCAAGAAATGTTGAAGTATCGTGTCTAAGGGGCCTGGGTAGCTCAGCGAACATTGACGCTCGAATCCAGGGTGTGCTGAGTGAATCCAGCCAGGTGTCCAAAGCAACCAAATTGGCCCGGTTGCTAGGGAGGGTAGAGTCACATGGGGTAAACTCCTCGTGGTCGCGATTAGTGGTTCTCGCTCTCAATGGGGCACATGGCAAGTTGTGCGTGGATTGCGGAGAGTAGCATGAGCATCCACATGCTGGGAGTCTCCGCGGTGTCATGCACAACAAGCCACGTGATAAGATGCGTGGACTGACTGTCTCAGTAGCGGAGGCGACTGAAACTTGTCCTCAGCCACCCGGATTGAGGTGAGTAACCACGCCACCACGAGGACCTACTAAGTAGTGGGAATTGGGCATTCCAAAATTGGGGAGAAAAAGGGGATTAAAAAAGAAAAAAACGTATCATGTCTATCGCAGTTATGCAAAAACCAGCCGCATAGCAATCTTTATATTTTAATCATCATATTATTTTTATTAGTTGTTATACTTTGGCGTTTTTGATTGCGCTCCCTCTATCTTGCACACACACACACACACAAACAAACAGTGCGCGGGGAGAAAGAGCGATGAGATATGATACATAAGCCCCACTTCAGTTACTGATGCCTTCACGTTTTCCTGTTGGCATCTGTTTTACCACAAAGCACGGAGAAGCGATTGCTTAAATTACCCCAGCAATTATTATATTCACATTTGTCAGCTGTTATGTATATACTGTATACACTGATCAGCCACAACATTAAAACCACCTGCCTAATATTGTGTAGGTCCCCCTCGTGCCACCAAACAGCGCCAACCCGCATCTCAGAACAGCATTCTGAGATGATATTCTTCTCACCACAATTGTACAGAGCGGTTATCTGAGTTACAGGAGACTTTGTCAGTTCGAACCAGTCTGGCCCTTCTCTGTTGACATCTCTCATCAACAAGGCATTTCCATCCACAGAACTGCCCCTCAATGGATGTTTTTTGTTTTGGCACCATTCAGAGTAAATTCTAGAGACTGTTGTGTGTGAAAATCCCAGGAGATCAGCAGCTACAGAAATACTCAAAGCCCATATGTTATCCCTTATATATACAGTGCTGTGAAAAAGTACTTCCTGATTTTTTCTATTTTTGTGTATTTTTCATACTAAATTGTTTTAGATCTTTAAACAGATATAACATAAAACAAAGGCAACCTGAGTAAATGCAAAATACAGTTTTCAAATATATATATTTTTTAATGAAGCAAAAAAGTTATCCAACACCTATATCACCCATGTGAAAAACTAACTGCCCCTTAAACTTAATAGCTGGTTGTGCCACCTTTAGCAGCAACCAAATGTTTCAGATAACTGGAGATCAGTCTTTTAAAACACTGTGGTGGAATTTTGGCCCACTCTTCTTTGCAGAACGTCTTTAGTTCAGCCACATTGGAGGGTTTGAGCATGAACTGCCTGCATAAAACTAATATAATAAATAATGATTAAGAATAAAGGTGCAGTAAGTTATTTCATTTTCTAATTGATAAATATTTAGACAAAGAAATGAATAGTATTTATTAAAAACTTTAAAAATTGTGTGTACTCGGATGTTTTGAAGACTGACAGACAAAGCTTTTTCTTTGAGAAAAAGCTGCTTTATTCTATGTAGTGCTGAGTGCACATTCATGAGTGCTCCTATGTTCAGATCATACATATTACTCGATTTATCATGATATTACCCTAAAATTGGACAATTTTACTCATGGAATAAATTAATCATGGCTGACAGCAAATAGCACATTTCTACAATGACATTGGTCACTGAGAACTTTCGCTCCAGGCAGTATTAACAACAATTTTTTTTTTTGTAATTAACATTTTTTAATTGATTTGAAGACATATAACAAAGAAAAACACAACATATATACATTGAATCAACATTTATATTGAACCACCACCATTACCCCTCCCCAATCACCAACCCCACCCTGACCCCCAACGAACACCCCTGTGGTTACATAAGAATACACACACACACACACACACACACAAAAAGAAAACAAAAAAGAAAATATAATAATCATAGATAATTCAAACTAACCTTCTCTCTCCACAGCCCCTCCCCAAGAGTCCCCCAAAAACGCTAAACAATTGCCCCATTTTCTATCAAACAAATCCTAAAACCCCAGCCTTCTACTTAACACCTCCTCGAAAGCTGCCACCCTCCCCATCTCCACACACCACTCCAGAAATGAGGGCGCTCCATCCGACTTGCATCCCCTTAAAATAACCTGCCTACCAATCATCACACTGGTCAGAACCCAATTTTTTATGCATTTATCCCCCATATTGATGACCGCCCCATCGCCCAAAATACAGAGTCTGGGGCAAAATGAAATTTGAGTGCCCAAAACGTCACAAATAAAATTCTGAACCTTCAACCAAAATTCTTGGATCTTAACACACCACAAAAAAAAAACATGGGTTGTGTCTCCAACTTCTGATTGGCATCGCCAGCAGGTGGATGTGTCTTTAAGACCAAGTCTATACAATCTAGAGGGGGTCCAGTAGAATCTATGTAAAATATTGAATTGCATAAGGCGCACCCTTGCATCTCTTGATGCAGACTTGATGTTTTTTAGAATCCTAGCCCACACTCCCTCCTCCAATACCAAGTTTAAATCTTTCTCCCTTCATCTCTTGATAGAATTTAAAGCTATGTCCCCCAGACTCTGAATTAGCAGGGAGTAATACACTGATGCCTCATGGCCATTTCCAAAAGCAGTAATCATCTGTCCCAGAGTATCTGCCACTTAAGGGGGTGTAAACTACTCCCAAAAACACTACAAAGCAGGTGGCGCAGCTGTAAATACCAGAAGAACTGAGACCTAGGACTCCCAAAATGTTGAACCAAATTTTCAAAGGATCTCAACACTCCGCTCACATACAGGTCACCGAGTGCAGTAACCCCCCTCACAATCCACTCTGATCAACAGAAAGGGGACTTATTAATACATAATTTTGGGTTCAGCCATATGCTTGAGGCAACATTTAAAGAAATATCCGAATTAAACATTCTGGACACTATTGTCCATACCGAGTGCAAATGCGAGGTAACGGGGTGTAACTTCTGATTAGTTTAATAAAAAGGCTTTGCAATGGGGAAATAGGGGCAAGAACTTCCTGTTCAATACCAAACCTCCCCCCGAACCAAACAAACAGAAAAAAGAAAAACGTGCGCATTAACCCCACGCACGACAGCGCCAACTGGCATCCATCTCTCCAAAAAACAAACAGTCCATGTATGCCTACGAGATCCCCCGCGACAACCTTGGCATCGGACTGCTCAAGTCCGATGCTTCTATACAAATTTTGTGAGACAGAATTACACAACAGAAAATAATCTATAAAACAAACTCCAGCCAATAGGAGGCATAAGCACAAAGAGCATGTAGATTCATCCACATAACTGTCCCAAAGGTGTGTTATTCCACAAAACAAACTCCAGCCGCTAGGCGGAACCAGCACAAAAATAAACAAAAAAGGTGCTCAGCTTTCTCGGACAGTCAGTTGAACGTCCAGTGAGTCAGGCACACTTGGCTGTTTCATAAGTGCAACAACTGACCTAATCACTCCAATGTCCTACAAGAAATATTCCACAAAAAAAAAACTCCAGCCAAAAGAAGGCATAAGCACAAAGAACATGCAGTTTCATCCACAAACTGTCCCAAAGGAGTGTTATTCCACAAAACAAACTCCAGCTGCTAGGCGGAACCAGCACAAAAAGAAACAAAAAATGCACTCAGCCTCATTGGACAGTCAAGTGAATGTTCAGTGAGTCAGGCCCACTCGGCTGCAACATAACACCTCAAATAACTTAGTCACTGACTTTATGAAGGACATTGCTTGCTGTGGGCATGTAAACATTTTGCAGCCATCCTTAGTATCTATTCTCAATTTGGCCAGGAACAACAGTGCAAAAGTGAACTTCCGTTGATGTAAGAGTCTCTTGCATTCCTTGAATCTATCACGTTTCTCTCATCTAATTTGCAAAGTCTGGGAACAAGAAAATGCTGTGGTTCTTCCAAGAAAGCCTGCCTTTACTCCTCGCCTCACGTAACATGAGATCTTTATTGGATGATCTCAGACATTTGGCCAGAACTGATCAGGGCCTGTCTCTCTCCATGGATCTCCGAACCGGAGAGCTCGCTCGATTTCCAGCTTATGGCCTGTTATGTCGAGCAAACTCTGGAAGAGATTTGACTATATCTCAGCCTTCTTCGTCCTCAGGACTTCCAACAATTCGGACGTTGCTACGCCGGTTACAATTCTCCAAGTCTTCCAACTTTTCCCAGACGTGCTCCAAGTCCACCTTGGTCGCTATCAGGTTAGCAGTTAATTCACTCTCCGATGACTAAAGATAATCGATCCGTTTCTCAACATCCATCATCAGCACTCTCGACACGTTCATCAATTGACGCCGAATCTCTTTCACTTCACCATCCAAATTGACTCCCAGGCTTGCGGCATGCTGCTCAGAGGCTTCAGATTAAGCACATAAGTGTTTTTTAATATCTCCAGAGCCCAAGGATTTTGAATTCTTTGACATATTGTCTTCCTAGAACAGTTAAGAAACAGGGTGTATTGAATCTCACCGTTTTATAACACAAAAAGTATTAAAAACTAGCAAAGTGCGCAGAGCTCACCATTCACACGTCCGAACCTCGCATGGTGCCATGCGACCCTCCAACAACAACATTTAACAACATTTCCTCAAACAGAATTTACAATTTTGACTTAATGCTAAGCAATTTAATTTGACTGATGAATGACGTCAGATACATGCATTATCCTGAGTGATAACACTGTTTTTATTATACAGTAGCACTGTTTCACCACTATTTTCCACTTCAAATTAGGGCTGTCACGATATCAGGTTTTCACTACACGATTATCGTGGCCAAAAGAATTCACGATAACGATATTATCGCCATATCTATAGACATTTTTAATAAATAAAAAAATAATGCTGATTGTTTTATGATTGACTGGTATATTGCGACACCCCTACTTCAAATATTCCCTGGAAAGATTCATTAAAGGACACAAACAGTGGACAGACCCCACAATGTCCTACATGTCTGAAAAACTGCAGTGAGGGAGGAATGTGAGGGAATGTGTGTAATGCTTAAAAAAAATCTGCCAGTGAAGTGTGAAAGCACTGTGAGAACCACAGAATTAGTACAGTGACATAAATAACGACACACTATGACATCAGTGCTTAGGCATGTGTATGTGTTTTAAGTTACATTTTTCAAATGTGATTCAAATTATTAGGCAGGAAACATAACTGCACTATTTTAACAGGTTATAATTTGCACATCTTTTTGATCTAATGCAATGAGTTTGATGCAGGGTCAGACAATTGTGGGGGCTTGGGGCAAAAATGCCACAAAAAATGAGAAAAATTCCCTTGAAATTAATTCTGTTTTTTTATTTGTAACATCTTACATTTAATATATTGCTTAATACAAAATATTATTTGATGTTAATTTAATATTAGGGTAAGAGGTATTCATTTATTTATTAAAGTATTTGACATAAATGGATGAGACAGTTTGTTTTAAATGGTTAGAAAAAAAAAATGCCCCCAAAAGTCAAATCCAGGAAGCAAATATTGCCACATTATGCAGAAGTAAATTTCTGACAATGGTATGAGGCGAGAAGTTTTCATCTTCATTGAATGTATTAAACTCCTTAAATGAGCTCAAATTTAACAATGCATATTCTCAAAAAGGGCACCTTTCTCCAATCATGAGGCTTTTTAGGGTCACTTGCAAGACCATTATTGCTCTTGTCAGAATAACATTTTAATATTCTGTATAGACCTGAACTTACCTGTCTTTATTGACTTGATTGCCACTGTCCCTCTTATGGAAGACCATGGTGTAGCGTGCCACCTCAGGGGACGGTCGCACTATTGTCATTTTCTGCAACTGCACCCTGAAAGAGATTCTCCTATTGAAATCTGCAACACTGAGGGGGGTAGTGGTCAACTGTTATGGGTTTTTAAATGGCTATTGCCAATATTGATACCAATATCTAGAGATATCAGAGTGCCGATGGCCGATTTAATGCTGAGAAGTAAAATACAATGTAATGACAGCAAATAAAAAGAACATAATTTTTCCCATATTACTTAGGGGTGGGAAAAATATAAAGTTTTAGATGCACTGCATCGATCTCGATTCTTAAAGGTGCAGTATGTAAGATTCAGAAACATTTGTTATTAATGACACCTGTGGCCGTTAAGTGAACTGCAGCCACCTACCTGTTGCTCATGCTCATGCTCGTGCACACACTCCATAGGGACGCGAGCGAGCGAGCATCGACCAAAACAATGACGTAACGTACAGAGAGACTGAATGTGATCCACCGGCATCATGCTGACGGATGAGGTAACATAATTAAAATTACACAGTTATGATTGTTTTACTACAAACTTTGAGACTGTATATTATATTTGACTCTCCAGTGCTGGAACAGGGCTAAAACAAAGTGTGGATATAGGTCTGACTATGCAAGTAATCACTTTTTTTTGCATGATACATTGACTGCATTTATACAATCGGCATTAGCTAGCTAGCCAGCTTTATCGATAACTGTTAGCTAAATTTGGTGGATGATGACAGTAGCTGTTTATAAAATAGACTGTACATTATAAATATGTTGATAGAATTCAGTATTGATATGATCCCATAACAACTGCCATTTTGATATATCGATGCGCTATTGTTTTATAATAATAGAATGTATATATTTTCTGTATAACCAAGTTACGTTACACTAATGAATGGGTCTTTTTGCATTATCTTGAACATTGTCTAGCATTCATTTCATGTGTTATTGTAGTTAGCTAAAATTACACAGATTAATCCTTATGGCACTATATTTCACATGCTTTGCAGTTATGTAAGCTTGCCTGTCTAATAAGAAGAACGCCAATTCAGGGTCGGTTTTGATCCCCAAAACCGAATGAAGGTCCCTCCAGGAATCAAATGCCCTTCCGATGTTCACTCTAGTTTTCGCTTGACCACGATCAAGTTCCTGCTTAGCCAGACTGGATTCAGTAGATAAATGTTTTTTTTTTTTTTTTTGTCTTACTCGGAGTTTGTGTAGGAGTCAGTGTTGTGCTGGGAGCCAGACGTTTGCATCTCTAAGATAACGTCACCTAGTGTTGCAGTTTGCTGTCGCTGTTGAACAGAGAACAGAAGCTATTACTGTCTGAGGCAAGGCTCTCGGGAGCGCACATAAACGTCACATCCTTTGGATTTTCCCAGCAAAAGCGACCCGCTCTCTTCGCATGAAAATCAGTCTACAGGCTTTAATAGGAAACCTAGGAAGTCCGGGAAGGGCTCATTTTTTAAGTTGCGTTACAAGCCGTTCACACATTGGCAAAAAAAAGGGCGAATATTACATGAAAACTGTTACATATTGCACCTTTAAAAATATAAGATCGATCTTTTACTCGATGTGCAACTCTCCACTACAATGCAAAGAAATCACTCGCATTTGCAATCAAATTTTGCGCTGTGTGGCTAAAATATACAGTACTGTATATTCAATATATATTGAATACATGAATTTGTTCTAAAATGTGACCAAAACGATGAAAAACTAATAAAATATTAGTAAAATGATATTTTCGTAATGTACCTAGTTAGAACGTCCCTTGTATAATTAACAGCATTAGCTGGAAAAGAATTACTTTTATATGCAAGCAAAAGGGACATTTTAACCTAAATATACCCATATTAATCGATATCAAATCAAAACCGTAATCGAATCGAGAGCTTGTGATTCTGAAAATATGTATCAATATACAGCCCTTATAGTACTATATTAAATATACTGCAAATAATCTTTATTAGGGGTCCAAGCAGTCAAGATACTAGAACCCTATTATCTGTCATATATATAGTCTTTTTTATAATTCCTTTTTTAATTAGCTATAACACAATGTGGTGAAAAGTTTTATGTATATGTAAAGTAAAGCTCTGACCCATTTGAACCACAGACATCATTTTCCTATGATAGTTTTGTGCAATAAAATGTTATAAATATTTGGCTGATTAATTAGTTGAATATCTGTCAGTAATACAATTAAAGGGCTGCACGTTCTCAGCCCAACATTTAAGAAACAGCACATACTGAATCTATGGACACATGCAGACTAATAGCTTTGGCTGTTGTGTTGCTGTGTTTTTAAGAGCTTCACGCTAGAGCATTGCGTCTGCAGGACGGTGTGTCAGGATAAAACAGTTCAGCTTTTAAATATGTGTCTCAAGGTAACAGTTCCATTCTGTTACCCTCCTTCTAGATCTTTTTAAACACAAGAACATGTCCTGTGTGAACACCCCCTAAGAAACATATCTAAACAGGGTCTGGTGGACTCCAATTATTCAATAATTCTCTTAAAATAGTTCATCCACAAATAAAAAATTCATTCTTTATTTACTCACCCTCATGACAGGGTGAGTAAATGATGAGAATTTTCATTTATGGGTGAACTATCCCTTTAAGTGCTTTGACGAATGCAGTTCTTTTGTCTGTTGACATATAAACTATTGAAGTGGGTCATGTGGAAAGGCTTGTGCCTTTAAAAAAACAAAAAAACAATAGGCTTTAGTTTTACTTCGGAGCTCTGCAGCCACACACACACACACACACTCTTTCCACCGTGCTGCTTCACGTGAGTAGTGACAGAGCTGGTGTTCAGCTGGGGTAACTGAGAAGTGATTTGAATACCCAGTCCGACCGCTTTTTCCACTTACTTGAGGACTGATGATGATCTAACTGACCACATTACTACATACAGTAACCATCCCAAAAACAAATACAGCACATTGCAGTCTTTGCTATTGATGAGGCTAGAGCTGTTGTACAGATGAATGAGAAACAAGTGAGCAAAAATCACAATCAATGATTTAAGAATAAAGAAAACTTACTCGTGCTGCACATCCTCGGAAACATCCAAAAAGCGCTTGCATTAAAAATATTAATAAACTCTAGCCACTTTCTTCGCTTCCACCTCCTATGTTAGATTTCAGAATTGATCAACCTTATGCCCTATTCCCTTCAAAAACAATTACCCTCCACTGTAAGAGCTTCCAAGGACTGAAAGGTGACACACTTTTTAAATGATTCCGTTTGGAACGACCCTACAGCATGGATTGTGCTCCATCATCAGAACACAGTTAGAACATCAGAGGGAACCAGACTATACTATATTATGCAATAGTAAAATAATTCTGTCTTAATTTCTTCACACGTTATTTTAATGCTCCTTGATTAAACCCACTGTGAATAGGAGGAGGGCGTGGCCGGGCCGTGAGGGTGCACGGCCAGCGCCGACTCACCTCCTTGTCACACCCACAAGCCCTATTTCTCATGAAGCAAAACCTTTGAGATTTCATTGTATCATTTTATCAATCCACAGAAATAGAGTCAGCGTGCGTCACCTCCTCTGTGTTACTACGTGTATGAACACGTTATGACCAGTTATATTTGCCATTACACGATCGATTAAAGGGAAGCCGGAGCTCTTTGCATTCACTATCAAAGTTTATATTTCTTAGTTTATATTTTTGTGGGAATTTGGCGCGAGCCTCTGCTAATGGCACGCGCATCAGAGCACTTGATAAGCGCTTCAGACACTCTTCTGGACAACAGCTGCTCTGGTTGACATCTGCTTTGCGGTTCAGTGACGCTTGGAGTTCAACTGAATGACACACAAACGTGCCGTTGAAGGCATTTATATATTTGCTTAAGATTCCATTATTTGTGCATTAAAATGTGACTGGAATTTAAAGTGCCCAATAAATCGTGGTTATCTCAAATAACCGCAGTTAGATCAAATAACCCTGTTCAGACAATTATTTAATAATCATGACAGGCCTACTTTTACAGTTCTTTTTTGTCATTGTTTTTTTTTATTTTTTTTTTTTTATTTAGGAGCTTGAAAACCTCAGTCTTCATTTATTTTCATTACAAAAGAAAATACACATTTGGAATGACATGTGGGTGAGTAAACAATGACAACATTGGGTGAACAATTTGACTGACAAGTCAACAAATCACTCAAACCACCTAAAGTATAAATATGTAATTTTGCATATCCCTGGGGCCTGGGTAGCTCAGCGAGTATTGATGCTGACTACCACCCCTGGAGTCACGAGTTCGAATCCAGGGTGTGCTGAGTGACTCCAGCCAGGTCTCCTAAGCAACCAAATTGGGCCGGTTGCTAGGGAGGGTAGAGTCACATGGGGTAACCTCCTTGTGGTCGCGATTAAGAGGTTCTCGCTCTCAATGGGGTGCGTGGTAATTTGTGCATGGATCGTGGAGAGTAGCATGAGCCTCCACATGCTGCGAGTCTCCGCGGTGCCATGCACAGCGAGCCACTTGATAAGATGCGTGGATTGACTGTCTCAGAAGGGGAGGCAACTGAAACTTGTCCTCCACCACCTGGATTGAGGTGAATAACGGCACCACCATGAGGACCTACTAAGTAGTAGGAATTGGGCATTCCAAAATTGGGGAAAAACGGGGATAAAATAAATAATAATAATAATTTTGCACATCCCTAAAAACCCCTCACAAAAAACGCAAACATTTCAACAGTGCAACCATATCTCTCGACAGATTCTCGTACCTTATTCTCAGGTCATCATCCTCTCCACCCCAGCCCCAGTAAGTGTTTGGAAAGCCGTTCACCCTGTGGAACTGTTCCTTCGTCATGGCTGAAACTCCCCCAAAGTAACCTTTATATCTGAGCCTGTAAATTTAGTTGGGAAGAGTGATGTATGTCATTCAAATTTTTAACAAGGATTTATTTAATTTCATTTAACAATCATTTGTACAATTTGGAAAACTGATTAAATTAGATTAAATTAAGACACATAACATTCAATATACAGTGGCCTCAAATTATTTAAATACCAAGGCCACATTTAAAAATGTATGAATTAGAGCCTGACCGATATGGGATTTTTTATACCGATACCGATTTTAGAGAGGGAAAATTCACCGATTACCGATATCGTGGCCGATATATTTAATTTTTGAGCTGGAATGAAAACAGACCTTTTCTATATGGATTTTTCACCGATTTTGCACCGATATGACTATGCAAAGGTATTCAGAAGGCTGCTTTTTTAAACAAATATTTTTATCAAAGAATATTTGACATTATTATTATACATTGTCAACAAATTCTAGAAATGAACACTGAGAAAATAAAGTAATAAATAGTTTAATAAACATCAGTACTGTATGTTTAGTATGTCGATTGCTGACCATTTAAATAAAGAATAAATACAAATAACATAAATAGCTAAATAAACATCAGTATTACTGTTTAGTATCAGTCAAATGCTGACTATATTAATACTGCCGAGTTAAGATAAACAGATAAGCAGTGGTGTTACACCGTATTCTGCTATACAAGTTCAGGGGAAACTTTCAACAGTGGAAAACCAGACTTTTAAATATTACATTTTATAAATGCAATGACTGGAATTGTTTGGCTGAAGGGGGTACCAAACTGTGAATCCTGAGCAAAACAGTTTGGTGAATACATGTTTACTCATTAGCTTCCACTCAGCTGACAAGCTACGAAAGTAGCTACATGATTAGCTAGTTAGCTATAAGCTCGTTGTCACGGAGAGTAAAAGACGGACGTTGTTTATTTTACTTTCCAGCACTGTGTCTCACCAACTAAGTAACAACATACCTCACCAGACACAATCCACCACCGCACCGTTGTCTGCTGAGCTGCAAAAAGATGCTCTGATGTTTACCTTTCAATCTGATACATTACTGAATGCACTGACAAACTATAGCTGGCTAACAGCAAACAGACATGAGTGACATGGTTGTCAGGGACAAGGTTAATGTTATATTAGTTATATTGAAAAGGGAAAATGATGGGGTCATTGTTTATTAAGTTTCCAGTACGTATTTCACAAACTAGTTAACTTGCCGAGACACCGCTCAACTCCGCCCTGTCTGCAGAGCCACCGTCAGTTCAGCTCTGTAAACAATGGAGTCGGAGCATGCTCTGCTGGACAAACTACGCTATGACACCAATTCTAAAGCATTGTTTTCTGCATTATATGTTCTGAAAAAAGTTTTCATATCGGTAAAATATACGCCGATACCGATATATCGGTGAAAGGCTAATATCGGCTGACAATATGAATATCATTGCATTAGTTAACAAAATATCCAACAAAGTGGCATTTATATTAAAGACAGATAGCACACGCACATTTTTCAAGTTTGTTAGGTTTGAAATAATAAAACAATAAATATACAGTACTGTTCAAAATGAAGACAAATGTATTTGAACACTTTGATTTCATATAATTGTCTAGATAAGCATACTATAAATTAAATTTACCTTATCAGATAAAAAGAGCTGTATTAAAGGAATAGTTCACCCAAAAATGAAAATTCTCTAATCATTTACTCACCCTCATGCCATCCCAGATGTATATGTCTTAAGATTTTTAGAAGAATATCTACGCTCTGTTGGTTCTCACAATGCAAGTGAATGGTGGCCAGATTTTTGAATCACATAAAGCCAGCATATATACATATATATACCATAATGGCCGACTCTGTGTGGAGCGCTCCTACTGTTTTGTAGTTTTTGTTTGTTTGTCCTGTGTTTAGTAATCTTTTTCCAGTCAGTTTTACCAGAGACGAACTGCTGAACATTCGACAGCATATACCAGTCAATCTTTTCCCTGATTTTGAATATTCAGACGTTTTGCTGGACATTTTAGTTGGAGGCGCGGCTGTGTTGGGGAGACGCAGGCGAGGGAGACAAGCAGGCACGCTGGTCAAGCTCCGTCGGCTTTCAAACAGCGCTGCTGAGTATCATCTTGCGAATCTCCGCTCTCTTTCTAACAAAACAGTCGAACTACATCACCTCACCCACACAAACAAGGACTTTTCAACCTCTGCTGCCTTGTGCTTCACAGAAAACTGGCTGAGTGAAGCTATTCCGGACAGCGCATTACATCTGCCGGGCTTTCAGCTGTTCAGAGCGGATCGCATCGCGGACTTAACGGGTAAAACAAGAGGCAGTGGAACATGCTTTTACATCAATGAAAGTTGGTGTACAGATGTAACAACGTTAAAGATGTGCTGTCCTAATTTGGAAGCACTCTTTATTAACTGTAAGCCTTCCTACTCACCACTGGAGTTTTCCTCATTTATTCTGGTGAGTGTTTAGATCACGCCAAATGCGTGTTTGAAAGCCGCACGGCAACAGCTGGCTGATCAAACCACAGACATGGAACAACAATACCCGGACTCAGTTATTATTATTCTTGGGGATTTTAACCATGTAAACCTCACATGTGAACTGCTCAAATACAAACAGCACATTACATGCCCAACCAGAGACAGAAATATACTGGATAATTGCTACACAACAATAAAGGCTGCATATTGCTCTATCCCTAGAGCAGCTTTGGGACTATCTGATCACTGTCTGGTTCATCTTCTTCCAAACTACAGACAGAGACTAAAATCTGCTAAGCCTGTAGTAAGGACTGTAAAGAAATGGACCAATGAAGCAGAGCTGGAACTACAAGCCTTCTTTGACTGTACTGATTGGAGTGTTTTTGAGGCTGCAGACACCAGTCTGGATGAGCTCACAGATAATGTTACATCATATATCAGTTTCTGTGAGGATATGTGCACCCTACTAGGACTTATTTAACATTTAACAACAACAAACCATGGTTTACAGCAGAACTCAGGCAGCTTCGTCAGACCAAAGAGGATGCTTACAGAGTTGGGGATAAAGTCTTGTACAATCAGGCCAGGAACACACTGAATAAGGGAATCAGAGTGGCTAAAAGAAGATACTCTGAGAAGCTGGAAAACAGGTTTTCAGCTAAAGACCCTGCATCAGTGTGGAGTGGCATGAAACAACTTACAAATTCCAGGACTCCTGCCCCCAATACTGTAGTGGACCAACAACTGGCTGATGACCTGAATGTGTTCTTCTGTAGATTTGAAAGGCCCGATCTCACACCCCACACCCGCTCTGACCTTCAGTTCACACAAACACAAACACCTCCTGCAACCCCACTCCTCCCTCCTCCTGCTACTCAACCTGCACTTAAGATCTGTGAAGATAATGTGTGCCGTGCTTTCGAAAACAAAGGATAAGGAAAGCACAGGGCCCAGATGGCGTTTCACCTGCTTGTCTTAGATTCTGTGCTAACCAGCTGGCCCCCATCTTCACACAGATCTTCATTAGATCATTGGAGCAGTGTGAAGTCCCATGCTGCTTCAAACGCTCCACTATCATCCCCATCCCAAAGAAACCAAAAATCACAAGACTTAATGACTACAGACCTGTCGCCCTGATGTCTGTGGTCATGAAGTAATTTGAGAGACTGGTGTTGGCCCACCTGAAGGACATCACTGGACCCTTTCTAGATCCCC
The DNA here is from genome assembly GCF_019703515.2 of Myxocyprinus asiaticus. Classification (NCBI taxonomy): domain Eukaryota; kingdom Metazoa; phylum Chordata; class Actinopteri; order Cypriniformes; family Catostomidae; genus Myxocyprinus; species Myxocyprinus asiaticus. Next base: position 7,579,361 of record NC_059347.1, read on the forward strand.
TTCAATTTGCTTATTGAGCAAAAAGGTCTGTGGATGATGCAGTCAACATGGGATTGCATCATATCCTGCAACATCTCGACAGACCAGGGACATAGGCAAGGATCCTTTTTGTGGACTTTAGTTCAGCTTTCAACACCAGCATGCCAGCTATTCTCCAGACTAAATTACACCAACTCTATATTCCCAGCTTTCTGACAGAAATTCACTTCCAGCACCTGTACAATCAGCACTGGTGCCCTCCAGGGATGTGTGCGCTCCCCACTACTCTCCTCCCTCTACACCAACGACTGCATTGCCAAAGACCCCTCTGTCAAGCTCCTGAAGTTTGCAGACAACACCACTATCATCGACCTCATCCAAGATGACGATGAGTCTGCATATAGAAGGGAGGTTAAACAGCTGGCTGTCTGGTGCAGTCAAAATAACCTTGAGCTGAACATGCTCAAAACGGTGGAGATGATTGTGGACTTTAGGAGGAACATCCCAACACTGTCCCTCCTCACCATTCTAAACAGCACAGTGGCAGCAGTGGAGTCATTCAGGTTTCTGGGCACTACCATCTCACAGGACCTGAAGTGGGAGACCCACATTGACTCAGCAGAGGTTGTACTTCCTTCGCCAGTTGAGGAAGTTCAACCTGCCACAGGCGCTGCTGATACAGTTCTACTCAGCAGTCACTGAGTCTGTCCTCTGCACTTCAATATCTGTCTGGTTTGGTTCAGCTACGAAATCGGATATCAGAATCGGACTACAAAGGACAGTTCGGACTGCTGAGAGGATTGGTTGCCCCCTGCCCTCCCTTCAAGAACTATACATTTCCAGAGTGAGGAAAAAGGCTGGAAAAATCACTCTGGACCCCACTCACCCAGCCCACTACCTTTTTGAACTGTTGCCTTCTGGCTGACGCTTCAGAGCTCTGAGCACCAGAACCGTCAGGCACAGGAACAGTTTTTTCCCTCAGGCTATCCATCTCATGAACAGTTAAATCTGCCCCATTGAGCAATAATTAATGTGCAATACACAGCTTAGTCTTTTTATATTATCCAACACATCCAACCTCATCTGCCATTACATTCCCTTGCACTGTATATAACCAATTTGTATTTAGATTTGCACTACGTATGTGTATGTGTATATATATTATATATATATATATTTTAATTATTTTTTTTAAATCTTATTGCTGTTTTGTATTGTTGTGTACTGGAAGCTCCTGTCACCAATTCCTTGTATGTGTAAGCATACTTCTGATTCTGATAAAAGTACTCCATATGACTCCAGTGGTTAATCCATATCTTCTGAAGTGATATGATAAATGTGGGTGAGAAACAGATAAATATTTAAGTCCTTTTTTATAATAAATCTCCACTTTCAATTCCACATCTTCTTCTGTTTTTTGTTTTTTTTGGGGGGGGGGGGGTGTTTCGCACTCTTCATGCATATCACCACCTACTGGGCAGGGAGTAAAAAGGACTTAAATGTTGATCTGTTTCTCACCCACACCCATAATTTGGATTTGGATTTAACCACTAGAGTCATATGGATTACTTTTATGTGATTTTTGGAGATTCAAAGTTCTGGCCACCATTCACTTGCATTGTATGGACCTAAAGTGCTGAGATATTCTTCTAAAAATTGTAAAACTTGTGTTCTGCAGAAGTCATATACATCTGGGATGGCATGAGGCTGAGCAAATAATAGGTCTGGGTATCGCCTTGCACCTCACGATATGATACTGCAACACACATTTCACGATTCGATATATTGCGATACATCACAATATCAATTTGATTAGATTAAAAAATCAATTCCAATTAATCTGGAGTATACATGTATTTCAATTTTGTTGTGTTTACACAATATGAATATGTAGATAGTTGAATATAAATACTGATACATGGATCTACAGTATCGATACAATATCATGAGAAAAAGTATCACAATATATACTGTAAATATTTGATTGTATCGGCACAGCCCTAGTAAATAATGTGAGAATCTTCATTGTTGGGTGAACTATTCCTTTAAGTGATCACCATGGTTACATTTGGCACAATTACCACATACAAAAGCCTTCTGTGTCTTAAGCAAAAGACACTATTACTCACTTATATCCAGTGGAATTCCTGCCCACTACCAAGTGCTTGGGCTGCTCCTCACACATGTATAAGTTTTGATCATTCTCTGGAACTAGATCAACGTCATGGAAGATAAAACAGTCCCAGCTCTGGTCTTTGAGAGCCTCCAGGTATCCAACATTTAATAACTTTGCCCTGTTAAATGTAGCTTCTCCAGCCTACAAGACAAACACATGTACATACAGTAATGTTCAGGTTTCTGTATATCTTCAGGTATATCATTTTGTCAGTGCTCAGATGACCTTACTGTGGTTCTCAACTGGTTTTGCTTCATAACATTAATAGAATATTAAACCATTATTAATTACTTACAGTAATATTTTTAAAGGCAATATATTGTGATATATTGTGGTCAGCACAAACCATGTTCTATCCTCACTGCAAGTGAACCTGTATATAATTTATTTGGGATCATATTTTCTTTATCTTGCATATTTTTAGGATGAGGGCATGTCAAGCTCCTGTCCATGATGGCCTCTGCCCATTTCGTCTAGTTTCAACTAAATGATGGATTTGTGCCAAAACACTGCTGTTTGATTGGACATGTGGTATTTGAGATCAGCTGATTAGCCTATTTATTTTGCAATCCTAACTATGCACGATTATATGTTTAGTTGCATTTTATTATTTGCATTTAGTATTATTTTTTTTGTACCACCTGCTGTCCCCATCAGAACCGACCAGCAACATATTTTTGGGCTACGAGTCCACGACCCACCAGTTGAGAACAATTGGCCTAACAGATACTCAATTCAGTGATCCACTGAGTAGGGTACAATGGGGATAAAGACACCCCTTAAGAAAATTTTGCTTTTTTCTGGTCACAAAATGTATCAAGGTAAAAAAAAAAAAAATAAAAAAAAAAATATATATATATATATATATATATTTTTTTTTTTTATTATTATTTTTTTTTTTTATTGAATATTGACGGAGCAACATAATTTGTGTGAAAAGAAATTACAACAGGAGTTTCGATTAAAATTCACTTTTTAATAAAAGGTGGTGAGGGAGACTTTTACCTACACTTTGGCCCCTAGGGGGTTTAAAGTGATATTGTGTAGATACTGGGGCAATAGTTACAGTGCAAAATGTATCAACTAATGTAAATAATTTTGCGACAGCAAGATGCTTTTTTGAGTAACGAATTAAGATGACGGTTACTCAAAATAACTACTTCAGAAAAAGTCAACCATTTCCTGTTAATTTCAAACACATTTGGCATTTTATTACATCTCATGTATTCTATAAACAAACTAATCTCTGTTATGATTGAATAAGTCAATGTGAGCCCACTTTGAACATTTTTCATAACAAATCTATTCCCCACACTAAAGAAAAACTCTGTGTTTAATAGGGGCCTTTAGCGCCTGCAATGGGGGCTTTTTACCCCAAATACTTTCCTTACACTTATTGGACAGTTATTGAAAAATGTTTGATTTAATTACCTTAAACAAAACTGAAAATGATAAATAAGTATTTTGTCTTAAAAGAAATGTGATAATTTCAGGGAATTTAATTAGCTAATAGCTACATAAATTTGCGACATTTAAAAAAATATAAAAAATTTGATCAAACTGCCTCAAAATCAACCTTTTGACACCACACGCAAAGATCTCATGGATCAGGACATTTCTGCAGTGTATAGTGACAAACAGGTGTTTATGAAAGTGCTGTGGTAGTTTTTGTTGCTATTTAGTGTTTTGGGAGAAAATAAAATCAATGTACCCTACTAAAATATGAAAACAATATAAATCTGACAATCATTCATAACAATGAATGATAAAAAGCAAATTAAATGAATTGTTCCTGAATGGAAAAGCAACCAGTTGAGGGCAGAATAGACCTTTTTCACACTCCGGGTTTTGGAACGCGGAAGTAAACGTTTGCAGGGTAAACTTCGACAGCAGTGAATGGGAGATCACAGCAAATATTATTTTCACTTACCCATTTGCTCCAAGACCAAAAGAAAAAATCCACTATTATGCTTGAATGACTTTCTAGAAGAGGAAGAAAATAGAGAGCAGTGGATTAAGACAGTAAATGGGAGAAGATGCCAAATTTACTGTCACTCAGCAGCTGTAATCGAACCCCCCTCGCACCTGTGGTAATTCATTTTTTAAAACTAATTCCAGGGTAATATAACACAAAGCATAATGTTAAAAATGTACACACAATATTTTAAAAATATATAATAGATTTTTTTTTCCGAGATTTATGCTGATAAATAAGGCGGAAATGCATCATCACAGTCTGTGAAAAAGGTCTATTAGAGCAGAACAGTAATTACATGCACAATCTACTGAGCTACTGGCAGAACCTGAATGGGGACACTGCAAGACTGTTGTATATTTGTACACGATCACCGACAACAAAACAGCCACTCAGCTAATCAACTTTACACATTCACCTTTACAATTCCTGACAATTCTATGATGTAGGGGAGACTGGGGGCAATTAAAAAAAAAAAAAAACTACTACTACAAATCTACATGATATCTTTTGATATAAAAACGTGCTACAAGTAAAAATACCCAAACTACATTTACATTAAGGCTACATAATTAAGGCTCTTTTATAATTTTTTCTAATGAGTTAAATCCTCTTTACTAAAACATATTCAGCTGAGAAGTCAATACAGTCTTCCAAATAAATATTTTAAATTAAATCTTGTTCATTACATATTTTAAAGAATCAAAGGCCATACTATTTTTATTTCATACATACAGTTACAATCGCCCCTTAACCTCACAGCCATGATAAAACCTTGTATGATATCTACCAGCAGAGTCCTGCATGGGTTCTGTTTTGTAAACCCGCACCCGCCCGCACTCACAGTACTTACCAGAACACCCGACCTGTTATCAGACAGCAGCACTAATTTAATTCTGGAACACTCTCCCCGTCAGTTGATGCTCCCCACTGTCAAATTATTGCCTAGCAAAAAAAAAACAAAAAAACCCAGGGCTGATGGGTCAGTTTTGTCTACCTGGTGAATGATGTAGATGGCGTAGTGCAGCTGCTGCCTCTGTAAGAACGGGTGCAGGTGGTGGAGAAGGTACAGCAAGTGCTTCTCTCTGTTCCTGTGAGGAATCAGGATGGCCACACTCTGTCTGGCCGTACAGTCTTGGGGGTTATACTGACCCTCTTTGACCTCAGCGTTCTCGTTCTCTACTTGTCCCAAGGTCAGCGAGGGATCAAATGACAGCTTGAGTGCGCCACCTATGAAACAGGACACAGAGAACTGAATTAAGGTGGGCAACACGATGTGTAAATTTTCTGAAATCAAGAAAAAGGACCATGCATTTTCTCTCTTATATTTACGTAATTCAGCAGGACAGCAAAGTCCACTGATTTTGTCCATGAACATAAAATTCTAATTATTCAAACTGACTGTCCTCATCATGAACTGTGAAATACAGAAATGTACCAAAATGAAATTGGATAGAAATACTATTATGATCTACAGTATATATGCATTGAGTCATGAATGTTTAGTCCCCTGGAGTGAAAAAAATGGGCAATCTTGTAGAGATACTTGAAATTTTTGCTGATCTTGAGCCCAACGTGACATAAAGAAGCCATTTTCAAGCTTGCTAGTTTGGCAGAAGGTTGGGTTTCACATTCACTTTTACATCTGAAAGTGAAAGTTGAAGTGGAGATTGTTTCTCACCCACACCTGAAGATATGGATTTAAACACTGGAGTCTTATGGATTACTTTTATGTTTCCTTTATGTGATTTTTGGAGCTACAAAGGTCTGATCACCATTCACTTGCATTGTATGGATCTACAAAGCTGAGATATTCATCTAAAAACTTTGTGTTCAGGTGAAGAAAGAAAATCACACGCATCTGGGACAGCATGGGGGTGAGTAAATGGTGAGAGAATTTTTGGGTGAACTATCCCTTTAATTGAGGGACTACATGGAATATCCATACTTATAAAAAATAATTTGTCACACCACAGGTCCACTGCAATAAATTAGGGATTTAAAAAGTTAGTAAAAAACTTAAAAGAGCTGGTGAGCAGTTTCAGCATCTAAAAGATACACCGTCCCTTACACAAAACCTAAAATCTTTATGTTGAAGTCCATTTGTCAACTACCCATAAACAGGCATGTATACAGAGCCACAAGTAAGTGAAAGGCCCATGGACCAGGTGCAGTCCTTATATATGGCACCAGCTGGGGCCCACATTAATTACAGAGCCCCATCTTTGGAGATGAGCCCAAAATTAGCAAGCAGCTGTGGAAGGAAAACAGTAATGTGTAAACAATGACATTCACACAGAGGCAGCTGTGAGTTTCTCAAATATTTCCCTCAGTATCTTTGCCCACTATTAACAGTTCATGTAGCAAAGATCTAAGGTTTGTAAAAACAATTGTTTGTTAAAGGAATAGTTCACCCAAAAATTAAAAACTCCATTATTTACTTAACCTAATGTTGTTCCAAAGCCATATTATTTTCTTCCTTCCTTGGAAAAACAAAAAGCAGTCCAACCGGAAGAGCATGGCGCTAGCAATACCAAGATTATGAGTTTGACTCCCAGGGAAATGTATGCCTTGAATAATTTTCTTTCAGATAATAGCGTCCACCAAATGCATAAATGTACAAATGTCTGAGCTTCTGTTTTCCATACAACGAAAGTGGATGCTGATTTACACTGCAAAGCAAAAAAACACCTTAAAAGTAGTCCATATGAACTGTGCGCTTTGAAGTAATTGTGTGAGCAACAAAGCGAAATTCAAACTGATAATCATCTTGGTAGGACTGCACCAGCAGTCTTAAACTGGGATGTACAGTTCACACTAGGAGCTTAGTAAGTACTAGTTAGTTTGTAACTAACTCCGTTCTTAATTCGGTTGCACCATTTGTTCTTAACGTAAGACTTAGCTAGTAATTCTTAAGCGCTCTGTAAAGTAAACTGTAGTCACATAATATGGTGTTTACCTTTAATGATCCAATAAGAAGCCTTTTTGTAAACACATTTGTAAACAGAAGTGTTGAGAAGCCATGCATTTCAGTGTTATCATGTTATGGCTGATGAACTTATTTTGCCTCACATATAACTATCAACAGTAATAAATTACTTTTCCATTGAACTATGACACATAAATAATCCAAAAATATACCAACTTATACATATTCAGGAACTGTATCTAAAATGAATCAGCAGCAAATAAATAACAAACAGGAAAATGTGAAATTTATTCATGGATTATTCAATCATTTTTATTCATTTATTTTTGTGCACAAGTGACACTAGGTGATGCATACAGGAAAATGCTTCACAACAGCAGGAAAAAAAAAAAAAGAAGATTTTTTTTAACTATAGGTCTCTGTGGAACAATAGGTGTTTCCCAATCTGTGGCCATTTTCAAACCGGGACGGGAGTTTGAGGGAATCTCAATGTAGTAGGCAAATTGTATAAAGAGGTTGAAAAACGCCCATCCCGTTTTAAAAATGCCCACTGATTGGAAAACGGCCATTTTTTTTTACAAGCCTGATCTAAACCACATTTGTAGTTGGTTTGGAATCCAATTAAAATCAGATTCCTGTTAATGCGTCTTAGTCTGAATGGTCAGATTGGATTTTGTGTTTTTTCGTCATTCGTTGTGCGCAACGAGTTGTTACATCAGGTGTTGCAATGAGAACAGCATAAATAACGTCTTCACAGGGCAATTCGAAGGGAAAAAATTACGATGACCACGCGGTAGGACTTTAAAAAAACTGAATTTCCCATAAAAATTACTTAAAAAGTGAGTTCAGAAAGACCACTTTATTATACCTTTTTCAGCCCTCTGAAACTGTTACAGTGGAAGGTAAAGTCTATAAGGGGACCACAGCATAGGAATGATCACTGTATATGTTACAGGGCAGCCAAAGTAGTGAAAACCTCTTTTAAAATACAGACATTGGCTTTACCAACCCAAAGAGATGTGCTACAGTGCAGCAACACACTGGTTGCGATGTATTTAAGGTCTCACACGAATACAGGACACGAAAGCATTTTACAGAACTGGGGTCCTCCTCAAGAGTCTCGCTGTCCGACCCTTTTACGCTTCAAAATGGGATGCAAAGCCTTCAATACGGCAGTGTTTCCCAATCTTTTTTGCCGTGAGTACCCTCACAGCACCATCAGAAAAGGCCGATTTATACTTCTGCGTCGAACCTATGGCGTAGGTACACGTAGCTACAATGGTTACGGCGTAGCCTGACGTGCACCTCTTCAAAAATGTAACTGCGTCGTATCAACGCAGGCCACAACAACTGTGATTGTTCCACTTTAACCAGAGACCACCCCCCAGGACTATAACAAGTATATTTGAGGCAGTGTTGTATTTTACCCAAGTTTAATTTTATTATCTATGCATTATATTACATTGTATGTGGACTCGGGACATTAACCCCTTAAACTCTATGAACCAGCCGGCGGGTCCACAAGGAGGCGCTATATCGCAGAAAAAGTTTACACTTAAAACGTTAAATTCCCCGTATACATAGGTCAGGCCTATGAGGTATCTTTTGAAAGCTTAGAATCTGAACTTTTCAGAGAATGCCATCACTTTTGCATTTATGTTATACAAAATAACAAAAAAGGCCTGAAAAAATTTGCATCGCAAATTTGTGCCCCCTAGAGGTAATGGGGTAAAAATATGAATAGGAATACAAAAGTCTTTCACATAGCACTTAAATGGACAAGTCATATCTCAAATTAAAGCGCTCATTCTCAGGAATGTGACTATACAGTTTGTTGCCCTAATCCCACAGTTTGAAAGATTTTCAAAAGAATCACAAAATGAAATATTATTTCTGTAAGTCATCAAATACATACATCTCTTTTATGCACCAATCATTGCTGCTGTAAGCCCTAAATAGCTAAAAACTTTATATCTGCTTTTATCTTAGACAGTTGTCTAAAAAATTTGCCATTTTACTTGTCTGTGAGTCTGCTTGGCTGTGAGCTTGCTTGGCTGAATAATCCAATGTTATATCTTAGATGTCCAAAACAAAATATGCCATCCAGCAGGAAAAGCATGCTTAACAAATCATCATAATAATTCATTTTAATTAATTAGACTATTGATGATAAAATGTTATATATCGTCGCAAAGATCTCAGATTTGTAATGACACCTAAATTAAGCTTCTAGTCCACTCAAAGGCCAAGATATTCAGTGAAACAATGAGGGTGGTGCATAAACTGAAAATTAGACTGAATATCTATGGATGAGCACATATGTGAGGGTTAAAATGCATAATAGCGCCACCTACATTTCAGATCTGTATATTGTAATGGAATGTAGTAGAGAAAAAAAAAAAATTACATGCTTAATTACATTACAAAGAAGGAACAAAAAATAAATGATACATTTTTTGCAATTAGTCCATAATGTGTGTGAATGGTGTACTTGTATCAGCGCGAAAATTTATCAGAGTTTAACGAGTTTGATCTCGTCAACTGTCTCAATTGGGAGGATCTCCTGTTTTTTTAATTCTGTTTGTGTTTCATGAAGTTACAAGTGAAACCTGACAAAAGATATCCGTTTACAGCTTATAAACTCTAAAAGCTTTTTTCTCCGGGCCTTTACTTGATATTAATTTGACTTGAGTGAAATAATATCATGCCGAACTTTCCGATCGGCATGATGATTTGATCGTATATTTGACAGTATGCGTTCAGTAAATAATCTTATTTCATAAGTTATGGAAACTGAATACTTTTTGTCAGCACATTAAAAAGCACCTGATGAGTTGTTTATATTGCCTATATGCATTGTAAGTCTTTTAAATGACACCCAATTTGTGTTATTCAGGCAAATAGTTATTAATTAATTTGACAATTCTTTTTCAACACGGAATGTCAAAGGTATGCCAAAATATTTATGTATTATTATTTAAGAGACACAAGAGCAAACATACAGTAAGTTCCTCATTTATTTTTTGCTTGCAATGCAGGCAACGTGTATAATAAATAATATGTGCCTAAATTTCAACATGTTCACATACTTAGAACTCATTTTTGATCCTACAATAATTTTATAGATACTTCTGAATCCAGAAATTACATTGCTTTTGTTTATTTATTAAATATATTGTTAGCATTTTGACTATACTCACAGAACGACGCAGACACACCGATGCAGAACTATAAATGCAAACCAACACTTTGGCCACTACACAGAGTAGTACCAGGTAGATGCAGAAGCAAAAATCAGCCTTAAGGCTCATGTACCCCTTCACCAACACAAAACCAAACATGTGTACCAAAGGCTAAATAGCATTTAACATTATCATTAATATTGTAATATCCCTAATGTACAAAACGAAAAGAGAAAGTTGCAGGTTAAGATATTTATTCATCTACAATAGAGAATAATTAAAAGAGACATTATCAATGACAAATGGATTGCATGGATCTCATCTTTGAATACATTAAATGGAATGACTCAAACCAAACTTTTACTTTCAAAATGCAGTTAAAGGATCTCTGTGCTCAACTTAGCAAATTAAAAGATTGATCTTCAGATTTAAAGAATGAATCCCGAGATCAAGTGAAGATCGAGATAATACAGGAAATCTATATTATCTACATTCATTGCCTAAATTTTGATGCACTCTATGACTGAATAACAAAAAAACAAAACAATTGTGCAAACAATATCTAAAGCCAACAGACACCCAAAGCAGGTCTATAATTAAAATATATATATATATATATATATATATATATACACACTATATTGCCAAAAGTATTCGCTCACCTGCCTTTAGACGCATATGAACTTAAGTGACATCCCATTCTTAATCCACAGGGTTTAATATGACGTCGGCCCACCATTTGCAGCTATAACAGCTTCAACTATTCTGGGAAGGCTTTCCACAAGGTTTAGGAGTGTGTTTATGGGAATTTTTGACCATTCTTCCAGAAGCGCATTTGTGAGGTCAGACACTGATGTTGGACGAGAAGGCCTGGCTCACAGTCTTCGCTCAAATTCATCCCAAAGGTGCTCTATCGGGTTGATGTCAGGACTCTGTGAAGGCCAGTCAAGTTCTTCCACACCAAACTCGCTCATCCATGTCTTTATGGGCCTTGCTTTGTGCACTGGTGCGCAGTCATGTTGGAACAGGAAGGGGCCATCCCCAAACTGTTCCCACAAAGTTGGGAACATGGAATTGTCCAAAATCTCTTGGTATGCTGAAGCATTCAGAGTTCCTTTCACTGGAACTAAGGGGCCAAGCCCAGCTCCTGAAAAACAACCCCACACCATAATCCCCCCTCCACCAAACTTCACAGTTGGCACAATGCAGTCAGACAAGTACCGTTCTCCTGGCAACCGCCAAACCCAGACTCGTCCATCAGATTGCCAGATGGAGAAGCATGATTCGTCACTCCAGAGAATGCGTCTCCACTGCTCTAGAATCCAGTGGCGGCGTGCTTTACACCACTGCATCCGACGCTTTGCATTGCACTTGGTGATGTATGGCTTGGATGCAGCTGCTCGGCCATGGAAACCCATTCCATGAAGCTCTCTACGCACTGTTCTTGAGCTAATCTGAAGGCCACATGAACTTTGGAGGTCTGTAGCGATTGACTCTGCAGAAAGTTGGCGACCTCTGCGCACTACGCGCCTCAGCATCCGCTGACCCCGCTCTGTCATTTTACGTGGTCTACCACTTCGTGGCTGAGTTGCTGTCATTCCCAATCGCTTCCACTTTGTTATAATACCACTGACAGTTGACTGTGGAATATTTAGTAGCGAGGAAATTTCACGACTGGACTTGTTGCACAGGTGGCATCCTATCACAGTACCACGCTGGAATTCACTGAGCCCCTGAGAGCGGCCCATTCTTTCACAAATGTTTGTAGAAGCAGTCTGCATGCCTAGGTGCTTCATTTTATACACCTGTGGCCATGGAAGTGATTGGAACACCTGAATTCAATTATTTGGATGGGTGAGCGAATACTTTTGGCAATATCAAGCTGACATAGATTGGCTACTTCAGGTGTGCCCACCTTTATTTTTCAAATGCAAGATCTACTTTTTCTTTAACTAGTTCAACACGATCTAGATATTTCAGTTTACAACTCAAATATGAGAAAACAGGCCTTGGAAACAGGGACGGACTGGCCATCGGGAGCACCGGGCATTTTTCCGGTGGGCCGCTGGGTAAATTGGGCCAGCCTGCTGCTGCACAAGTACCTGCCCGTCCTACAGGCGATATAGGAGGCCACCCTGGGCTCCAACATGCCCGCGTGGATCTCATAACAAGCAAAAATGTAATAAACTCTGCAAGACAAGCCAATACAATGGCTTTTATTTTGAAATAATGTAATGACTTTTATTTGAAATTTCTTACACATCGGAGCACATATCCGTATGAGTGCATCAACTCCGTACCTTGTGTGGATCTCATTATTTGACAAACAAATCACAATAATGGTGACAACCAAAAACAACATATTAAGTATAAGATGAGCTCTGAATAATCACTAAATGACAAATAACTGCAAGTAACAACAAATACAATAACAGCAGCGTTAATAAAATTGGCAAACAGTAAAGCTATGAGCAGTACAAAGTCATATGCATAATGTATACATACCGCAAAGCATTTCTGGGAGCTGAAGTGCGGCTTGCTGAATAATGCTCACGACTGATAAACATGCAGAAAATAAGTCATGAAAAATATTGCTTTGTAGCTATTTGAGTCTTTGAAGCTTACTTTGTTTAAAGAATTACAGAAACAGCGCTCGTCAAAGCATTGCTCTTTTCACTTTTTCTCAAGAATAACCTGGAGAAGGAATTAAAACCCTGCAGATATAAAGATGCAACAAACTCGCATAGAGTGAAAATATGAGAAATGAATCTACAAAATATCTGCAAGGTTCGACACTTTAAGAGGTATGTTTATTGTGTTTTACATATACAGTGGTGTGAAAAAGTGTTTGCCCCCTTTCTGATTTCTTATTTTTTTGCATGTTTGTCACACTTAAATGTTTCAGATCATCAAACAAGTTTAAATATTAGTCAAAGATAACACAAGTAAACACAAAATGCAGTTTTTAAATGAAGGTTGTTATTATTAAGGGAAAACAAAATCCAAACCTACATGGCCCTGTGTGAAAAAGTGATTGCCCCCTAAACCTAATAACTGGTTGGGCCACCCTTAGCAGCAACAACTGCAATCAAGCGTTTGCGATAACTTGCAATGAGTCTTTTACAGCGCTGTGGAGGAATTTTGGCTCACTCACCTTTGCAGAATTGTTGTAATTCAGCCACATTGGAGGGTTTTCGAGCATGAACTGCCTTTTTAAGGTCATGCCACAGCATCTCAATAGGATTCAGGTCAGGAATTTGACTAGGCCACTCCAAAGTCTTCATTTTGTTTTTCTTCAGCCATTCAGAGGTGGACTTGCTGGTGTGTTTTGGATCATTGTCCTGCTGTAGAACCCAAGTTCGCTTCAGCTTGAGGTCACGAACAGATGGCCGGACATTCTCCTTCAGGATTTTTTGGTAGACTGCAGAATTCATGGTTCCATTTATCACAGCAAGTCTTCCAGGTCCTGAAGCAGCAAAACAGCCCCAGACCATCACACTAGCACCACCATATTTTACTGTTGGTATGATGTTTTTTTTCTGAAATGCGGTTACTTTTACGCCAGATGCAATGGGACACACACCTTCCAAAAAGTTCAACTTTTGTCTCGTCAGTCCACAGAGTATTTTTCCAAAAGTCTTGGGGATCATCAAGATGTTTTCTGGCAAAAATGAGACGAGCCTTAATGTTCTTTTTGCTCAGCAGTGGTTTTCCTCTTGGAACTCTGCCATGCGGGCCATTTTTGCCCAGTCTCTTTCTTATGGTGGAGTCATGAACACTGACCTTAACTGAGGCAAGTGAGGCCTGCAGTTCTTTGGATGTTGTTGTGGGGTCTTTTGTGACCTCTTGGATGAGTCGTCGCTGCGCTCTTGGGGTAATTTTGGTCGGCCGGCCACTCCTGGGAAGGTTCACCACTGTTCCATGTTTTCGCCATTTGTGGATAATGGCTCTCACTGTGGTTCTCTGGAGTCCCAAAGCTTTAGAAATGGCTTTATAACCTTTTCCAGACTGATAGATCTCAATTACTTTCCTTCTCATTTGTTCCTGAATTTCTTTGGATCTCGGCATGATGTCTAGCTTTTGAAGATCTTTTGGTCTACTTCACTTTGTCAGGCAGGTCCTATTTAAGTGATTTCTTGATTGAGAACAGGTGTGGCAGTAATCAGGCCTGGGTGTGGCTAGAGAAATTGAACTCAGGTGTGATAAACCACAGTTATGTTTTAACAGGTGGGGCAAACACTTTTTCACACAGGGCCATGTAGGTTTGGATTTTGTTTTCCCTTAATAATAACAACCTTCATTTAAAAACTGCATTTTGTGTTTACTTGTATTATCTTTGACTAACATTTAAACTTGTTTGATGATCTGAAACATTTAAGTGTGACAAACATGCAAAAAAATAAGAAATCAGGAAGGGGGCAAACACTTTTTCACACCACTGTATTTATATTTGTTTATATTTATATATGTACATATTCTGGCCAACTTTGTTTTCATTGATTAAAAAAAAAACAACAACAAAAAATAATTTACACATAGTAATGCGAGTAATTGAAATGACATTTTAAGCACTGTCATCAGTGTCCTACTGTGTGACACTTTCTTCATCTAACTATTTTAAACATCATTTTATGATCTTGTATAGCTATATATACATATATAATATATTATTATTAAATTTGTTGTTTCCACAACCTCATATTAGCTAAAACAATAGTTTATTTGCACTTCTAGAAAAAAGCTGAAAGGTGATTAAGATCTTTAAAACCTTTGAAGAAATGCTGCCTTGTCACAGCACCTAAAATACACACTTTACCTTGTACTTTCATGTACATTTTAACCTAACATCTGTATGTTGGGAAAGAAGTTTTCAGACATGTTATTTGTCTGAGCTATAAAGTGCTTTTTTTTAGTGCTTTCTCTAAAAAATCCACTCATCACATTTACAGTAGTTTTCTATGTTTTAAAGAAACTTAGAAACATCATGACTAGCAGTCAATAGAAATGTCTTTTTTTCAGTGTAGAAATTTGAAATTGAGCCGTAAAATTTGCTTACCAATCTTGTTTATTGAGGATGAGTTCCATTCATGGTTAACATTATACGGAGATTAAAAAGCCATTTTATTGGTTTGTTGTTGTTTTTTTATCACATACTGTACATGCAACATGGAATACAATATTAACAGTAATCACGTCATTGAGAGATGCATGTTTCCACTCATTTCTCCTTCAGGTAAGCCAAAGCTTTATATTGTGTCTGTGGGTACGGGACTCACAGCTGTGTGGCTTTAACGGCTCATGTTGAGCTTTGACTGACAGCATACAGAGCTGCGGCTTTATTCAGTAAATAACGTTCTCTGACTACCCACATTGAGTTTGATCTGTGATAATGGCCATAAACTATAATATATTTAGCAGAAGTGGGGTACTGCGAACTATTACAAACTTAATCATCATGAAATCTAATTTACATGAGGAAGATTGCATTTACATTTAAATGGTAATTGTACACATAACAGAACACAAATTATAATCTGCAGAAAATAACCTTATTAGATCATATGGATTCAGTCAGATTTACAGAGTAGAAAGTGTTTGTGTATCTGTCAATGCGTGTAAAAGTCCGACGGACGTCTTTGTCATTACATTATTTTATATTG
The DNA here is from genome assembly GCF_019703515.2 of Myxocyprinus asiaticus. Taxonomy (NCBI): domain Eukaryota; kingdom Metazoa; phylum Chordata; class Actinopteri; order Cypriniformes; family Catostomidae; genus Myxocyprinus; species Myxocyprinus asiaticus. The sequence continues at coordinate 7,595,262 of NC_059347.1, forward strand.
CTTCTTAAAAGCCTATACTACAAATGATTATGTAGATAAATAGGTTTAGAGTGCATTCCAATGTGTTTTTTGCTTAATTCAGCATGTCCTGCGCAGAAATGAATGGCTCACCTTCTCTCGCGCATCTGGACGTGCAGAACCGCAAATCACAAGCAGATGAGCTTATCGCGTGTGTACAGCGGGTCTGTGGAAACTGGATGTCATCTTTTTGAGTTCGGTTGCATTTCTGAAGTGATGTTATGGTTTTTCTGGTCCTGAATTGTTTTTCAAATCTAAAGTGAAACGCTGTCACACAGCTGACACCCCTTGTGTGTGTATGTGTTTGGACTCTAGTCCGTGAACTGCATCACTTCTGCCTTATTTTCGATTGGTCGATTCTGCAATTTTGTAATCAAGGAACTTTTTTAATTGAGTAATCAAATTAAATAGAGTAATCATGACAGCCCTAGTTATAAGTAAGCAATGTCTTAAATTTCTGTGTAAATTTAAAAGCAGAAGAAAACAGTTACATTCTGCCTAGCATCTGCTTTTTTGTTTCACAGCAGAAAGAAAATACGAGGTCGGAACGACATCAGTGTGAGATTAATCCATTAAAACATTATTAACAGATAAAATCAGGATGGTTAACACTCACGGAGCAGGGCCGAACGTTCCGGGCAGCTCTGTTTGGGGAACTGCTCCTCTACATGCTCCTCTACATGCTCCTCTACATGCTCCTCTACATGCTCCTCTACATGCTCCTCTACGCTCTGCGCCATCTCCGATTCAAGATCTATCTTTGGAAACTCCTCCCCACTCTTCACCTCGAAAGGACTCGGCCGCTCCTGGACGGCCTTCACTGTATCATCATTCAAGAATGCTGCAATCCACGCTAAAATGCAAAGACACAACACCAGAAGAAAGAGACACTTCCCCTTCCGCATGATCTTGGACACAGAGGGACAAACGCCCATGACTGGACTTTAGTTTGAGGTGAAGTCCATAGAACAGAAACGGAGGAGGATGGGAGGAAAAACACAAGTCCTGAAAAGAGACATTTGTCTCTTGGTCCACAGGAATTTCTGCTTCAAGTTAATAAGTCACTCTTAAAGTTGTAAATAGTTCCTCCAAAGGCCTCTTAATTCTGTTTTTTGTTTAATTTTGTTGTTCATCTTGTTTTTTGGAGTGGAAAAATGTTGTTTTGGGGAATTACAAATCAGAACTGTTTCTGTGAGATGACTTTTCCTAAAAAAGCTGTAAAGCAGAAAAGAAAAAAATTATTAGGTTACTTGACACAAAAGCAGCATCCTGCAATGTAACATGCAACAGTCCATCTATTTTCTGTTTCTTTTATCATTATTATGTGACTCTTTTATGACATCGTATTGAGGAAATTAAAATAAAGAAAATGAAATTTTATTAATGAAATCAAATTTGAAGTTTTGTGGTTTTTCATCCATGTCTGTTAGCCTTGAAGCCATCTATACACAAGTGTACTGCTAAATTAAATTTTAGCAAATATTCACATTAAAACATTTATTGATTTTCTCTTCCTGGAAAACAGAGCAATTTTGATGCAATCAAGGGTGTATCAAAATTTGTCACCAATCAAATGCTCTCTACAATGAAATTGTAAAATTCTCTCATGATTTACTCACCCTCATGCCATCCCAGATGTGTAAGACTTTCTTTCATCTGCTGAACACCAAGATTTTTAGAAGAATTTCTCAGCTCTGTAGGTCCATACAATGCAAGTGAATGGGTGCCAAAATTTTGAAGCTCCAAAATCCACACAACATAAAAGTACTCCAAACGATTCCAGTGTTTAAATCAATGTCTTTTGAAGCGATATGATAGATGTGGGTGAGAAACAGATCAATATGTATGTCTTTTTTTTTTTTTTTACTATAAATTCTCCCTGCATGGTCAATCTCCACTTCAGTTTCACATTCTCATTCTTCTTCTGTTTTTGGTGATTCACAGGCTTAATGCTTATTGCCCCCTACTGGGCAGAGAGGATAATTTATGATAAAAAGGACTTAAATATTGATCTGTTTCTCACCCACACCTATCATATCGTGTCTGAACACATGGATTTAACTACTGGAGTCGTATGGATTACTTTTATGCTGCCTTTACGTGGATTTTGTAGCTTCAAAATTTTGGCACCCACACACTTCGATTGTGAGGACCTACAGAGCTGAGATATTCTTCTAAAAATCTTCATTTGTGTTCTGCAAAAGAAAGAAAATCATACACATCTGGGATGCCAGGATCGCGAGTAAATCGTGAGAGAATTTTCATTTTTGGGTGAACTATACCTTTAATGTCCAAACAAAAAGCACATTAAAATAATTGCGATATTCACGAAAATGCATAAGTTTTTAATATATTTTGAATATTCGATATATCTGCTACTAGGGCTGCAACTAACGATTATTTTGATAATCTACTAATCTAACAATTATTAGAACGATTAATTGACTATTCTGGCGATTACTGCAAAAAAACTTTATTGTCGACGTTATTGATAACATCGACTATTCGTTTCGGCCCTATCCGCTTCCAACACCAACTTCTAACTAGAAATACCAAGTGATAGCAAAGTATTTAACAAACAGTATATGTCAACACAGGTATGAAAACTGATCACATGGGGTCTTTAATGGAGAGACTACATGGAATATTTGTTCTTTTACAATTTTTGCCACAATGCAGGTAAATGGTTAAAAGGCGACTAAAAATGATGAAAAACCTAAAAGAAATGCTGACCAGTTACAGCATCTAAAATTTTACCTTCATATAAATTCTTCATATTATTATTTTAGATATAAATTAAACAAGTATACTATAAAATATACATTTCCACCTAAAATCTTTGTAGAAAAAAAATAGAAAAAAGAAAGAAAAAGGAAAAATCACTCATTTTCACTTCAACTAGTTCCTTACTAAACTACTGTTCCATTCCTCAGGTTTATAACCTTGAACAATACTGTTTAATTTCCCTCTCCACACACACTGTCTGCCATCACCTCCACCCTTCATCCGTCTCATGTTTCTTGTTGACATACTTCACTGGCTTAAGTCTGTTGTGTGCTTTTCATTATCTGTTTCCTGAAGGGCAATTGTTAACAGGACCTTCTCCTGTCCTGTGAGCTAGCAGATAATTCCATGCCACGTCAAGCCATTTATGATAATGATCAATGATTATGATTTATATGGCAAGGTGTCCACAAGTGTCCACAAATGTACTGCAGGGGGTTCCTATATTTCTAAATGTTTAATATACAGTGTACTGTGTGTGTATATATATCACTGTAAAATTAAGAGACCACTGTAAAATTATCAGTTTCTCTGGATTTACTATATCTAGGTTTGATTAAAATGAAAATTTTTGTTTTAACTAATCATTTTGCAGTGGTCACTTATTTTTTTCCAGAGCTGTATATATATATATATATATATATATATATATATATATATATATATATATATATATAAAATGTAAGTTTTATTTTAAAGTTGAAAGAAACAATGTCTAATATTATCTTTGTTTGATTTTGTTGCTTGTAAAACACATTTTACATGATTTAAAACATGTAAATCTCTCTACGGTGGCAGTTAGTCAACACTTGTTAAGCATAATGTTATACTGTTTGTTAAAGTTCTTCATAAAAGTTATTATAAAGTGAAAAAGAGAAAATGTATCATTTTTATACTGAGGGTCCCTGAGCTAGCTGAGAGTCTGAGTATGGGGTCCCTGGGTCAAAAAAGGTTGACAACCCCCCGGTCTATGGTATAAGATAAACAATGGTGTATAACTCACTGGGATAACTGTATATTGTTTTGTAAACCTAAACAATTTGATATCGGTTCATCTTCCATTAAAATAAGCAATTACATTTAAATCAAATTACAACAACAAGACGACTTGAGAAAGTATCTCTGTTGTATATACACGAGATCATCTTTACGACAGAATAAACCACGATTTATTCTGCGTTCTCAAACCTCTTTTGTAAATCATTTTATTTCACGTAAGCAGAAATTTAAAAGCGATTTTGATCTGATAATTATGCGTTTTGGGTAACAACCGATTCGAGGTAAAATGCGCTTTATTTCAGACGATTCAACTAAAGATGTATTTGATTCTGCTTCAGTTTAATTCAGTTAAAGTTTTATAGATTGTTATGAGACTGTACGTCAGTGTGATTCTCGGTGTCTGATAGCAGTTTCACAAAAGAGGCTGGCGATTAAACTTTATTCATGTAGTATTAACCGACCACAAGCTAGTTTACTGTGCTAGGTGCGCAGGTGAGCTCTTGTTTATTAGTATTTTTAGAAGGGCACACACATATTTATGATAAAAGAGAAAATAATTAAATGTTATAACGACTCACGGTTGTGAACACAGCTGTGCCGTCAGTCTCGCCGAAATGAAGCTCACCGATGCAATGACATACAGTGCTTCCGCAAACACGGACGCACGAGTGACGTCACTGACGCATTCACATACAGCCTCTGCGCAAAAACCGTATGATCCAAACCTCATTCTCTACGCGGGTGTTTCTGTGGGTTATTATGAGCACTGTTGACTTTTATAAAGAAAATTCTCTTAAAACACACTTTTAACACCCTCACTAGTTTATTTAATTAGTTTACTAGCAATATCCAACGGTGTACGTACTGTCACAGGAAAATAATATAATTGTTGTTGTTGTTGTTATTTTTCTGAAAGTTATGAACATTATGAACCCTACAAATTAGTCTCTTATGTTTGACCGTGCTCTGCAAGCCTCCAGAATTTTTCTTTTTTTTTTTTTTTTTCAGAGAAAAAGCTGGATTAGTCTTGGACATGCCAACACAAAAATTTGGCTAGAAGTTAACTTCAAATGCAGAAAAATAAATTGATTGTTTACTAATTAAACTGCTCAAATACTACTGATTTATGTCATACAGGTCACATAAACTACAACACATAGAGACTGTATCACCTAGATATCACATAGAGACTGTGTTTGTTCTCCAAACTACCAAACACAAAACTCACTAAATCATTTAGAAACAATTTGAAAAAAACATGAAAAAATAAATAAATAAATAAAACAAATTAAAGATAAACATCGTATGAAGGTAGGGCTACTAAACATTAGATCTCTTTCAACCAAAGCACTAATTGTAAATGAAATTATTACAGATCATATTTTGGATGTGCTCTGTTTGACCGAAACCTGGCTTAAACCAGATGAATATATTAGTTTAAAAGAATCTACTCCCCCAGATTATTGTTATAAACATGAGCCTCGCCTGAAGGGTCGAGGAGGAGGTGTTGCTGCAATTTACAGTGAAGTTTTTGGTGTTACTCAGAGGATAGGATATAAGTTTGTCTTTTGAACTAATAATGCTTAATGTGACACTGTCAGTTATAAATAAAAAAAACTGTCGTCTTTTACCCTTGCTACAGTATATAGATAACCCGGGCCTTATTCTGATTTCCTTGGTGAATTTACCAATTTTTTTAACAGATCTTGTAGTTACTGTAGATAGAGCTTTAATTGTTGGTGACTTCAGCATTCACATAGATAATGAAAATGACACATTGGGATTAGCATTTATCGATATTCTCAACTCTCTTGGAGTCTGACAAAATGTGACAGGACCAGCTCATCTCCATAATCATATGCTAGATTTAATTCTGTCATATGGAGTTGATGTTGATACTATAGAAATTCTGTCGCAGAACAATGACATCTCAGATAATTACCTTGTCTCTTGTATGCTGCGATCAGCTAATGTTACTCAATTTACACCATGCTATTGTTCAGGTAGAACTATTCTTTCAACCACTAAAGATAGCTTCACTAATAATCTTCCAGATCTATCTCATACACTCTATAAGCCCCAAAGTCTAGAAGAACTTGATGAAATAACAGAAAATATAAATACAGTCTTCTCTAGCACTCTTGATAGTGTCACCCCACTTCGATTAAAGAAAAGCCCCGCACCATGGTACAATAATCACACTCATGCTATCTCTAGAGAACAGCTCAGAAAATGGAGCGCAAGTGGAAGAATGCAAAATTAGAGGTATTTAAAGGTAGTGTTTGTAGCTACAGAAAGGAACTAAAAGCTGCCAGGTCAGCATATTTTAGCAAACTCATAGAAAATAATCACAACAATCCTAGGTGTTTATTCAGTACTGTGACTAAATTGGTTAGGAATAAAGCCTCAACTGAACCAGATGTTCCGTTGCAGCACAATAGTAATGACTTCATGAATTTCTTTACTGATAAAATTGAAATAATTAGAAATAAAATTGGAATTATGCAATCATCTGTCACAGTACCTCAGAAAACAGTGTCTCATAATTTTCCTCACGTGCAACTTCAATCCTTCGCTGTCATAGGTCATGAAGAGCTAACAAAACTTATCGAAACATCAAAAGCCACAACATGTATGTTAGATCCAATACCAACTAAGCTCTTAAAAGAGGCATTCCCTGTAATCTCAGAACCTCTTCTTAATAGTATTAGTTCCTCGCTATCTTTAGGAGCCAAATATGAAAAGAATCTACCTCCTTTTGTGGATTTAGATATTCTAGGAACTATTAATAGGCCAGAATTTTGCGATCGTAATGAATGTGATGGAATATTGCATGGTAGAAGGTCACTTAAGTACTGCAGAGCTAGACCATTCAAAGCTTTGTACGTAGTAAACAGAATTTTTAAATTAATACTAAATTTAACAGGTAGCCAATGTAACGATGACAAAATGGGTCTAATATGATCATATTTAGTCAGCACTCTGGATGCTGCATTTTGAACCAATTGAAATTTATTTATTGACCTTGCTGGACATCCTCTCAGCAATGCATTACAATAATCTAGTCTTGAGGTCATGAATGCATGAATTAGTTTTTTGGCATCAGCAACAGAGTGCATGCGTTGTAATTTAGTAATATTTCTTAGGTGGAAGAATGCTGTTCTACAAACATTGGTAATTTGATTGTCAAAGGACAGATTGGTATAAAATAAAACACCTAAGTTCTTCGCTGTTGAAGATGATGTAACAGTACATCCATCGAGAATCAAATTATATTTAAGCGGTTTGTTTTTAGAGGTTTTTGGTACAATAATTAGTACCTCTGTTTTGTCGGAATTGAGAAGAAGGAAATTTCTGGCCATCCAATCTTTGATTTCATTGATATACTCTGCTAATTTGGAGAACTGTGAAATTTCATCAGGATTTGAAGAAATATAAAGTTGGGTATTGTCAGCATAACAGTGGAAACTTATTCCACGATTCCTGATAATAACTCCCAGGGGAAGAATATATAAGGAGAAAAGCAGAGGCCCTAAAACTGATCCCTGTGGCACTCCATACTTAACTTTTGTTTGGTTTGAAAATTCCTCATTTACATAGACAAAGTGGTAGCGGTCTGCTAAACAGGACCTAAAACATGCTAATGCAAGTCCACAAATGCCAACATAATTCTCTAGCCTATTCTAGAGAATGTCATGATCTATCGTGTCGAATGCAGCACTAAGATCTAAAAGCACTAGAAGTGAAATGCAGCCACGATCAGATGATAAGAGCAAGTCATTTGTAACATTTCTCTGTAGAAATTAAAATAGTTGGGTGGACACTACCTTGTCTAGTATTTTCGACATAAATGGGAGATTTGAAATCGGTCTATAATTAGCCAGTTCTCCAGGGACTCTTGGGACATGTCCTAAGGATAGGAATAGTCTCCCTAACACTGTTCGAGATGCAGACACACTCAGTCAGTTTAAGTCTAGACTAAAGACTCATCTATTTAGCTGGGCATACACCTAATTTATCCTTCAACTCACAATTAGGCTGCTTTAGTTAGATCTGCCAGAACCAGAAACATTGATCATGATCTATCACTCTGCAATAAATTGAATGGCATCTATGCTAATATTATTCTATTTTTATCCCTGTCTCAACCTCAGGACTCCTATCCTGAGGTCACCAGAACCGGCTGGATCCAGCTCTATTCCTGTTTCGTGTTGGACTCCTCTGCTACGTGTCTCTGAGTGATGATGACTAAATGCAGCTTGTGCCAGCCAAACATAACTTCAGTCTATTACGATGGACTTCAGAGGATGAACTGATGACAGCTCCAACCATAAGGCATGGGATACATCATATGCCATTGCCTAAACCTTGGACTTGAAACAGACCTCACCGAAATGACCGGCCGGTTGAACTGCGATGCACCTCACTGATCTCTGCCTGCATCACCTCGGTCTAATGATGGACTACACTCTTATAATGGAATACATAGACTATCAATTAATTGCCAACAATACCCTTCATCAGCCAACTAACAAAGGACAATGCAGTTAATCCAGAACTTCTGCAGTTAATCCAGGATGAACTTCAAAGACATTAGTCATTAATCTTACAGTTTTTACAAAATCTTTGTTTAAACACTGACACTTAACACTTACTTAGTTTAATAATTTTAAACCATGACTTGCTCTATACATAATTAAGTAATATTGGCATTATATTCATGATGTTAGCCAGAGGGGAACTGGCCCCACAGTGAGCCTGGTTTCTCCAAAGGTTATTTTTCTCCATTAAACAACATCTTATGGAGTTTTGTGTTCCTTGCCACAGTCGCCTTTGGCTTGCTCACTGGATATGAGACATTCTAGATATTACAGTTTCATTTTCTGTTAGTGCATGATTTTCTGTAAAGCTGCTTTGAAACAATGTGTGTTGTGAAAGGCGTTATACAAATAAAAATGACTTGACTTGATTTGGTCATGAAACCAACAGTACAAAGCTACTCTCAGGGTGTGGAAAAAAAATTTGCCACAAAAAATAAATAAATAAATACAAAATTCATTTGGCTTTGGAATGATATAAGGGTGAGTTTATGTCAGAATTTTCATATTTGTTAGGGAATGTCAAACCAACTGAGAACTGGGTTCTGAGAACGAGCTTGAAATCATGATTGCCAAGGACACGGCTGATGTCAAGATTTATAATGAAAATGTTATATACTCTATATCAGGGGTACTCAACAGGTGGACTCCGGTCCGGATCCGGACCTAAGGACAATTAAATCCGGATGAGGTCTAAATCTTTGTGCTAGTTATCTGACACCTGGCCAAGTAATATGCCTAGAAACTGCCCTGGTGGCAAAGAAAGCCTATTTATACTTATATTAAGCAAAAAGTATTTTAATGCTTCACTGTTGTTATGTAAATTGTTTGTTTGTTTGTTTGTAGATTTTCACTTTAAAGAAAATATAAAAATGGTCCATTCAGATTTTTTAATTTTTTATCAAAATAAAACAAATCAGAGGACACCCATGAACCCCCATACAGTGTTTTTATTCAAAAGGCCTCCTGTGTACCATATATTCTGAATGTAAAAATATTTAAACACAAAAACTGGACTGCTGTCATTCAGCTTCAAAATGAACTGTTGATCTTATATTTTAATATTCATATTCAAGTGCCCTCGACTGATGAAGTCTTAATGAAATGTTTTAATATTTTGATAGAAGATCCCTCAAACCCCACATGTCACGGATCCACTGGACTCCCTCTCTCACGCCACACTCTGCTTTCTCTCCCTCAGTCCGTCAGTCACCCGCTCTCACTCGCCTGAGTGTTAATCATGCACACCTGCAGCTCATCACCACCCTGTTTGGACTTGCATTTAAACCTTACAATCACACTCAGTCAGTGTCTGGCCTTGATGAAGGTACTTTAGACTCACCTTTTGCTCTGCTGCAGAAGAAAACTACTTACCTGTGTGTAACTTACCTGTTTATCAATGATCTGCTCTGGATGTGCAAGATAAGTAACTTGAAAACCCTGAATGTGCATTATGCTTTTAAATTCTGACCTGCTCCTCAGTTTATGGAAGTTGAGAGTCGGGAACCCTGTGCCACCACCGCCGCCTGCTTCGAAGACCACGGAGTTTACCCCATTATTTTTTGCACTCACTTCTAAAGTGAATGATCCCCCACTGATGTAGGTACGTAGATCCATGAAGACCATTCCTCACAGATTATCAGTGCCCATGCCTGCCACGGTTAATGAGCCAGGGCCAATGCCAGTAGCCTCGACCGTCCCAGAGCCAATGCCAGTAGCCTCGACCGTCCCAGAGCCAATGCCAGTAGCCTCGACCGTCCCAGAGCCAATGCCAGTGGCCTCGACCGTCCCAGAGCCAATGCCAGTAGCCTCGACCATCCCAGAGCCAATGCCAATGTCAGTAGCCTCGACCGTCCCCGTAACAATGCTCCCAGCTGTCCGGAAGAAGAGGAGGTGAAGAAGGGCTCCTACTCACCAGTTGCTGCCAGTGCTCACAACCACGGAGGTCGTTCCCCAGTGGCTGCCAGTGCTCTCGACCACGGAGGCCGTTCCCCAGTGGCTGCCAGTGCTCTCGACCACGGAGGCCGTTCCCCAGTGGCTGCCAGTGCTCTCGACCACGGAGGCCGTTCCCCAGTGGCTGCCAGTGCTCTCGACCACGGAGGTCGTTCCCCAGTGGCTGCCAGTGCTCTCGACCACGGAGGTCGTTCCCCAGTGGCTGCCAGTGCTCTCGACCACGGAGGTCGTTCCCCAGTGGCTGCCAGTGCTCTCGACCACGGAGGTCGTTCCCCAGTGGCTGCCAGTGCTCTCGACCACGGAGGTCGTTCCCCAGTGGCTGCCAGTGCTCTCGACCACGGAGGTCGTTCCCCAGTGGCTGCCAGTGCTCTCGACCACGGAGGTCGTTCCCCAGTGGCTGCCAGTGCTCTCGACCACGGAGGTCGTTCCCCAGTGGCTGCCAGTGCTCTCGACCACGGAGGTCGTTCCCCAGTGGCTGCCAGTGCTCTCGACCACGGAGGTCGTTCCCCAGTGGCTGCCAGTGCTCTCGACCACGGAGGTCGTTCCCCAGTCGCTGCCAGTGCTCTCGACCACGGAGGTCAGTTCCCAGTCACTAATGGCTCCTAGCCCTGAGCCTCCCTCGGCTCCGCCCCTCAAGCCACCCACAGCTCCACCCAGAGCTCCCTGCTCTGTGGCCGCGTCCCAGGCCTCCGTACCCAGTCCCTGATCTGTGGCCGCGTCCCAGGCCTCCGTACCCAGTCCCTGCTCTGTGGCCGCGTCCCAGGCCTCCGTACCCAGTCCCTGCTCTGTGGCCGCGTCCCAGGCCTCCGTACCCAGTCCCTGCTCTGTGGCCGCGTCCCAGGCCTCCGTACCCAGTCCCTGCTCTGTGGCCGCGTCCCAGGCCTCCGTACCCAGTCCCTGCTCTGTGGCCGCGTCCCAGGCCTCCGTTCCCAGTCCCTGCTCTGTGGCCGCGTCCCAGGCCTCCGTTCCCAGTCCCTGCTCTGTGGCCGCGTCCCAGACCTCCGTACCCAGTCCCTGCTCTGTGGCCGCCTCCCAGGCCTCCTGATCCTGTCCCTGCTCTATGGCCGTCTCCCAAGCCTCCTAACCCAGTCCTTGCCCAATGGTCACCTCCCTGGTCTCCTGATCATCCACAGTCTCCTCCCTGGCCACTGGATTTTCCGCCAATCCCTCCTGATCGTCCTCCTGGATCCTCCCCTGTCATCTGTGTCCTCCTGCCCTCCCCCATCTTTGGGCACCAGGAGTCGCCCTTTAGGGGGGTTCTGTCACGGATCCACTGGACTCCCTCTCTCACGCCACACTCTGCTCTCTCTCCCTCACTCCGCTCTCACTCGCCTGAGTGTTAATCATGCACATCTTCAACTCATCATAACCCTGTTTGGACTTGCACTTAAACCTCACACTTATCAGTTGATCGCCTTCTGCCTATGTTCTCTGGTTTTATGAAAGGTTATGTTAATAAGACATTTACTTGCCTGAATACTCACCTCACACTACTTACCTGTTTCCTCTGTGTTCTGTTCAATAAACTCCCACACCTGGGTTCATCTCCAGTTCCTGTGTTGGTGTGTCATTACACCACTACTTTTTTTCTTTTTTTTTTTTTACAAAGTAGTTTTGCTGCCAACGTGGCAAGTTATATAAACTATATTATATAATTTCATAGCCATATGACACTATGTAAGCTACGTTTTATTATTATTATCCGGACCTTTGCTGGGAAGGAAATGTAGAGACCGGACCTCTTGGAACTTTAATTGAGTACCCCTGCTCTATATTATAATATAGAGTTATATTTTGGTCTGTTCCTACCTAAACTAATTGGATTGTTTCAAAAGACATGGATTTAACCACTGGAGTAGCATGGATTCTTTTATTCTGCCTTTATGTGTTTTTGGAGCTTCAAAGTTTTGGTCACCATTCACTTGCGTTAAATGTGCCAACAGAGCTGAGATATTCTTCTAAAAATCTTAATTTGTGTTCTGCAGAAGAAAGAAAGTCATATACATCTGGGATGGCATGTGGGTGAGTTAATAAGAGAATTTTTGGGGTGAACTATTTCTTTAACTACTCCCTCTGATGTTTCTTTCCGGTTCCCCATCATGTGAAACTTGCAAAAATATGACCAGCAAACAAACAATTGTAATAGACTGATGCAATTTGTGCAGGAAATTTATCCTGTGAATGTGTGATTGTGTCTATGTCCCTTCAGGGCTTGACGTATAAAGTATACGCAGATTCAGTAAACATATACACTCAGTAAACAGACTGTTCTGCAAACACTTTATTTTATTAGTCATTTAAGTGTAGAGCCCTAGAAAAATGCTTAGTGATGCAAACACCTTAGATAACAATTGCCTTTGGCAATGTTGCTTCATGTTTGCTGATGATAATCTTGGATCAGATCTGAGCAGGACAATGAATTCAGATCTTCAGTGTGAGAAGAAGCTCAATGGTCACTATCAAGGCGACGAGTCTGCCAGTGATAATTTCAAACATGCTGGAGGTTGTTGGAGGGTCAGCAGGGCCATTAACTCCAGAAGTTGTTAACAACCATTTACAGAGACATGGCAGTGCGCACAGATTTTGAACAACAATGTAAAGGAAGCTTATGACTGAAAATTGGTTAGTGCAACATTGGCCTTAGACAGCCCACATTTAATAATCACACTAACTTGAGCAGAGGAGAAACATAATTCTGGAAGCCGGTAATAATAAATGGCAGAAGTGCTTGGCAAACAGAGCAATACTTATGTATTGTAATACAAAGCCCTGTAAGTGGACTCTCTCCAAACATCAGTAAAGAGGAACAGGATAAGTTTAAGGATGAGTCACACCCAACTTAATGTTGCACTTTACAACGGTAAACATAGCACTGGCTTATCTGATATTTGTTAGATCAGTTGTTTTCAAACAAAGAATATCATCTCAGAATGCTATTCTGTGATGCGGGTTGGCGCTGTTTTGGTGGCATGAGGGGGACCTACACAATATTAGGCAGGTGGTTTTAATGTTGTGACTGATCGGTGTACATATAAACTCAGCAAAAAAAGAAACATCCCTTTTTCAGGATACTGTATTTTAAAGATAATTTTGAAAAATCCAAATAACTTTACAGATCTTTATTGTAAAGGGTTTAAACAATGTTTTCCATGCTTGTTCAATGAACCATAAACAATTAATGAACATGCACCTGTGGAATGGTCATTAAGACACTAACAACTTACAGATGGTAGGCAAATAAGGTCACAGTTATAAAAACTTAGGACACTAAAGAGACCTTTCTACTGACTCTGAAAAACACCAAAAGAAAGATGCCCAGGGTCTCTGCTCATCTACGTGCCTTAGGCATGCTGCATAGAGGCATGAGGACTGCAGATGTGGCCAGGGCAATAAATTGCAATGTCTGTACTGTGAGACGCCTAAGACAGCGCTACAGGGAGACAGGAAGGACAGCTGATCATCCTCACAGTGGCAGACCACGTGTAACAACACCTGCACAGGATCGGTACATCCAAATATCACAACTGCGGGACAGGTACAGGATGGCAACAACAACTGCCCGAGTTACACCAGGAACGCACAATCCCTCCATCAGTGCTCATACTGTCCGCAATATGCTGAGAGAGGCTGGACTGAGGGCTTGTAGGCCTGTTGTAAGGAAGGTCCCTTACCAGACATCACCGGCAACAACATTGCCTATGGGCACAAACTCACCTTCGCTGGACCAGACAGGACTGGCAAAAAGTGCTCTTCACTAATGAGTCGTGGTTTTGTCTCACCAGAGGTGATGGTCAGACTCGCGTTTATCGTAGAAGGAATGAGCGTTACACCGAGGCCTGTCCTCTAGAGCGGGATCGATTTGGAGGTGGAGGGTCCGTCATGGTCTGGGGCGTTGTGTCACAGCATCATCGGACTGAGCTTGTTGTCATTGAAGGCAATCTCAAATCTCATCCTGCTATTACCCTCCAGCATGACAATGCCACCAGCCATCCTGCTCGTTCTGTGCGTGATTTCCTGCAAGACAGGAATGTCAGTGTTCTGCCATGGCCAGCAAAGAGCCCGGATCTCAGTCTCATTGAGCACATCTGAGACCTGTTGGATTGGAGAGAGAGGGCTAGGGCCATTCCCCCCAGAAATGTCTGGGAACTTGCAAGTGCCTTGGTTGAAGAGTGGGGTAACATCTCACAGCAAGAACTGGCAAATCTGGTGCAGTCCATGAGGAGGAGATGCACTGCAGTACTTAATGCAGCTGGTGGCCACACCAGATACTGACTGTTACTTTTGATTTTGACCCCCCCTTTGTTCAGGGACACATTATTCCATTTCTGTTAGTCACATGTCTGTGAAACTTGTTCAGTTTATGTCTTAGTTGTTGAATCTTTTTATGTTCATACAAATATTTAAACGTTAAGTTTGCTGAAAATAAAAGCAGTTGAAAGTGGGAGGATGTTTCTTTTGCTGAGTTTATATACATTCTGAGATGCTATTCTTTTCACCACAATTGTACAGAGTGGTTATCTGTGTTACCGTAGACCAACAATCATCCATGTGATTATCTAATCAGCCAATCATGTGGCAGCAGTGCAGTGCATAAAATCATGCAGATACTGGTCAGGAGCTTCAGTTAATGTTCACATCAACCATCAGAATGGGGTAAAATTGTGATATCAGTGATTTGATTGTCATAATTGTTGGTGCCAGATGGGCTGGTTTGAGTATTTCTGTAACTGCTGATCTCCTGGGGTTTTCATGTACAACAGTCTCTGGAATTTACTTCGAATGGTGCCAGAAACAAAAAACATCCAGTGAGCAGTAGTTCTATAGATGGAAATGTCTTGTTGATGAGAGAGGACAACAGAGAATGACCAGACTGGTTCGAACTGACAAAGTCAACGGTAACTCAGATAACTACTCTGTACAATTGTGGTGAGAAGAATAGCATCTCAGAATGCTATTCTGAGATGCGGGTTGGTGCTGTATTGCCGGCATGAGGGGAACTTACACAATATTAGGCAAGTGGTTTTAATTCTGTGGCTGATCGGTGTATGTATACTGTAGACAGGGTTGGGGAGTAACAGAATACATGTAACAGGATTACGTGCTTAAAATTACAAAATATAAGTAACTGTATTCCACTACAGTTACAATTTAAATCATTGATAATTAGAATACAGTTACATTCAAAAATTATTTTGATTACTGAAGAGATTACTTTGTATTTTATTGTCATTTGTTTCATTTAATATTTAGTCCTTTCAGATGGAAAACATGGTATACATATAAATGATGCGATCCAAAGTGCATTTGAACAGCGGTGAAACACTTTCTTATGATGTGTTACATTCATACGAGCAGACAGAGAAGTTTGGAGCAGAAGAAATAGAAATAAACCTTGTGTAAATTGTCAGCTTTATGTTAAGCTAAAATGCTATTTATAACTATTTTACATGCATATGTTACCAGGCACAATCATATTCTTTTATCAAGAAAATTCACAATAGATAATAATTTCTTTTTTTCTAGTAAGAAATAAGATATTAGGGCAAAAATCCTATTGTTTTCCTGTAAAAATATCAAAAAATCCTTAAAACAAGATCAATTTGATTCATCTTGTTTTAGAAACAACACTGTATAAGATATTTAGGTTTTTCAGAGAATGTATTTTTAACATGTGTATTTTGTCTTACTGTACTGGCAGAGTTTTTATAGTCAAAACAAGTGAAAAAAATCTACCAGTGCTGAAGAAGTAAACCAAAGTATTTAGAATATGTTACTGACCTTGAGTAATTTAACGGAATACGTTACAAATTATATTTTACAGCATGTATTCTGTAATCTGTAGTGGAATACATTTCAAAAGTAACCCTCCCAACCCTGACTGTAGATATATATATATATATATATATATATATATATATATATATATATATATATATATATATATATAATTCTAGAATAATTTATTCTGTTTGCCCTAAAAGTCGATTTCATGAGGGCAAGCTTTAATAGTGGCAGAAACATCAGATTTAGTGTACTCATGAACATTGAACAATCCTGTCAATAATGTAACCAGTCTTAAATGCTTTTAGACAGAAGTTAGTTCACCCAAAAATAATCATTCTCTCATCATTTACTTACCCTCATGCCATCCCAAACTCATATGACTTTCTGTCTTCAGCTGAACACAGAAGATAATTTGATGAATATCTCTCTGTCTGAACAATGTAAATGTCAATGGGGTCCAAAACTTTCAATCTCTAAAAAGGACATAAATGCAGCATTAAAGTAATCCATACGATTCAAGTGGTTTAATACTTGTCATCTTAAGTGATAGGATAGCTATGGGTGAGGTAGCATTTCCACTTGAACAACGTACTAAGCCACATTTCACATTTCTTGGCACGGTTAGCTAACCACACTGATGGAATGGCTTCAGTACATTGGGAATCACGATTGTCAATTTGTCAATGGCAAGGTAACTCAGTTGTTTCTGGGGTTGTGTCTTAATCAGCTTCCTAGTTTAGTAGTCAGGGCACTGACCATTGAGTCGGCCATTACTAGGGCTGCCCCAATCGCACAATTGTTTCAGTGCACGTTTTCTCCCTAAAAATTCCCAGAATGCACAGTTAAAACCAGGGAGCATCATTACTCACTATGTTCCCTTACGGAAACATTGTCATGTCTTCTGAAGTCATGCAAGTCATTAGAAGACGAGCTTAAGTGTAAAATTATTCATTAAAAGGCTTCTTTTCTCTTTATAAAAGATGTTCTTTTTAGTAACTTTGATCTATAATGTGTGTGAAAGGGAAACAATCTTTTAAATATTATAGTTTTTAGAAGAAGATTAAATAATACACCCATTTGTATTTTTATTTCTTCATTTATGTCATTTTCCTTTCATAATAACACTGTACGTTTTAATGTCTACCACGAAAATGCACAACAGTGCCATTTATACAGCAACAATGTTGATTAAAAACAGCTGTTTAGGGGGCCTGGGTAGCTCAGCGAGTATTGACACTGACTACTACCCCTGGAGTCACGAGTTCGAATCCAGGGTGTGCTGAGTGACTCCAGCCAGGTCTCCTAAGTAACCAAATTGACCCTGTTGCTAGGGAGGGTAGAGTCACATGGGGTAACCTCCTCGTGGTCGCGATTAGTGCTTCTCGCTCTCATTGGGGCACGTGGTAAGTTGTGCGTGGATCGTGGAGAGTAGCATGTGCCTCCACATGCGGAGTCTCCATGGTGTCATGCACGACGAGCCATGCGATAAGATGCATGGATTGACGGTCTCAGAAGCGGAGGCAACTGAGACTTGTCCTCCATCACCAGTATTGAGGTTAGTAACTGTGCCACCACAAGGACATACTAAGTAGTGGGAATTGGGCATTCCAAATTGGGAGAAAAGGGGATAAAAAAATTAAATAAAAAAAACAGCTGTTTAAAAGTGCGGCCTCTTTATCGTATGGCAGGTAATCGAGTCATAAATTTCCCCAATGTTCAGTGGATCAACATCCTTGCCAGTGCACACGTCAGTTCTCATGTGAACATGCAAATGTGTATGTGTCAAGCACGAAGAAGTGTGAACACGCTTCTCTCATGAACGTACATAGGAAAGCTGGGCAGAAGTAAAGATTTATGGTAATTAAGTACTGAATTTGAATTTGTTGATCATATCACTTCAGTAGACATTGACTAAACCACTCAAGTCATGTGCATTACTTTTATGCTGCCATTATGAACTTTTTGGAGCTATCTTGGAGCCCATTGAAAGTTTTGGACCACATGGACAATTACAGCTGATATAGATACAGAGATATTCTTCAAATAATTTTCTTTAGTGTTACACAGAAGAAAGTCTTATGAGTTTGGGATGGCACGAGGGTGCATCATTTAATTTTTGGCTGAACTATTTCTTGAAGATGGCTGCATCATATTCAAAAATATGCTATTTTAATTTTTTATCTGTTTGAATTGAACTGCACAGTGTGCATATTAACTTGTGGAATTACATAGTTATTCTTTCTGAATGTTATATGTAAGCATGTTTTTAGATGCAGCTCTGGTAGGGTCCCAGATCTGCAAAAGGGCAGTCAAATAACTGATGATCATCTTGCAGGCCCATGATTTTTCTAACTACTGGAACATTGATATTAAATAAATTATGTCATTTTTATGGGTGTTTCTCACGGTCCTTAAAGGTATACACCTCTTTAGTTGCTTTGGAATATGCCAGTAAACCCCCTTAAGAAGAGGAAGAAGACAGTATACACAGTATATGTGATGTCATCATGTTGTTCCAGGGACAGTTCCTTGCTCAAGGGCTCAAATTTGGCAATTTAACTTAATTATTTACAAATTATATTATCTCTCCCAAATTATACCATATTATCAGTATAATAAAAGGCACAATATGCTGTATATGAATTCCAGAATGTCTTAGCATTTGGTACATGGAAACTTCGAAATGCACAATTTTTATGCAGATAATGTCATTTGTAATAATAATAATAATAATTATGTTTTTTTTTTTGTTCTTAAATTATAAAGAAGTGCAAAATAGAAGCATTTTCACTAATGGACCCCACTGTATATTTGATAGAAAACAAACAAACATTTCCACAAAAAAAAAAAAAAAAAAAAAAAATGAGTATGTACATGATAAATATACAAATAACAGTGAAACATTTACAGTGTGTCTAGTAGCTATTATCTTTGCTTTTGATGCAAGTGGTCCCATATTCAGAACCCCTCCAGTTGGCAGTTATTCAGCTTAAACCAAGCAAAATGGCAACTGCATATCACTGGCTGTCAGAAATGGGTGAGCAGTTAGTTGCATGTTTTGTGTTTCATATGGAACAGACAGCGGAACGCGAAGCAATAGAGAAGTGGAACTTGCGCTTGTATTTAGTCATGCTGCTCTAAAGAATGGTGCCTCTTTCGAATTTAGCATCATTGACAAGTGACTAGAGCAAAGCATAATGAACACGAATTGTCAAGAAAGGACAAGAAATGGAATGGAGTGACAAACAAGCTGCCAATTTTTTTTTTTTTTTTTTAATTAGAGGAAAATTAAATGTTATTAAGAATACAAGCCCCGAACCCTAGCCCTAAGCCTAACCATAACATTAACCCTAAAATCTGATTGGATGATAGAAATGTTGTAACAGGAATGATCTAGGAACATGTGCTACTTGGCAACCAATCAGACATCAAGTTGTAACCCACACAGTACCAAAATTGTTTAATAGGCTAAAGTAAACAAGAATATCACCATTTTCAAGGATGAGGGCATGCCATACAACTCCATTTTGGCATCTGCATAATTGGCTAGCCTCTACCAAGTGACAGATCAGTTGGCATCAAAACAGTTTGATTGGACGCAGTCTTTGACATCAACAACAAGATATATGGATGCATTGTTGCCTCCCTTTTACCAGCTGATAAGTCAGTTTATTTTACTATCCTACTAATGCACACTTAGGGTACGTTTACACGACAACGATGTACTAAAAACGGAAAAGTTTTCCTTTGTGTTTTTGAAAAGTTTTGCGTACAGACGACAACATTGTCAAAACGATCCCCGTTCACACGGATCCGCGAAAACAACTAAAAACGCTGTATTATGCATGCCAGGCCAGTAGTTGCCGATGTCACTTTGTAAAGAAACACTATGTGCCTGTGCACATAAGCATTCTTCCACAGAGCGGTGAATACAAACAATGAAGATGGTGATCGCTGGTCGTTGTAGTGCTGCAGTAAATGTACACTTTGCTGGAGAAGCGTCAATAAACTCAAAATCTTGAGCAGCACATACACAGTCCTGTAGTCCGCCATTGTAGTTTTGAATGTCTTGCGCATGCCTATAGATTGAACACGTAATACGCGTGCGCATGACGTCATCGTTTTCACAAATTCGTGTTTTTGTATGTTTACACGGAGACGATAACGGCATCATTTTCAAAAACGTGCATTTTTCAAATGTTTGCGTTTTCAGGCCCCAAAACGCCGTTGCCGGGTAAACGACCAGCCAAAATGCATAAAAAGTTTTCTGTTTATAGTTGAAAACGTTGTTGTGTAAACGGCCCCTTATATGATTAGTTGCATTTATTACTTTCATTTGGCATTGTTTTTCCCCTGCTGTCTGTGACTCTATCAAGACTGCGACCCACCAGTTGACAACCTCTGCTCAGTGATGCAGTTTATTTTGAATATATTCTAAGCAAAATATCAAGGACCTTACAATTCCTGACTCACTGTTAAAAACTTTTTGGCCAATGATCAAAATATTTAACACATGGCAATTGTTAATAGGTAAACTGGAGAATTTAAAACACTTTTGGTCAACAGTTGTGTTTAGCAGAACCAATATCACAGGCTTGGGGTAAATCATGGGAAATCACATGAGACACACAGTATATCTCCTTACATTTAGCAGGCAGTCTTAAACAGGGCGACTAAAAAAAACGTACATACTGTAAGAGTCAGACTGATGTGGTCAACAAATGACTTGCATAAAAATACAAATACAAATTTCTGTCTTTTCATGTGCAATGTCAGAGTCTCATGTAGTCAAATGGTCTCATGGACCATACATAAAGTAATGCCGACAGAGATTAGTCCATGTCTGTAATTGGGAGGGATTCTGCTGTTTCCACATTTAGTAGAAGTCAGTTTCAGAGTTGCTTTGAAAAAAATAGACTGGTGATACCACCACCAGTCATCATCTCCAAATCTTTCACTCGAAAATAGGTTGTTAATTAAAAACAAGGGAATATATGTTGACAAAAATGGCAAAAATCTAGTATAAAATATGAATTGCAGAGTATGTGTAATTAAAGTGTTGAGTGATCACTCCACTGTTTTTTTTTTTCTTTCAAATCACAAATGTCTGGGCACAGAATTTATTAAATGAAAAAATAAAATTACTTGGAGAAAATGTTTATGATTTTTTTTTAAATCACTAACAATAACATGTTATGCTCATGTTGTCCTGGTATCGAAGCATTCATGTAGCAAGAGAAATAACTCTGACTTGCATAAAACCCACTCCTCGCTTCAGGCAAAATCTTGCAATTCTGCTTCCCACTATGCTTCCTCTACACACTGCTCACATACTATGATTCATTGTACAATTGATGTACAATCACTCGTAGACCAGTTCTTATTTATGCCACTAATTTTGTGTACTCTCATTTCACTGAGTCCTTTCTAGTTTCCTCAAAGCTTAAAGACAGACAGACTGTTCCTCTTCCAAAGCTTACCCTTGGTTTCTGACTTTGCCTACATGCAGAGGGTGACTCTGTTTCATTCCCATTGGTCTTACGGCTGATTGACGAGGAGGGCGAGGAGGCAGAGGACCCACCCACACTACTTGACCTCTTCCTGGAGGCTGAGCTGTGTCGTAGCGTTGCTTTCGCTGCTGCTTTGAAAGCATGAGCTGCTGTGCTACAGCGTACCTCCTCTATTGTGTTCCTGGATGGTTTGAAAAGAATGATGTACACCTTGTTGAAAAATATACAGGCCAGCAAACTGAAGCTGGAGGTGAGAATGGCAATGACCTCAACCGCGGAGACAAATTTGCCATACGTGCTAAAGTATGCAGGGATGAAAGAGATCCAGACAATAAAGAAGATAAGCATGCTAAATGTGATGAACTTGGCCTCTGTAAAGTTTTCTGGAAGCTTCCGAGACTTGAACGCAAAGAAGAAACAAATGGCAGCCAGCAGGCACGTGTAGCCAATGAGAAAGCCCAATGCCATCATTGAACCCTCATTACAGGTGATAAAGATGATCTCATCAATGTCATAGTTCCTGTAACTCCCTGGTGGTGCATTGTACAACCAAACCACACAGATCATCACCTGCACAAATGTGAACAGGAACACTAATAAGAACTGCAGGTTCAGTCCCCACCATTTACTATGGAGACTGGTTGGGATTTTGGCTTCAAACACCAGCAAGACCCGATTGGTTTTAACTAGAATGCAAGAGATGCATAACACAAAGCTGATTCCAAAAGCTGGTTGGCGTACGCAGCACGTCCAATCCTGTGGTTCGCCGATGAATATAAGGGAGCTGGAGAAACAACAGATGAGCGAGAAAAGCAAAAGGTATGACAGCTCTCGGTTTGAGGCTTTCACAATTGGAGTGTCACGGAATTGCACAAAAACACCCAACACAAAAGCTGTTAACAGGATCCCAAGAACTGCAAACAAGGCCAACGCAATCCCAAAAGGTTCGGTCCAAGACAGAAACTCAATTTCCTTAAGAAAGCAGGAAGTGTGATTGCCAGTAGACCAGGAATTATTAGGACACTTAGAGCAAACACTGGCATCTGTGGAGAAAATATTTTTTGTTATTTTGACAGCATTCAACATTCAATTTGTTATAGACAAAAAATGCAGTTACATTAAAACACTGAAGTTGAAATCAAGCAGGCCATATACACACTGCAGTTAAATATGGATTTCACACCACCTCTGAGTGCTTAATCCCATTCTCTACACAAACAGTCTGGTTTTTAACAGGAAGGATGAGCACTTTCTACAGCCAAATTCATTCCCAAAAAATGATGTAGTAACAGCAAAATTTTCATTAAATCCATGTAGTGTAAACACACAGAAGTAGTAGTTGTTAATGCAGAAATTCCACTCTCCCATGTACAGAACATGCACAGCTAGTCCTTGCAGTGCTAGAAAACCACAGGAAAAGACGGCCCTACCTAATAAGAGACATAAGTAGCTTAATACGGTCTCATGACCACCAGAGGGATCCCCTACCACATGTTCAGTGTAGCCAAATTAATATTTGCCCTAATTGTAAATAGCACTGGCCACACAGCCATAGAGACATAAGTATATACATTTTATGTTTGTTTATCTAAGAACTGATGTTTCGATATTAGTACAACTTTCAGAGTCTTATGGAGTTTTATGGGCTCATGGAGTCTCATTGTTGACTTTCAGTGCACTTTCAGTTTGAGTCCGCCTTTTGCCAATTTCACTCTTCTCCCCATATCCATCCCACCGCTCCTAAACTATGGAATAGTCTCCCTAACACTGTTCGAGATGCAGACACATTCACTCAGTTTAAGTCTAGACTAAAGACTCATCTATTTAGCCAGGCATACACCTAATTTATCCTTCAACTCACAATTAGGCTGCTTTAGTCAGGTCTGCCGGAACCAGAAACCAGAAACATTGATCATGATCTATAACTCTGCAATAAATTGAATGGCATCTATGCTAATATTATTCTATTTGTTTCCCTGTCTCAACCTCGGGACTCCTATCCTGAGGTCACCAGAACCGGCTGGATCCAGCTCCATTCCTCCTTTGTGTTGGACTCCACTGCTACGTGTCTCTGAGTTTTGATGATTAATAGCAGCCGGTGCCAGCCAAACATCACTTCAGTCTATAACGATGGACTTCAGAGGATGAACTGATGCCAACTCCAACCATAAGACATGGGATACTTCATATGCCATTGCCTGAACCTTGGATTTAGGATAGACCTCACCAAAATTACTGGCCGGTTGAACTGTGATGCACCTAACTGATCTCTGCCTGCATCACCTCGGTCTAATGATGGACTACACTCTTGAAATGGAATATATAGACTATCAATTAATTGCCAACAAAACCCTTCATCAGCCAACTAACAAGGACAATTGCATCTATGTGAACTTCTGCAGTTAATCCAGGATGGACTTCAAAGACATTAGTCATTAATCTTACAGTTCATACAAAATCTTTGTTTTAACACTGACCCTTTACACTTAGTTTAATAATTAAACAATGACTTGCACTATACATAAGTAATATTGCCATTATATTCATGATGATTTCTCCCAAGGTTATTTTTCTCCATTAACCAATATCTTATGGAGTTTTGTGTTCCTTGCAACAGTCGCCTTCAGCTTGCTCACTGGGATTATAAATACAATTATTATTTAATTACTTACTTTTAAACTCAATTCACAATCGTATTTTAACAAACTACACAATGATGACTCTAAGACATTATAGATATCACAGTTTAATTTTCTGTTAATGCATGATCTTCTGTAAAGCTGCTTTGAAACGATGTGTGTTGTGAAAGGCACTATACAAATAAAAATGACTTGACATTTGAGCGAAGACAGACAGTGGTTTGTGGCCACTGTCTGTTGTGGCTTTCTCTACAGCTCGGCATCTCACAGGGTGGCAGAGAGTGAGGGTCATGATCCATGGGAAAGAGAATGGTATCTCTTGAGCTATGCCCTGTATTTAAAGGCAGGAGTGACGAGGCACCATTATGGGACAAATCAAGTGTATTACGTCCTGCTACATATAACATTGTAATTTACTACTGTAACCTTGTTTCCCTGATAGAAGGGAATGACACACTGTCAATAGCTGACACTATGGGAACTTCCCCAAGAATAACGATCTACACAGAATCTTCCCCCAGGAGTAGCCTGTAAAGAATCACGCCAAACTGTTGGCAGCTGGTGCTAGACGCTCTGGACCTTATGTGCACCATTTCAGCAGGATTCCTGTTCAAGTTATAGAACATGGCAAAGGTGTTAAGGAAGATGACAGACGCTCTCCAAAGACAGGAAGCCATGCTCCTGGTTGAATTAGCCTTAACACCAACCGGACATGATTTTCTTTGCGAGTTAGAGGCAAGCGCCATGGCATAAACGACCCACTGGGAAAGTCTATTCTCGGAGCTGGCCAAACCTTTTGCGCAGCCTACGAAGCAGACAAAGAGCTGATCAGACAGTCTGAATTGACTCGTGTGGACAATATACAAGTGAAATTCCCTCACTGGACAAAGTATGTGCAGTCTCTTAGCCTTGTCCAACTCAAACAGATGAGGAAAGAAAACCTGAAGGGTGACAAACTGCATCCTTAAGGGAGTGACCAAAACTTTGAGTACATAACCTTCTCTAGCCTTAAGGTCAACCTTAGACAAGCCCAGTCTGAACTCAAACAAGAATCTTTGACCAACAGGTCCTGAAGGTCCCCTACACGTTTCACAGAGGCCAATGCGACACAGACCTCAGTGAAAGTATACATAAGCTTGCTGAATCTAATGGCTCAAACAGGGGACCCGTAAGCGCTAGCAACACCAACGCTAAGTCCCACACTGGGACAGTAGCATGGCGAGAGGGCCTTAGCCATCTAGCTCTTCACAAAAATCTACTGACCAAGATGAGTCTGCTTATCCACAACCCACCTACTGGGTCATGACCAGCTGCAAAGGCAGCGACACAGACTTTGAGCATGGAGGGAGTTAGTCCTGCATCCAAACGCTTTTGCATGAAGTGAAGCACAGCATCCACGGATCAACCAGGTCCTCGCCCTGGGAAGAACACCAGACCAAAAAGAGACACCATTTCGGAATGAAAAGCCACCTCGATGAGGGTGCCCTAGACTGAAATATGGTGTTGAACACTGACTTAAACAACCCTTTAGTGTCTAGCGAGCCCTGCTTAAGGGCCAGACATGGAGTCTCCACAGCTTCTGCTAAGGATGCCAGATTGTGTCTTGAGATTGCAAGAACAAGGAATCCACAAAGGAAAAAGACAAAAGTATCCTCCAGTGAGGAGCATCCAGCAGCTCAACCAGCTCCAGAAACAAAGGGCAGTTTGGCCACTACGTCGTAACCAGCAGCAGGGTTTCCTGTCCTACCAAATCTTGGACAGTACTTGGTGTAGCAAGCAAACAGGAGGGAACGCATACTTGAGTTTCACCAGCCATTTGTGAACTAGGGCTTCCATGCCTACTTAGCCTACAGTGGAGCCTACTTCAGTGAGTACCAGAGGCCCAATGCGCTGACTCCAGGGAGGCAAACAGGTCTACCTCGGCTTACCCAAATACCTCCCAAATCCTCTGAATTTTCTGGGGAGGAAGTCTCCATTCCCCTGAGCGATTATGTTGCCACATGCAATGAGACACCCTAGAGTTGACCCAGCACTGGAGAGGCCTTATGTGCAAGAATTTAAGAGGGGTTACAGCAGCTGCCGTAGCCTTCAACTCCAACATCCACTGAAACACTTGCAGTGGTAAAACAACACCCAGCTTTAACCTCATCAAGCACTTCAGGAAAGACTGAATGTGGGAGCCAGACAGGTGAGCTGTCATAGTTACCAAATCAAGTTCCATTCTTAAGAAGGAAACCTGTCGACTGATCACTATAGTTCTCAGAGACCCAAATGCTCCAAGTGCGTGAGAAACAGATCCCTGCGCTCGTATGCCAACTCCTCCAACTGCACTCACAACAGCCAATCTTCAAGGTAGTTAGGATGTGTATGCCACTCAGCCTCAGTGGGGTGAGCGCCACTTCAATGCACTTGGTAAAACTGAATTGCTGTACCCTTGAAGGAAAATCTCAGGAATGGTCTGTGACAAGTGGGCCATTTGTACATGAAAGTACGCATCTTTCAGGTCCACCAATTCAAACCAGTCAAACAGATGGATGTGAGACAAAATCTGTCTCTGAGTAACTACAGTATCTTCAACGGAGGCTTCCTTGGTGTCTGACTCAAGTGTCTCAAGTCCAGAATGGGCTGCAGCCTTCCTTCTTTTTTGGAAACAAGAAAATAAGGACAATAAAAGCATCTTCTCGTGTCATTGCCAGCACGCTCTCTATAGCATTCTTCTGGAAGAGAGACTGTACCTCTTGCCGCAATATGATGCTTCAAGTACCAACTGAACTGAACTGAAGGACATAGCCAGAGACGACTATGTTCAGTCAGTCTCCATTCAGTTCAAGCATCCACATAGCAAGCTAGTGGGCAAATGGGCTAATCTACGATTGCCGATGTCAGCATGCCACTCAACCTCAGGGGGTGGTTTTCTGGCACGCCGGCAACACCAAGACAAACATTCTATGCGTACCTGATCCCGGATGATGATGGTGTGGAGAGCTAGAGGATGGTTTCAAGGACTTGGAGGTGTGAAATCGACCACTCCATAGGGCTTAGTCCCTGTTTTAAGGGTCCACAGACCACCAGGAAGGATTAGCTTGCCCAGAGGAAGTATTTTTGCTGGGTCGAGGGTCCTGAACAACAATCATCTTCATGGCCATTGTGGTCTGACTGGTGGCTCAGTCTCCACCTTTCCGGGTAGAACTGACACATTTAAGACACTCTCCTTCACGGGACGCTGTCCCGAGGAGGACCGCATGCATACCTGTTGAGCTAGTGCCAGCCCACCTCAGCAGGATGTAGTTATAGGCAGCCGACTGCTTCTTAGCCAATTGTAACTTCTCAGTAATGACACTCATGGAGTCACAGAATACTCCCTGCTGTGACATGGGTGTCAAGCAGGAAGCCCATAGACCTGCTGATAGCCTGGGCAGTGATCTTGGTGGCCCGGAGCAACAAATCTGTGGTGCGACGCAGTTCTTTAAAGGACTTGGGGTCCAGACAACATTTGTCCATATCATTGCATAAGTCAGTTTGGTAGGTCTGCAGAACTGCCATGGTGTGCAGAGACAAACCAGCCTTGCCTGCCGAAGCTTAGGCCATATCCACCATGGAGGATGTGAGCCTAAATGCCTTAGATGGCAGCAAAGGCTTGGATTTCCACACCAGTCCAGCAGACGAGGGGCACAAGTGGGCCCCCACAGCCTCTTCAACTGTGGGAATCTCCAAGCAGCCTCTCTGAGTGGTGCAATCAAGCAAAGTGAATCCGGCTGCACTGAGGACTTGCACTCTCGCTGTGAAGGGAGAGCTGCAAGTCTTAACGAGCTGATCGTGCAGCTCTGTGAAGAATGGCACCGGGTCAACTTGTGCCAACTCGGTAAAAATTGCTCAGCAAGTTGTGTGCTTGGGCACATCAGGGAAGGGGGCTGTCCTCTAACGGCTTTCAGCCTTTCGGCTGTAATCACCTGTGAACATCACATCTGAGCGTGACAACATGCAACGCCATCATGAAAAAGACTCGAACACAGAGGCTCTATTAGGTTCCTTCCACTAGAAAGATGCACACATAGTACAATTGCAATCACAATACACTGTAGTGCAAGGGATACAAACGCTGATCGTCGGCGCACAACAGGGAGAAAAAATCCACTTGCTGTTTAGATGTGCAGAAAGAACGATGAAGCGATGAGTCAGACTTGCAGAGCATGAGATGTAATAGTGACCCTGAAGTAGAAGAATTCTGGAGAAATTTTATTTTTATTCTGAAGTAGTTATACTGTACCTGTGTTAATAAACTACATTTGATAGTTTTGAATTTTTTAGCTATATCCTTTTGAATAAATTGACTTGTTTATCTACATTCTTAGTTATTGATGTTGGGTTTGGTTAGCTGTAACTGTAGGTCGGGGTTACCATTTTGAAAGTCTGCTTAAGGCCCCTATAATGCTAGGACCAGCCCAGCTTGACTTGCAAATTTTGATACTGACTCTCTTCACTGTAGTTGCTCCCACCAGCCCTGTGATTTAGGGGTAATCCATACATTATGACCCAGAGAGAAAATGCTGTTTAAGAGCAGAAGCTTAACAAAATGGAGAAGTGTATGAATAAATAAACATGCACAAATAATGTCAAATAATATATTACCATTTTGATAAATAAATAGTGTATACAGGTGCATCTCAATAAATTAGAATGTCGTGGAAAAGTTCATTTATTTCAGTAATTCAACTCAAATTGTGAAACTCGTGTATTAAATAAATTCAGTGCACACAGACTGAAGTAGTTTAAGTCTTTGGTTCTTTTAATTGTGATGATTTTGGCTCACATTTAACAAAAACCCACCAATTCACTATCTCAAAAAATTAGAATATGGTGACATGCCAATCAGCTAATCAACTCAAAACACCTGCAAAGGTTTCCTGAGCCTTCAAAATGGTCTCTCAGTTTGGTTCACTAGGCTACACAATCATGGGGAAGACTGCTGATCTGACAGTTGTCCAGAAGACAATCATTGACACCCTTCACAAGGAGGGTAAGCCACAAACATTCATTGCCAAAGAAGCCGGCTGTTCACAGAGTGCTGTATCCAAGCATGTTAACAGAAAGTTGAGTGGAAGGAAAAAGTGTGGAAGAAAAAGATGCACAACCAACCAAGAGAACTGCAGCCTTATGAGGATTGTCAAGCAAAATCGATTCAAGAATTTGGGTGAACTTCACAAGGAATGGACTGAGGCTGGGGTCAAGGCATCAAGAGCCACCACACACAGACGTGTCAAGGAATTTGGCTACAGTTGTCGTATTCCTCTTGTTAAGCCACTCCTGAACCACAGACAACGTCAGAGGCGTCTTACCTGGGCTAAGGAGAAGAAGAACTGGACTGTTGCCCAGTGGTCCAAAGTCCTCTTTTCAGATGAGAGCAAGTTTTGTATTTCATTTGGAAACCAAGGTCCTAGAGTCTGGAGGAAGGGTGGAGAAGCTCATAGCCCAAGTTGCTTGAAGTCCAGTGTTAAGTTTCCACAGTCTGTGATGATTTGGGGTGCAATGTCATCTGCTGGTGTTGGTCCATTGTGTTTTTTGAAAACCAAAGTCACTGCACCCGTTTACCAAGAAATTTTGGAGCACTTCATGCTTCCTTCTGCTGAAAGATGCTGATTTCATTTTCCAGCAGGATTTGGCACCTGCCCACACTGCCAAAAGCACCAAAAGTTGGTTAAATGACCATGGTGTTGGTGTGCTTGACAGGCCAGCAAACTCACCAGACCTGAATCCCATAGAGAATCTATGGGGTATTGTCAAGAGGAAAATGAGAAACAAGAGACCAAAAAATGCAGATGAGCTGAAGGCCACTGTCAAAGAAACCTGGGCTTCCATACCACCTCAGCAGTGCCACAAACTGATCACCTCCATGCCACGCCGAACTGAGGCAGTAATTAAAGCAAAAGGTGCCCCTACCAAGTATTGAGTACATATACAGTAAATGAACATACTTTCCAGAAGGCCAACAATTCACTAAAAATGTTTTTTTTTTAATTGGTCTTATGATGTATTCTAATTTTTTGAGATAGTGAATTGGTGGGTTTTTGTTAAATGTGAGCCAAAATCAACACAATTAAAAGAACCAAAGACTTAAACTACTTCAGTCTGTGTGCATTGAATTTATTTAATACACGAGTTTCACAATTTGAGTTGAATTACTGAAATAAATGAACTTTTCCACGACATTCTAATTTATTGAGATGCACCTGTATGTGATGTATTGGTCCAGATATTAGGTCTAATAGAGAGAGTATTTGCTCAATTTCAAGTCAAAACACTAAAACGTAAACAATAACCTTATGATTAGAAATGTCAATAAAGAAAGGAAAGCCTACAATATTAAAACTACAAACTGTTGCTTCAAGTTCTCCAATAAACATGACATCCCTATATTTACCATTGTCAGCACTGGGATTTTGTAAGTCAGTGGATAAATACATGCATCAATAACTAGCTGTTAACTATGACCTGTTCTAGTGGAAACATTTCACTTTGAGTATGAGGGGTTCTGGGTTCTCATCTGCCCAAATATAACTTTTTATTTTATAAAACCAAGATTGCATCTGTACATTACTGGATGCATTTTATGTGCAGTGATTCATCTGTTTGCATTTTGTTTTATGATTTCACTGGAAAGAAGCGCAAGCTAAGTTAAGTGTGCGTCTGTGTGCACAAGAAAACATTGTCTTTTCACACAACTGATAACAACTGCAACAAGCACATAATTATCATAACATTAAAAATAACAAATTCCAGTGCAGAATTCAATTGCCACTCATCATAACACACAAATGCAACAAAATGCAAACTCCTGATAAAGAACTAGTGATGTTTCGTCTGAATTACTTGCACCAGATGCAAGCTATTTCAAAAAGTGGTGGGGACAATATTGGCCATGGCAAAAATTGATGACACCAATGGCATCCATGTTTCTTGCTAATAGCTGCAAAACACCAAAACAGTCACAGATCAAATAATTTAGACACTGAACATCAATTTAGTTAATTTACTGCCTAATCTAGATCCGGGTGTCACTTTCAAAACTTTGCAGTGTGTATGTGGCCGTAATGAACTAAATTAAACTAGAACTTGATTGATTGACATAGTGGTCTAACCTTTATGATCACTGTACTCCCCATCTGAGCACTCTGTACACTCAAAGCAGCAGGTGGGTTTGCCGTCAATAATACCTTTTCTGGTCCCAGGTTCACACTCCTCACTACAGTTGGAAAATGGTACCTGGCAGAAAAAAAAGAAAAACAAATGTATTGTATCATCTAATGCCACAAGTCTCAAATAATATAGTTATGCTGTCAATGACTGGATAAAGACATAATCCTTTAGATAATCCCTTATTAAATAAATTCTATACTAAATATATGACTCTAATCCAGTTAAGTGCCGAGAAGTTTGGGAAGAGTTTAGTTATGCTGACTCACCTCAGTTAGACGGCCATTCCACAGTATTTTTGCATTGTCTATGGAGAGTTTGGCACCGTTCTTGTTATGTATGCTGTAATAACCAACCTCCTCAAATACAACAGATCCATCCTCAGGTGACCGATGCCAGTTTATGACTGTGTAATTTGCTGAAAGCTCGCTGCCATTATCAAAATGCACTCTCTCCCCAATGCTGTTTATGAAGTTGAGGTGTCTCAGTTGTTTCAGAACCTTTTAGAATTAGACAAAATAAAGATACATTCATGTGTCTAGTATTTTATACATGTGGAAAATGTCCTCTCTCAACCCTACTTAAACCAGACTAAGGTGGTTAGCTGGTCTTCCAACCTAGTTTGACTGTTTTAGAGGGGTTTTGTGCACTTGTCAGCTGGTCAGACTGGGAGACCAGCTAAACCAGCTGAACACTAGCTTGGCTAGGCTGGGAGACCAGCTAGACCAGTATAAACCAGCTAAAACAAGCCAAACCACTGTAG